>NC_080084.1:4572141-4917975 GCF_949987535.1 Balaenoptera acutorostrata | reverse complement strand
TAAGTGGCATGCAACCCCTGAAATCTAAACCAGGCAACCAAGCATAATCTAACAGCAGGTTTCAATAAAGGAAGGCATCGCCCCGGGAAATGCAGGACATCCGGTCGCCATGCATGTTCCCACACAAGAGCTCCTGATGGTTAACTTCAGGTTATCACCATGCTACTAACCTCCTTGCATCTTCAACAAAGACTATCTTAAAATGCAAGTTGGTTTTTTTTTTTTCCTCCCGTAACTCCCATCTTAACACTATTTCACAGATTTCTCTTCTTCCCTTCCCTTGATTCTGACAAGGCTAATGTACTAGCTTGCCAGGAATGATGGCATGGACAAGCATCTTCTTTACAATGTTCAAATACTGCCTGGAAGCTCTGAAACACCTGCCTAGTACACCATCCCTGGAAGAACATGTTCAAATAGAAAGGCATGAGTGCAGCAGAGCTGGATGCAGTGTGACACTGGGATTATTCTAACGACACTCAAACCAAGTACAAAACCACGGGCACCTTAATCAAATGAAAATGGGTAAACAGGAGGATAGTGAAGATCTGCTTTTAATTACATTCAAGGGTCAACAAGTGTCACCCCATCATGAGCATAGTTTGCTGAATATCCCAAATAACCATCCTTTAAAAAGGTACTAATTTACATGAAAGTACTGGCAGGATCTGAAAAATTCAGAAACAACTTGTGGTGCGGGGAGGGGGAGTTAGGGGCTGGAGGAAAATCCAAAAACACAGACCCAACAACAAAAACCAGTATCACTATGCTAACTTTAGAACTTAAAATAAAACTAAAAGTGGTGAAAGCTTCTATTTGGGGGCAAAGCTGAGTCAAGTCTGAAAAGGGTTAAACAACTATTGATAATTACGTAGTTTGCAGCATTACCTTCCAGAAGGGCCAGGTATCTTAAGGCGTCCTCTGGGTAAAGACCACATTAAAATATCAAAATGTATTAGTTTGTCAGAATCACACCTGAGGGAAAAGCATAACTTCTTGGATCACAAGAAGTGATTCCAGCGTGAAGACAGTAGAGCCGATATAAGAAAAAGAGAGTCTGCAGATAAAATTGTTTTTACCTTTGCACAACCAGATTTACTTTGTGAAAGACACCTCCTCTCAGACTCTCTCATGTGCCAGGGTCATAACTAGTAATGGGAGATGTTCTTCATATTCTGGCTCTAATAGTTTAGATCTACTGTCCTTCTGCAAGGATCCAACTGAATGATGAATCTACAAGGTTAAAAGATGTTCTACTTCAATTTAAGAATAAAAAAATATAAAAAGACATTTGCAGGAAATTTTCCAAATTATGACTAAGGATTTTCTCCATATTATATGAGAAATACATATTTTGAATAGGCAGCCATAAATGACCCATTGAACCAGAATCTCCTTCCCAGGCTCTAAGCCTTAGTTTAAAGAACAAAAAGAGATCTGGTGAAGAATGGCAACAATCCACAAACCTCTCAAGAAAAGCTTCAGGTCGCAAAGGGGCACGGTAATGATTTCTTCCGGGTTCCTGCATGTATAGATTTGGTTCCTGGAGGGAGAAATGATTAACATTTACCTAACAATACTACAGCAAAGCCTCTGCAGAAGGGAGAGGACAGAGTTGATGGTGTCTTTCACACCACTGCAGCCAGTTTTGCAAAGCGATGAATTAGGCCCTTCCATGTGTTCATGGTTAACTCCAAGCACAGGAAGAGGTTTATTCAAAATATATGTAAACTCACCTTCCCTGAATCTAGCTCAGTCTTTAGGTTCCTCATACAGAGGAATAACCATCACCAATCCCCACAAGGTTTCTAAAATTAACATTGCTCAGAACTAGGGTATCATTTCAGCAACCCCTGCTCTTTATGGGTGAGTGCCGGGGAGGAGAAGTGACTTGTCTAGGTGCACACTGCTGACTAGAGAGCGAACCCCCGGCCCGCCACCGGGATGCTGCCACAGCACAGAGCAAAAGGCCCTCGTTTTCAGTCGGCACCACCCAAAGTGCCAGGGGTTTTGCTCTGCGGTCTCACTGTTGGAGAAGTTGATTTCTTTGCTGTACTACTGAATAGCTTGAAACAGTTCGCTTGAATCCAGATGATAACCAACCAAAGAACTCTTGGTTTAATCTCTAGCCTCATACTATTTCTCAAAAAATGCCTCAGGAGTCAACCATGCGCGTCACACTGACCTACAACCACAATATAAAAGCATCCCGTTGAGACCCCCTCATCTATAATGCATAGTGTAGTTGGCAAGAGACAGGGAAGGAGAAAGCGGTATTGGCAACATGAGCTTTTACAGGTTTACGTTCTAAACCGATAGTTGGCTTACTCAAGTTGAAAACTGCGCAGTACTGAAATAAGTTATATTTCCAGGGGGATGTGGAAACATGTGGCAGAACCGAGGCTTAATCGGCATCTTCTTCCACGGTGCACGCCTGACTCAGGAGCGCCTGTCTTTAGACACCGACCCCAAATGCTCCTTGGGTCAGGAGCAGAGCGACCAGCTGGGCTGCCCCCTCACGGCCAGGAGCTCACGGGCACCCTTCCACCAGCAGGCCCTTAGCGGATAAAGAGCCGCATCAAAGTCAGACTTCACTAAGACATTTAAGTAAAGCATGCGTTCTCCACAAAACGCGTACATGTTCTTCTAAAGCTTTCAAGGGATACAAAACGTGTTACATAGCTCCAGCTCCTTGACAAGGGACCACAATGACTGCACCTATTCTAGAAAATGCCAGAGTTCCAGAGACACAAAAGTAAGTCCCAGGAGCATACCCCAAGTTAATGGTACCTTACTGGCTTTTTTTCAGGGAGTGGTGATGGTATCTCTTCTAATCATTAGATTAGATATCTTGCATTTTGGATGAAGAGTCAGATAATGAAAACGTGTTATTTACATGATTAGCAGGAAGAAGCACTGATTTGATTTTAAGTGCTAAAAAAGTAAGGTGAATGAGAATTCTGATTATTAACCCCTGGAGTAAAACGTGTACACTGTGGACAGGAATTCATGTTGATATGTATTTATACACATCTATAATATAGTTTGGTTCAGTACATTTAGGGTATAAGCCTATAGTGTTATTCAGTTTACTTCATTTAGGGAACAAAAATGGTTAGTGAAAGATTAAGTTTAATCTATCTAATTTCCCATTCTAATGATTTTCTGTTAGCTACTTCTGGTGCTCAATTTTAAAAGACTACATAATGCTATAAAAATATCTCTTGTGAGATAGTGGGTGAATGCACCCTCTAGAACTTCCTATGCCTCAAAAAATATAATTTAAACAAATTTGACTATAATCTCCAAAGTACCATGTGATGGCCTACTGCCTACAATTCTACCAGAGGTCTTTTATGCTGTTCTCTCCTTGCTATGTTTGTAATACTCCCCCTCCCCCAAAAAATGCTTGGCTTTCTCTTGCATAGAATCAAATCAAACAGGAGAACCTGTACTGTGTGACAAACGGAGAAGATAGTAGAGCGGCCTTCCATTTGGCATGTATGCTAGATTCCTACATTACAGTACACAACCATAATTCTGGGCAAATAGACTAATAGTACAATGCTTAAATTATCATTGGGATTGGCGGTAGATGATGATGGTCTGATACTGTGGGTACAATCCATGTTAAAACAAAACCTAAACATGCTTCTTAGCACTCTTAATAGAAGCTAATCAGAGCCATGTTAAGAATCACATACCTGCCCACATACACTTAGCTACTTAACAATATAATAAGCCAACCAGGTCTATCTCAGCAGGAAACAGTAGTCATCACACCACAGAAAGTCTCCTAACAGTTCCAGTAGAAACCAATACATCCCCAGGCAGGTCACATTAACAGGACGGTGAAGACACATGTTTCTTCCTAAAGCTACAGCTTTAAAAAAAATACAAGGAGGAAGGCGTTACATCTGAAGACATTCTAGCTAGAAAATCGGCTAATGACTGATGGGGTTAGATCCCACTGTGTCACAGCCTAAGGGAGTGGGTAAGAAGCCAACATGTTTCTTAAAGTCACATGAGGTATTCTGCCCCCTCCCTCTACCCCCACCATATTTCGAGGGCACCCAGTTATTACCAAAGTCTTTCAATAGGTAAATGTCACAGACGGCGGCTGGGAGGGACCTGTGAGGAGATCGGGTGACACTGAGCTCTGCTCCTGAAGCTTCCCCTGCACACATCAAACCTCCGAGTCTCCAGCAGAATCATCTACATCTCCAGCCCCAGAGTTCTGTGATCCCATGATTCCATTATTCCATTTTTAAACCTGTGGAGTGGGAGTGTTTCTGAGTACCCTGCTCACACAGATGGTGGTGGGAAGAATCTCAAGAATATACCGCATGTAGTAAATGCCCATTTCACTACGTAATCACCCCCTTCACATCTCATATGAGCAGAGATGATGTTATCTTACAGACAGCCACAGAAAGACAAGTGAATAATGGCAGCACAGCATCAGCATACATATGTGTAAGGAACATGAAAGAAGACATTCTTCCCAATTACATACACCTGAGGCTCTGAACGAGCTAAGGATGTAGTGTAATAGGACCAGGTCTGCCCTCCACGTATTAGGGGGAAAGCAGGGGAGGGAAGGCAAGAGGACCTATCTGAACGATAAAATCACACACACTGTCTCTGTATTCCTGATGTTCTAAAAATACCCTGCACTGACAAGTCATTTGTCAAGGCAACCTTTCTGAGACTAAAACGCGATCAATGTGCCAACCAACACTTCTCCACTATCATTTCATTTTGAGCCCTGCTTCACCCTTGTCTTCCACAAACTGGCTCTTTAGCAAACTGACCCACGCCACAATCTTAATATCTGGGGTTCAGATACCACCCCTCTCACCTGATTATCTTAGAGCCATTTTATGCACCGTACTTTCTCAGTTTGTCACTGCACATTAGACGCTGGCAAAGACTGTACCAAATTTCATTATCCTAACATACAACTGTCAATACGCTCGAACGTGGTGTCTCTTTACCTTGGTCTCCTTGGCAGAAAACTCTGAGGAGTTGGAAATTTTCATAGACTTTGACCGGTGTGACTGCCGCCGGATGGAATCCTCCCGGGAATATTTCACAGAGCCTGAGGTCCTCACCCGCACCTTGCTGGCACTCTGAACACTGTTCACGCCAATCATTTCGCAGGCTGACTGGGGAAGGGGCTTGGAGAAATACAAAGGCACTTTCCAGCCGCTGCAAGGCTCTAATGCTGGAGGAGCTCTGCCGGGCCGCGCCTGAGCAGCTCAGAGCTCCGAGATCGCCTTAGCCCAGGAAACACCAGGCTGCTTCCTCCAGCGTCTTCAACTACCCTGCTCGCAGAGAGTCTGATTGTTCCAGGCACAGCTCACGTCACTGGCTGCGAACAGGAAAAAAAGCAACCCCAGGCTGCTACTCGTCTCTCTGTTACACACACACACACACACACACACACACCCCATATTCACACACTGGAACAAATGGCAATTGGCCAGGCAAGCAATTCATTAACATTCCAAATAGCAACACTCTTTCTCTTGTGATTGTGCAGCAAGCTCAGTAATGTCAACAACAAAATAGACCACAAATGAAAGTCTCAAGTAATCTGTTAGGCACTACGTGGGGTGGGAACAGAGATACATTTTCAAAAAGAAAAAAAAAATACGATGGGCATCAAAAGGCTCAGGCAATTCCAAGCAAGGAAAAGGATGACAGCCACAAAGCCATCCCAATGAGCATTTATTTTCCTCTCCCCTTCCTGTTCCAGGCCACACATCATTTAACAGTAATTCAAATTGCATTGCCTTCTGAAGAACTAAATGTTTCTTACAGCCTCAGACTACTATAGCCAGACGTTTAACCAGGAATGTGGTCAGCCCGTATAAGAAATCCAGAATAAAGATGGTATGTCACCTCCCTCTCATACTGAAAACTTAAAAAAAAAAAAAAAATCAATCGGTTAGCACATGTTAGCTTTAAATATGGCTTAGAGTGAGACACATAAAGCCAACTCTGACCAAGAAGGAGCAAGAAGCTTTTCCAAGAGCTAGAAATGCTCTGTCGGCACAAGAATGCATGCAGCCCCCTGAGTGAGAATTACAAATTGGAAGCTAATAGAAGACCCGAGATTTTCAGTTCCTGACATGTGAAGTTCTGAGTATAATACTCAGGATTGCAATACCTCACTTTTCTGGAATCCCGGGGGTACAGAGGGTCAGTCACAGAAGCCTCCAGATAAAGGAGGGCTTAGTGTTAATATAAATACAATTTTAAAATAGTTTGTAAAATGCGAATCCGGAAGACAGTGCTGCCTCAACCGACCCCACTCCTCAAATCTGATCTTTTCCTTGATGACTCAGGATTACAAACTTCGTACAGTACAAGGCACAGCTCCTGAGCATATTCAGGAACGTGGGCCGTCTCCTCTGCTGACAGCGAGCCTGGCAGGTGATGCTTGGACTTGCGCTGGGCTGCACCGCACGTCGGGGGCTCCCTCCTACCACCTCTGGCCTCCCCACTTCCCATCTCCTACCCTTGAAGCCTGTGACGCTTCAACTCTGCTATGAGCGAAACAAAGACATTAGAGAACTTTGGTAGAGCCTGGTCTAAAATGATAATAGATAATCACTTCTGGACAATCCTGGAGATCTCCTCTCCTTTAAGAATGCAGGGTTTAGAGTCTATGACATCATTTTTGGCTACTTTAAGGTAAACTTTCCTCTCTTCCCAGGTAATCTGAAGCTACTGAACCTTTTAAAATTAAAAAAATTCTGCAGTGACTTTATATTTTACAAAGCATGTTCCAAAGACATAAAAAATGATGATAAAGTCGCTCGTTTAGAACATGCATAATTCTAACTTAAGCAAATGGTGATTCTATAGGCCAATATCTCCATTTAATACAAATAAGCCTGAGGTAGAACCCATGAAGGAACTAGCAGCAGAGCCAAGATAAAAATTCAAAAAGTACTAGTGGAAGACACGAGACCCTGCTTCAACGTGTCAGAAACAGGGAACATGCTGTAAAAGCAGCACATCGTTTGGGTATTTGCCAGGCAGAATAATGAGGAGTTAGAACACACCTCCTGATGAACTTAATTTCCTTTTCCCTACCAAAAAGCTTACATAAAAAGAATGAAAATCATGTGCTGCCATGTACAGAAATGGAATCTGATATACAACCTGATTTCTGGGACATTTAGCAGAAATATCCTATCTTTACCCAAATACGTTGTCTTTATCCAAAGACTGCCCAGCTGGTATTATTCCTCCTGTAATGTCATTCCTAATAACAACTTTCACCTGTTTAACACCTTATACTTTACAGCAGTAGCACAGGTTATCTCATTTGGGTTCTCAACTTGACAACTGTGTGAGGGGGTCGAGGTGAGTGGGGATTGTAGAACCCCCTCTTCGTAGGCAGCAGAAGTCAGTTCGGGAGGTGACGGCAGAGCCGCATTCAAATCCTCACTTTGAGCCACACCGCAAACCACGCAGTTTCCTCATACTGTTCCCAGCACTCTCATGTCGGGACAGAGTGAAGAGTACAGAGCCATGCCTCCACAGGGTCAGGATGAACAACACAGGGGGCACGTGAGGAAGCTGGCAGGGACCCCTAGCACTCAGGGCCCCTGGGTGCTCTGACCCAACCCTACCAACCTGAACTCAGTCCCACTTCTTCCCAGCACCACCGTCCCCTTCAGTCAGGCCTGTGTCTTCATTCCCTAGGACTGCAGCTCTCACTCAACCTGCACGCGCAACACATGCTTGCCCGCTTGCCGAGGCTCTCCTGAATGGTCCCCGCTGGTGTCCTCCCGCCGGGCACTCTCTTGCTGCACCCCGATCCTTGCTTTCACCATTCAGGGTTCAGCTGAAATGTTACCTTTTCCAAGGGACCTGCTCTGGCCACCCTCCTAAAACAGCCCCTCCCCCTACCCCAGTCATTCTCCATCATGACTGCCATCTCCTGTCTGCAGGGCATCCCTGGCTGTCTGAAGTCCTCCGCGTCGCACAGCCTAAACAGCATCTGCAGAGAGCAGGAGCTCAATGACTACTTGTCAAATAAACTCCTTAAATATACAGGAAGTTTCCCTTCTCTATTGTATTTCATGTCATTTTCTTTTTAAGAAAATTCAGCATAATTTTTTTTCTGAAAAATGACTACAGTTAATGCAAAATGAACTTCTTTCCTAAAGGTAAAATAGAGCATGCAGTGAATTTTAAGTTTCCTTCCCACACTAGTTTCCCAGTCCCTTTGCCCAGAAACAAGCAATATTGCCAGATTCCTATGCATCCTTCCAGACAGTCCATCCATGGACACTGTGTGTATGTGTGAGTGTGTGTATGTATCCTGTTTCTTCTTATGGGCTATAAATGAAAGCATGATATATATTCTTTCTGTTTCTTGTTTTTCCTTACCATCAAGATCATTCTACTTTAGCACACATAAATCTACCTCACTCTGATTCATCGCTACACAGTATTCCAGCATACAGATGTATCAGGGTCTTATTACTGGACATGTAGTTTGCAGTCCTTTGCTCCATAAATAAGGATGCGGTGAATATGCCTGTAATGTAGCACACCTTAAATAACATTTAAACAATATGGTTTTCCAATTGTTTTCTGAATATGTCTAATTTTCCTCCCCTTACGTTTACATCACCCACAGTTGTGGTGTTAGGTACATATGCAGTTCACAACTAGATTCAATATTTAATGATGGCCCCGTCCTGCCCCACCCTGCTCTGAGAAGGCTTGACCGTTTTTAGACATCAGCCAGCCTGTGCAGAGGAGCCTGCTTGCTATAAAATAGAGGCAGGCCTCCTGGAGAGCAGCAGCTGTTTAAGGTACAAAATAACTTTTCATAAAAGCTTTAGCAGAAAATAAAGGTGACTTCCATATCAAGTAGAAATTGTAGGAGAAATTTAATTACGCAAATTAACTGGAAGGCTGGGAATCCATACTTCACCTTCTGATGCTTTCTCTTACTGAAGATACTATTTGGTACACAAGCCCTAACAAGTTTCTAAAAAGTGTCCCAGTTAATGGTCAAAAGAAAAACTCTTCAAACCTCTCAAAAGGCAGAGCCCCAGAGAACTGAACCCCATCGAATACATTGCTCGCGTGTGCCTACCAGGTGCCAGGTGCCAGGGATACGCACAGCACCAACACCATAAGGCCCTAACGTGCAGCTGGCACACGGTTGGGGGTGGGAGGCGGGGTCAGCAGGGAATTCTGCCACAATTACAATGGTGAGTACCTTCTGGATACCCATGAACTAAAGACTTGCAGAACTCCAGTGAGATAGTTGGGGGGACGACAGTGGCTTCTAGGTAGGTGCGTCCTTCCTCTTTATAAAGCTGGGACGAAGTGAGAGAGTGGCATGGACTTATATACACTACCAAATGTAGAATAGATAGCTAGTGGGAAGCAGCCGCATAGCACAGGGAGATCAGCTCGGTGCTTTGTGACCACCTAGAGGGGTGGGATAGGGAGGGTGGGAGGGAGACGCAAGAGGGAGGGGATATGGGGATATATGTATATGTATAGCTGATTCACTTTGTTATACAGCAGAAACTAACACACCATTGTAAAGCAATTATACTCTAATAAAGATGTTAAAAAAAAAAAAAAAAACCACTGTGGAACCATTAGCAGAAAAGGCTGAAGACGGAGTTAAGCACTCTGGAGAGAAGCCAAAGCGGTAATGAATTCTAAATATCAACTGTCCAGAGGTACAATTAAAACAGTAGGGGAGGGAAGAGAGGCGTGAGATGCAAGAGGAAACCAGCTTCAGTTTATTTTCAAAACAGAATGATGGCCGTAAAAGGATCTCATGGCTCTCCTAGGTTCTTTAGGTCACACTGGCTTGTATGGAACAGAGTAAAGTGAGCGAATATGACCTGGGAGTCAGAGTCACATGGCCCGTCTTCAAGAGGCTGGTGCTACTGTCACAAAGGTGCTAATAAATGATTTCTTTTCTAGGCCGTTCATTTGCACTTAATCTCATTGGGAGAGCTGGAAGGAACCTTAGAAATAATCACCTTCAGTCTCTTCATTTTACAGATGAAGATTCCTGAGACCCAAGAAACATGAAGTGGCTTGTCCAGAGCCTCATAACTAAGTGACAGAACTGAGACTTGCATCCAGGTTTCCTAATTTCCAATAGAAGCTGTTTTTCTCCTGTGCTATTTGCTTCTTGAAGCTAAACATTCCACAACCACATATCTTTTCACACTGCATTAAGGCTTAAAATGGTTACCTTGAAATCCAATATGAGGAGACTGACTGCAGAAGTGAATGGAGGCCAGCCACTCATGTAATAACTGCAGAGAGGAGGTTTGAAAAACCAACTCTGCCAACAGCTTAGGAACAGTCTGGGGGGCCAGAAAAATGTGTGGAAGCTTCCTGCCCCTAACATGGCAGGAGTGAGGTAGGCATCGTTCCATTCTCTGGGTACTATTCCTTTCCATATAGCAACATGATCACAAAATTATTCAACCTTCCAGAGAACAATATCTACTTTACCACAGTCATTGAGAGTACATACAAACAACAAATGGTTTTAAATAATAAAAAGAGATAAATTAGATAAAAAGTAACTCCCTGCTTTTTTCCTGTCTTCTTCCAGGCTTTCCCGGCTGATCCTTTTCTAATCTGAGGATCAATTTTGAACCCCAGCAGAGGGTGGCAGCCATCTAGTGCTCCACATGGCAGGACTAGATCCTAATCCCCAGGTGGTCCAGCCACATGACAGCTCATGCAGGCTCCCCTACCTCTGTTCTGTGATAAGAGTCTGAGCCAGAACCCTGTTGCCACGTGTCACCAATCTACCACCTTAATGGATTAGAC
Source organism: Balaenoptera acutorostrata (assembly GCF_949987535.1). Taxonomy (NCBI): domain Eukaryota; kingdom Metazoa; phylum Chordata; class Mammalia; order Artiodactyla; family Balaenopteridae; genus Balaenoptera; species Balaenoptera acutorostrata. The sequence goes on along the minus strand of NC_080084.1, from coordinate 4,907,127 downwards.
ACCTCACAGACTACTTCCCAAAACAGAACTCATACAGCTTCTCTCAGAATACATACTGGACCTGCTCTCTGGTCCCTTAACCTTCAATCCCAGCCTGAGGAGCTAGTTTCACAACCCATTCCCTTTGTCCACTAATCCTTTTCATAAAGGTCTGATAAGGCTTATCTTTACCCATCTCAGGTGGACACAAAAGTGAAAAGTTTTGTCTAGCCATGGGGCTAAAGATTTCCTTCATTCATAAGTCATTATCTGAAATGTAAACTAAGCCCAATTTTAATGAACAATCACTGTCTTTGGTAATTGGCAGTTGAAGGTCAAAGTTGCCTGTGACTGGTTCAACCCACGAGGCTGCGCTGCTTCCCTCCAGGGGCCCTCAGCCTTGCCTGTATATTCACAGGCTTTAGTTCCATCTGTTCCTTAAACACACAAAGGAACAGGATGGGGAAAAAATCTTTAAATAGAACCTTCTTACATTTAAAATTAAATAACATTCTTGCTGGGGGGAGGGGGGAGCGGGGGGGAGAAACCACCCTGTAAGCATGAAATAGTTCCAAACTTGAAAAAAACATTATTTATCCCTCATAAACCAAATCCAGTCATGTAAGACATTTAGACAAGAGTCATATATTAGACTTGCTATTTAGAAGCCCAGAAACACAGAAGGAAACTGCATCTTTGTGTTCATGAGACATAATTCTGTGCAACTGACACTGCCACATTCAGCTCAGACCTTTTCAAACCATCACATGGAAAAGCAACACAGAACTTTATCTTGAAGTCACTAGACCTTCTGGAGGGGCAGAAAACCTCTCATGTACCACTAAGACACTAAAACCTTCTGTGCCGGAAGAAGGTCCTCTTCATTCTATCCCAAAGTACATACAAAATGCAGATACAGAAGTGGTATCATTTCAGAGCTCCCAGAGCTGTTCTTCTAGCTGTTGGAGGAGGTCATCAAGAGGACACGTCCACCGGTTGACCCTGGAGCCGGACCTAGGCACCCAGCCCCCGCCCTCGGAATGTGTGTTCCGCTTGCCTTCCCTGTGCTAGGAGCTGCCCAAGGACGCGGCCTTGAGACAGTAAGGTGGTGTTGGGACCATCTGGACGGCCTACCTGACTGGAACCCAGTTAAGGCTGCTTATAAACTTTAAGACCCTGGGGGCAGGTGCAGAGATTCGCTGTGTCTCAGATGCCCAAGACAAGCCTCGTAAATTCCCTTGTGTATTAAACCTGCCACCTACCAGTCCAGAATGACTGCCTCTTTCTTCGGTCTCTCCTTGCCCTCCTCATATGGGGCCAGGTTGTGAACCAACACCAGTGAGTAAACCAGTAATTACAGATGGGATGGTAAGTGCTGAGAAAATATTTTGTTCCAGAAGCCAATCCAATAAACCCGCCCATAATAATCTCATTTAGTGTCAATTCAACAAATATCCCCTAAGTGCCTAAGTCATGCCAGGCACACTGTCCAGAAGGAAATAAAACGGTCAGATATCGCTGCCCTCGTGGAGCTTCACGCCAAAGACAAATTATTCCCTAAGCAAGAAACGATGCCAATTACAGTACATGACTGTACTTGCATTTTTTCCAAAAAAAGATGATTTGTACAGAGAGAGCACCAGTTTTTGCTGCCTCACTTTCATTTATCAGAAAGTCCTCTAAACCCACAAATTTTCATTTTCCATTTCTTTGATTAGTTCACTTGGTAGTCTGGGTCACTTATCAGTTTCTATCTGTACTTAATAATTTCAAATCATATTTATAATTTCACCAAAAATGGTCACCACTTGGTGTTATGTAAGAGTAACTATAAGGTCTATAGTGCAGAAGACAAAACACCTGTTTAATTCTGTTCACCACTATGATTTCCCTCGTTTGTCATGTCAGGCACTAAGAACAGAATATTAAATAAAACCAGACAGATTCCTGCTCCCACTGAGCTTACACTGAGATAGACATCAACTAAAGAACCATTCACTGAAAATAATCAAATAATCACACAAGCAAATGTAAAACAGTAATGTGCCACTATGAGGTACTCTGTGTCTCCACGGGTTCTGACCTAGTCAAAAAAAAAAAAAAATTAAACAAACAAAACCAATAGATTTCTACTTAATACTCTCTGCCTCATCCAAATTTCGATGTGGCCAAGACTGTAACGGTGGCTTCACCAAGGTTAACAGCATTTAAGGTGGCAGAAAAGTGCAATGGTTCTGAGCCAAACAGACCTGTGCTTACATCTTGGCTTTGTCATTGACTGAATGTATGACTTTGGGTAAGTTAAATTTTCTAAATCTCAATGAAAAATGGGGGAAACATGACTCAATGGACATTTGTTGATTTCACGCTACTCACCAAGAACTTCCTACTTTAGGGGAAACTCCCACTGTGTGCTGGAGTGGGGGACAAATAGTCCCTGTCCCTGTAAGTTAGCAGCGAAGGCCATGTGACCTAAGCCAGCCACTTGATGCTGCCAAGGGAGTGACACAGACACAGGGTCAGAGCATCCCTGTTGCAGGAGTGGTGGCAGCTATAGGGTCCTCACCACACCTTTCCCATGGAAGCCACTTGGCATTTCCTCTGCTGTCAACCTTCCTTGGTGGGAATCTATTTTCCTACTATGATTCTTAAATAGCCTCCCCCTGCAGTTTGTGAGCTACCTGATGACTTTCCAATAAATTCCTTTACCCTTCAGTTATCCAGGGTCAGTTTCCATTTATTTTGTAGCCAAGAATCCTGGCTATAAGAAATGACATTATTGGAGACAGTGGAGAGGAAACACAGATGAAGCACTTAGCATAGCATCTTATATGTAAGTGGCATATTTGTGATAATTGGGTAGTAAAGCTAGATCCCGATATGCTATAAGACTTGTGATTTTGAGATCTGAAAATACTCCTGTCCAAGTTTCATGAAACAAACAATAAAGTAGCTCAAGTTAGAGCTTCACTTCAGTAACAAAGATTAAGATGATCCTGGTTCCTATTTAAGCCTGAGTGGCCAAATATAAATAATCATCAATAAAACATTCATGTTTCCTGTGCCTTAAACATCTATTCATCACTCCTACCCCAACCCCACTCCACGCAGCCGTGTGCACAATGCAAATTAATTAGAAAGTGAGGTTCCTTCTCTAGATGAAATCTTTCCTTTCTTACTTAGATAATAAATTAAAATTACTCTGATAAATGAAATGGTTTTCAACTTAGCAGTGCTCATTCAAGGGATCCTCAGTGCTGGCCAAGTATGTGCTAGAAATTTATAGTAGCATTTTTATGGGGGATGCTAACTATTAGATGTTAAAAACAGTCCAATACACATTTTTATGCAAGAGGAACCAATAAATGGAAACACAGAATCTCAGGCAAATAGCATGCAAAAGGGATCAGAGCTAGGCTTTCAATTCTCAAATTTTCTAGGGACAAAACCACTACTAAGAAGACTAAAAATCTCTAGCAGAAGGAAAAAACCTCCTTACAAAGAAGAGCAACAACCAAGGGCTGATGAGAGCTAGTATGACAGTGAGATTGAGATCCCAGCTTGGGTTGACAATCTAAAGTAAATCTTAATGTCTCTTAGAGGAAGCTGCAGACACACAGTCACTGACACCTGACAGCCCCAAATAAGCATGGCAGACAGGAAAGTGCAAGCGTGAGGTAAAAAAGGAAGACGTCAACAGCGTCTTTCACGCCTCCTGCTCTAATATGTTAGAAACACAACTGGGTAAGATATCAAATACCTTAAAAACACACTATTAGTCCCCTTCCACGTACTTTAGAAGACCCAGAGGGATTTCACAGAACTAATGGGCAACTTCTGTCTATTCTCTTGTAGGGGGCATTTTTACTAAGTAATCATTGATATGTACAAAATAACATATAAACTACATAAAACACATTTTGTATACATACAAACCACACAAAAATACATAAAAACATAAAAGTAATGTTCATGCAACATATTAAACTAATAATAATACAAAGTAAACACCCTTCAAACCGCCACCCCCAATATGTGAAATAGAATATAACAGGGCCATTAAAGCTTCCTGGGGTCCCATTCCACCTGTTTTGCTCTTCCTCCATCTAAACGCTCTGGAAAACAATTTGGCATTACCTTGTAAAGTAGAATTTGTCACCTTATGACCTGGCAGTTCTTCTCCCAGGACTATACTCTAGAAAAACTCTTACATATATGCTCCAGGAGATGAGTTCAAAAACTGTCATTGTTTGTATCAGGAAAGCATGGGAAACCCTTCAAATGGTTAAATTAATTATGGTAACTTCGTACAACACAACAGCATATCTTCCTATTGTGAGGGAAAGGGTAAGGAACATTCCTGGTTGACACTGTGCTGGGCTGCTCAGAGGGCCCCTCAGGAAGGAAGGATCCATCAGCCTCAGCTGTCAGCCCCTTTGAGAGCTGCCCAGAACTGAGGAAAGCCACCTGGCCCGAGTGAACTGCCCCAGGAGACGACCTGCTGGCGAGAATGGGTGGATGGCTCCCTGGTTCCCCTCACGCACTGCAGGACAGCTCTGAAGGGACACCTCTCTGCTTCAGACCTCTGCCGAGGCAGCGGAGGCCTCCGGGGAGACTGCATCACAGCCCAGCTTCTTTTCCTCTCTCCTCCAAAGTGCACCCCACCTCTCCCGGGTACCATCTGGAGACCACTCCCCAACATACTCCCTATGAGTTAATAAGTAACTCAGAGTTTGCTGCCCAGGGATCTTTACTCAGGCCCTCACTTACCTCACTTACCTTACTCTTGTAATCCTTAGGATAAGCCCTACTAGGTAAATACTGTTCATCTCACTTTAGAGATGGGTTTCAGAGAAGTTAGCTAAATTGCCTAAAGTCATTCAGCTGAAATCAGGACTTGAATCAATGTTGACTCTACTAGTTTCCTAAAAGCTATGCTCTTACTATTACTCTGTGGGGCCTGAGCTTAGCTTGTCTTTGTATACATTCCTAGAAGCAAAGAGAAGTGCATTTCTTTTTTTTTTTTTAATTATTAGCACCTTTAATTATTATTTATTTATTTATTTTTATTTTTTTTGGCTGTGTTGGGTCTTCGTTTCTGTGCGAGGGCTTCCTCTAGCTGCGGCAAGCGGGGGCCACTCTTCATCGCGGTGTGTGGGCCTCTCACTATCATGGCCTCTCTTGTTGTGGAGCACAGGCTCCAGACGCGCAGGCTCAGTAGTTGTGGCTCATGGGCCTAGTTGCTCCGCGGCATGTGGGATCTTCCCAGACCAGGGCTCGAACCCGTGTCCCCTGCATTGGCAGGCAGATTCTCAACCACTGCGCCACCAGGGAAGCCCCAAGTGCATTTCTTTTAAAGTATTCTTTGATTCAAGTCCTAATTGTAACTTTCTCTCAGAATTATCAAGGTTTTACAATATATCACAGCATATATTTATTTTACTATATATTTATATATTTATTTATCTTACTATATATTTACATTTTACTATATAGTTATGTAAAATACTATATATTTACCATATATTACAGTATAAATATATTTTACTATATATTACAGTAATACAGCATCACAGTCGCTCACCAAGTCATGATGAGTCTACTGGTTTACAAACGTAAGGTTAAATAAGAAATATTTAATTTTTATTGAGCTAGCTCTGAGAAATCTGGCTCCACCACCTTTAATCATTCTGACCAGGATAAGGGAGAGCTGCTCAGCCTCAAATCACACCATCGTTAGTCATGGGGGAAAGTTTAGGGCAGTACTGTCCAAAAGAAATGTAATGAAAGGCGCATATATAATTTAAATTTTTCTAGTAACCTTATTAAAATGAGTAAAAAGAAAACCGGTGAAATTAACTTTAATAACATATTTTAGTTAACCCGACATTATCTAAAACATTATCATTTCAACATGTATAAAATTTGTAATAAATAAAAATCCTTTTTGTATACTAGGTCTTTGAAATCTGGTGTGTGTTTTACACTCACAAGCATCTCAGTTTTGACTCATCACGTACTGAGTACTCAGCACAGGTACAGAAGGAAGAGTTGGAAACAAAGGGCTAAGGATGAGCTTTGAGAATTTCCAGTATTTCTACTCTCCACTCCTTTCCAGGCAACAATAAAAGTACTTGACATTCAGTAAGACTTGTCATAAAAAATTTTCTCTCAAATTTTAAGCCTGTCTCCTTGATGATCTATTTAAACAAGAGAAAATTTTCATTTATTTATATTACTGAGGTCTGAGGTCCATGATGGACCAAGACATCATTTCTTTGCCATCAGCAGACTTGGGAACATTTTGTCATCTCATAGTATTAGCATTATTAAAAAAAAAAAAAAAACCCTCTTAAATGGAGGGTTCCAAGAAAGAAACAAGGTACCTTCTCTCTTCCTTCATCTTAAAATCCCCAGAATGTCCCAAAGCTCTGCCTCTGATGGTCTGAATAACCTCCAGCAAGTCTCAATTTTTTAGGGACCTGCATTCCTCATCTATGAAGTATGGGTGTTGAATGAGAAATCTCTATAGTTCCTTCCAGAACCAACATTTTGTGACTACATGTCAGAGTGTGATGAACAAACTGTCTTCTGAAAAGCAACCCAAAATTCATTTCATTGTTGTACTGCTTTTTCCTGAGAAAAAGTTGCACATTATTTACCTATCAGTGTTAAACTAAATATTGGTCCCCAAAGTCTACATCCTAATCCCTGGATTAGGAGATTTTTATGTTCCTCTGTAAATATGTTACCTTACGTGGCAAAAGAGAATTAGAAGGTGTGATTATGTTAAGGACTTTGAGGTGGGGAGACTACCCTGGGTTATCTTGGTGGGCACAGTGGAACCACAAGTGTTCTTAGAGAGATGTAGGAGGTCAGAGTCATAGGACATGTAACAACAGAAGCAGAGCTTACCACATTTGTATTTTTTTAAGACACTAAATTTATGGTAATTTGTTACAGCAGCAACAGGAAGCTAATACACCTAATATATCATGTTAGTATCATCCCAGATGGTGTGTCATGTGCCTTCTTTATTAGGAGTAGATGTACTGATTTCTAACTAATCTTCCTATTTCATTAGGGTTGAAAGGTTTTATGTTGGTTCTTATATGTGAGAACAATAACAGTATATAAGTTTCAATAAAAATAGCACTTCCTCTTTCTGGAAAATATGCAGAAATATTAAAATTTTAAATTACCATTAATGAAGATAGCAAGTCTATATTAAAACCAAGGCATCTAAGAGCATCTGAAGATCCACTCCCCAACCCCCCAAAAAAATCTCACTCAAACAGGCTCCTCAGGAAATAGATAAAAAGATTATCTGGTACAGCAGAGATATCCTGTTGTCAATCAAAATCCCTTTTCTTCTCCATGGTACAGGGTTGTTGCTGGGAAGATCCAAAGACTGTTCCCAGCCCCATCTGCAGCTAGACGCCTGCCAACAGAGTGTGAGTGATGGAACCTATGCCACCTGCAGTCCAGGTCCTTCAAGAACCACTGCCCCCTCCATGCTCCTTCTCCTTTTACAAGCCAGACACAGAACAATTAAGATGTCTCTGGGGATGATGAAGGCACAGAATGCAAAGAGGCTGCTATGTTTCTGTGGAGAACCTACTCACCAGGAATGTGTGCCTCGGACAACTGGATAGGCAAGAAATACATCTCTATTGTGTCTGAGCCACGATGCAACTTGGGATCATTTACTATAGCAATTTAGCCCACTCAGATTGATACATCTATTTACATTTAAGAAAGGAGACCCAACATTTGGTTGCTGAGTTTACTTCCATGGTGACAAATTCACGGTATGTGGTAAAAATTGTAGCTTTGTGTGTAGTGAACTGACTAATCTTCTACTCACTGGGTCAATTACTCTATATGAAGGACAGTTTCCTCAGAAAATGTTTGCTGAGATGTTTATAATTCCTGGTAAAGATTTAAGGTAGTGTCAGTACTACTGGGCAATATATGATTACAAGAGAAAAATAAAAGGAATTCAAACTGTGAAAGGTAAATTTATCATAAACTTTTGGATAGGCATACTGAGATATAGAATGGTTGTGCGGTAAGACAGGGAAAAAGTGATATGTGGTGTATTTTAATTATTTCCATTACTTAAATCAAGTTCATTAGGGTTCTTCCCAGTACTACAGATCGCACAAATTGTAAGGAGACCTTAAAAAACAAAAATCAAGCTATAGATTTTGCTCTAGTTCCCTCCTTTCTTTACTAAGCCCATTGGCAAATGGTTAACTTTTCCTACTTATTTCTAAGAATAAAATTTTCCCCACAGGCAGTTAATCAACAACCAGATTCCTGGAAAACTGTGATAATGTGAGGCTTCCTCACTTGCAAGGGCATTGGATGGAATCTTGCTTGAGTCAAATGTGCTTCATTTTCCTAGGCCAAGAATTAGAGAAATGGGACCTGAAATCAACCACCATCTTTCTGGGCTCTCATATTAACATTAAACATAATATATCTGGGCTTCCCTGGGGGTGCAGTGTTTGAGAATCCACCTGCCAATGCAGGGGACACAGGTTCGCGCCCTGGTCCAGGAAGACCCCACATGCCGCGGAGCAACTAAGCCCGTGCACCACAAATACTGAGCCTGCGCTCTAGAGCCTGCAAGCCACAACTACTGAGCCCAGGTGCCACAACTCCTGAAGCCCACGTGCCTAGAGCCTCTGCTCCTCAACAAGAAAAGCCACCACAATGAGAAGCCTGTGCACTGCAATGAGGAGTAACCCACGCTCGCCACAACTAGAGAAATCCCACGTGCAGCAACAAAGACCCAGCGCAGCCAAACATAAATTAATTATTTTTTTTAAAAAGAAAATTGTACATAATATATCTTCTAAACACAAAAAACAGGGGGGACCTTCAAGACGGCAGAGGAGTAAGACATAGAGATCACCTTCCTCCCCACAAATACATCAAAAATACATCTACATGGGGAACAACTCCTACAGAACGCCTACTGAATGCTGGCAGAAGACCTCAGACTTCCCAAAAGGCAAGAAACTCCCCACGTACCTGGGTAGGGCAAAAGAAAAAAGAACAAACAGAGACAAAAGAATAGTGACGGGACCTGAACCTCTGGGAGGGAGCTGTGAAGGAGGAAAAGTTTCCACGCGCTAGGGGGCCCCTTCACTGGTGGAAAAAGGGGGGTGGGCGGGGGGGAAGCTTCAGAGCCACAGAGGAGAGCGCAGCAACAGGGGTGCAGAGGGCAAAGCAGAGAGATTCCCGCACAGAGGATCGGTGCCGACCAGCACTCACCAGCCCGAGAGGCTTGTCTGCTCACCCGCCGGGGTGGGCGGGGGCTGGGAGCTGAGGCTTGGGTTTCAGAGGTCAGATCCCAGGGAGAGGACTGGGGTTGGCCGTGGGAACACAGCCTGAAGGGGGCTAGTGCGCCACAGCTAAATGGGAGGGAGTCCGAGAAAAAGTCTGGACCTGCCTAAGAGGCAAGAGACCATTGTTTCTGGGAGCGGGAGGAGAGGGGATTCTTTCCCCGACTGCCCATAGAAGGGAAAGCACCATCTAAACCAGCTCCAGAGACGGGCATGAGCCATGGCTATCAGGTCGGACCCCGGAGATGGGCATGAAGCGCTAACACTGCTGCTGCAGCCACCAAGAAGCCTGTGTGCAAGCACACATCACTATCCATAACCACCCCGGGAGCCTGTACAGCCCGCCACTGCCAGGGTCCCGTGATCCAAGGACAACTTCCCCGGGAGAACACACGGCATGCCTCAGGATGTTGCAACGTCACGCCGGCCACTGACACCACAGGCTCGCCCTGCATTCCAATTATAACTACTGTACCCCTCCCTCCCCCTGGCATGAGTGAGCCAGAGCCCCCAATCAGCCGCTGCTTTAACCCAACCCTGTCTGGGTGGGAACAGAAACCTGAGGGCAACCTACACACAGAGGTCAGGGCAAAACCAAAGTTGAACCCCAAGAGGCGTGCAAACAAATAAGAGAAAGGGAAACTTCTCTGTGCAGACTCAGGAGCAGTGGATTAAATCCCCACAATCAACTTGATGTACCCTGCAGCTGTGGAATACCTGAATAGTAAAAGAATCATAACAAACTGAGGCAATGGACTTTGGGAGCAACCGTAGACTTAGGGTTTGCTGTCTGTGACTGACTTGTTTCTGATTTTTATGTTTATCTTAGTATACTTTTTAGTGCTTCTTATCACTGGTGGATTTGTTTCTTGGTTTGGTTGCTCTCTTCCTTTTTTTTCTTGTATTACTTTTTAATTTTTTTATTTAAATAACTTAAAAATTTTTATTTTAATTATTTTATTTTATTTCATTTTTTAATTGTTTTTTCTTTCTTTTTTTCTCCCTTTTCTTCTGAGCTGTGGGGCTGAGAGGCTCTGGGTGCTCCGGCCTGATGTCAGGTCTGAGCCTCTAAGGTGGGAGAGCCAAGTTCAGAACACTGGACCACCAGAGACCCCCCAGCCCCATGTACTATCAATCAGCAAGAGCTCACCCAGAGATCTCCGTCTCAACACTAAGACCCAACTCCACCCAATGGCCAGAAAGCTCCAGTGCTGGATGTCCCATGCCAAACAACTAGCAAGACAGGAACACAACCCCATCCATTAGCAGAGAGGCTGCCTAAAATCATACTAACTTCACAGACACTCCAAAACACACTACCACATGCAGCCCTGCCAACCAGAAAGACAAGATGCAGCCCCACCCACCAGAACACAGGCACCAGTCCCCTCCACCAGGAAGCCTACACAACCCAGTGAACCAACCTTACCCACTGGGGGCAGACACCAAAAAAAAAAACGGGAACTACAAACCTGCAGCCTGCGAAACAGAGACCCCAAACACAGTAAGTTAAGCAAAATGAGAAGACAGAGGAATATGAAAGAGATGAAGGAGCAAGGTTAAAACGCACCAGACCAAACAAATGAAGAGGAAATAGGCAGTCTACCTGAAAAAGAATTCAGAGTAATGATAGTAAAGATGATCCAAAATCTTGGAAATAGAATGGAGAAAATACAAGACACATTTAACAAGGACCTACAAAAATTAAAGAGCAAACAAACAGTGATGAACAACACAATACATGAAATTAAAAATTCTCTAGAAGGAATCAATAGCAGAATAACTGAGGCAGTAGAATGGATAAGTGGCCTGGAAGATAAAATAGTGGAAATAATTACCACAGAGCATAATAAAGAAAAAAGAATGAAAAGAATTAAAGACAGTCTCAGAGACCTCTGGGACAACAATAAACACAACAATCGAATTACAGGGGTCCCAGAAGAAGAAGAGAAAAAGAAAGGAACTGAGAAAATAATTGAAGAGATTATAGTTGAAAACTTCCCTAACATGGGAAAGGAACTAGTCAATCAAGCCCAGGAAGCACAGAGAGTCCCATACAGGACAAATCCAAGGAGAAACACACCAAGACACATAGTAATCAAACTGACAAAAATTAAATACAAAGAAAAAATATTAAAAGCAGCAAGGGAAAAGCAACAAACAACATACAAGGGAATCCCCATAAGGTAAACAGCTGATCCTTCAGCAGAAACTCCACAAGCCAGAAGGGAGTAGCAGGACATATTTAAAGTGATGAAAGGGAAAAACCTACAACCAAGATTATTCTACCCAGCAAGGATCTCATTCAGATTCGACAGAGAAATTAAAACCTTTAAGGACAAGCAAAAGTTAAGAGAATTCAGCACCACCAAACCAGCTGTACAACAAATGCTAAAGGAACTTCTCTAGGCAGGAAACACAAGAGGAGGAAAAGACCCACAATAACAAACCCAAAACAATTAAGAAAATGGTAATAGGAACATACATATTGATCACTACCTGAAATGTAAATGGATGAAATGCTCCCACCAAAAGACATAGACTGGCTGAATAGATACAAAAACAAGACCCGTATATATGCTGTCTAAAAGAGACCCACTTCAGACCTAGGGACACATACAGACTGAAAGTGAGGGGATGGAAAAAGATATTCCATGCAAATGGAAATCAAAAGAGCTGGAGTAGCAATTCTCATATTAGACAAGATAGACTTTAAAATAAAGACTCTTACAAGAGACAAAGAAGGACACTACATAACGATCAAGGGATCAATCCAAGAAGAAGATATAACAATTGTAAATAGTTAGGCACCCAACACAGGAGCACCTCAATACATAGGCAAATGCTAACAGCCATAAAAGGGGAAATCGACAGTAACACAAACATAGTAGGGAACTTTATCACCCCACTTTCACCAACGGACAGATCATCCAAAATGAAAATAAATAAGGAAACACAAGCTTTAAATGACACATTAAACAAGATGGACTTAATTGATATTTATAAGACATTCCATCCAAAAACAACAGAATACCCTTTCTTCTCAACTGCTCATGGAACATTCTCCAGGATAGAATATATCTTGTGTCACAAATCAAGCCTTGGTAAGTTAGAGAAAATTGAAATCATATCAAGTATCTTTTCCAACCACAATGCTATGAGACTACATATGAATCACAGGAAAAAATCTGTAAAAAATACAAACACATGGAGGCTAAACAATACACTACTAAATAACCAAGAGATCACTGAAGAAATCAAAGAGGACATCAAAAAATACCTAGAAACAAATGACAATGAAAACATGACGACCCAAAACCTATGGGATGCAGCAAAAGCAGTTCTAAGAGGGAAGTTTATAGCAATACAGTCCTACCTCAAGAAACAAGAAAAATCTCACATAAACAACCTAAACTTATACCTAAAGCAATTACAGAAAAAAGAGCAAAAAACCCCCAAAGTTAGCAGAAGGAAAGAAGTCATAAAGACCAATTCAGAAATAAATGAAAAAGAAATGAAGGAAACAATAGCAAAGATCAATAAAACTAAAAGCTGGTTCTTTGAGAAGATAAACAAAATTAATAAACCACTAGCCAGACACATCAAGAAAGAAAGGGAGAAGACTCAAATCAACAGAAGTAGAAATGAGTAAGGAGAAGTAACAACTGACACTGCACAAATACAAAGAATCATGAGAGATTACTACAAGCAATTCTATGCCAATAAAATGGACAACCTGGAAGAAATGGACAAATTCTTAGAAAAGCACAACCTTCCAAGACTGAACCAGAAAGAAACAGAAAATACGAACAGACCAATCACAAGCACTGAAACTGAGACTGTAATTAAAAATCTTCCAACAAACAAAGACCAAGACCAGATGGCTTCCCAGGCGAATTCTATCAAACATTAAGAAGAGCTAACACCTATCCTTCTCAAACTCTTCCAAAATATAGCAGAGGGAGGAACACCCCGAAACTCATTCTACAAGGCCATCATCACCTTGATACCAAAACCAGACAAAGATGTCACAAGAAAAGAAAACTACAGACCAATATCACTAATGAACATAGATGCAAAAATCCTCAACAAAATACTAGCAAACAGAATCCAACAACACATTAAAAGGATCATACACCATGATCAAGTGGGGTTTATCCCAGGAATGCAAGGATCCTTCAATATATGCAAATCAATCAATGTCATACACAATATTAACAAATTGAAGGAGAAAAACCATATGATCATCTCAATAGATGCAGAAAAAGCTTTCAACAAAATTCAACACTAATTTATGATAGAAACTCTCCAGAAAGTAGGCACAGACGGAACTTACCTCAACATAATAAAAGCCATATATGACAAACCCACAGCAAACATCATTCTCAATGGTGAAAAACTGAAACCATTTCCTCTAAAATCAGGAACAAGATAAGGATGACCACTCTCACCACTATTATTCAACATAGTTTTGGAAGTTTTAGCCACATCAATCAGAAAATAAAAGGAAATAAAAGGAATCTAAATCAGAAAAGAAGAAGTAAAGCTGTCACTGTTTCCAGATGGCATGATACTATACATAGAGAATCTGAAAGATGCTACCAGAAAACTACTAGAGCTAATCATTGAATTTGGTAAAGTAGCAGGATACAAAATTAATGCACAAAAATCTCTTGCACTGCTATACACTAATGGTGAAAAATCAGAAAGAGAAATTAAGGAAACACTCCCATTTACCACTGCAACAAAAAGAATAAAATACCTAGGAATAAACCTACCAAAGGAGACAAAAGACCTGTATGCAGAAAACTATAAGACACTGATGAAAAAATTAAAGATGATACACACAGATGGAGAGACATACCATGTTCTTGGAAAGGAAGAATCAACATTGTGTAAATGACTATACTACCCAAAGCAATCTACAGATTCCATGCAATCCCTATCAAACTACCAATGGCATTCTTCACATAACTAGTACAAAAACTTTCACAATTTGTATGGAAACACAAAAGACCCCGAATAGCCAGAGCAATTTTGAGAAAGAAAAACAGAGCTGGAGGAATCAGGCTCCCTGACTTCAGACTATACTACAAAGCTACAGTAATCAAGACAGTATGGTACTGGCACAAAAACAGAAATATAGATCTATGGAACAGGATAGAAAGCCCAGAGATAAACCCATGCAAATATGGTCACCTTATCTTTGATAAAGGAGGCAAGAATATACAATGGAGAAAAGACAGCCTCTTCAATAAGTGGTGCTGGGAAAACTGGACAGCTACATGTGAAAGAATGAAATTAGAACTCTTCCTAACACCATACACAAAAATAAACTCAAAGTGGATTAAAGACCTAAATGTAAGGCCAGACACTATAAAACTCTTAGAGGAAAACATAGGAAGAACACTCTTTGACATAAATCACAGCAAGATCTTTTTGATCCACCTCCTAGAGTAATGGAAATAAAAACAAAAATAAAGAAATGGGACCCAATGAAACTTAAAAGCTTTTGCACAGCAAAGGAAAACATAAACAAGACGAAGAGACAACCCTCAGAATGGGAGAAAATATTTGCCAATAAAGCAACTGACAAAGGATTAATCTCCAAAATATACAAGCAGCTCATGAAGCTCAGTATCAAAAAAACAAACAACCCAATCCAAAAATGGGCAGAAGACCTAAATAGACATTTCTCCAAAGAAGATATACAGATTGCCAACAAACACATGAAAGGATGCTCAACATCACTAATCATTAGAGAAATGCAAATCAAAACTACGATGAGGTATCACCTCACACCAGTCAGAATGGCCATCATCAAAAAGAGAGGGTGTGGAGAAAAGAGAACCCTTTCTGGAGAGGGTGTGGAGAGGGTGTGGAGAAAAGGGAACCCTCCTGCACTGTTGGTGGGAATGTAAATTGATACAGCCACTGTGGAGAACAGTATAGAGGTTCCTTAAAAAACTAAAAATAGAACTACCATACAACCCAGCAATCTCACTACTGGGCATATACCCTGAGAAAACCATAATTCAAAAAGAGTCATGTACCACAATGTTCATTGCAGCACTATTTACAATAGTCAGGACATGGAAGCAGGCTAAGTGTCCACTGACAGATGAATGGATAAAGAAGATGTGGCACATATATACAATGGAATATTACTCAGCCATAAAAAGAAATGAAATTGAGTTATCTGTAGTGAGGTGGATGGACCTAGAGTCTTTCATACAGAGTGAAGTAAGTCAGAAAGAGAAAAACAAATACCGTATGTGAACACATATATATGGAATCTAAAAAAAAAAAAAAAAAAGGTTCTGATGAACCTAGGGGCAGGACAGGAATAAAGACACAGACGTAGAGAATGGACTTGAGGACATGGGGAGGGGGAAGGGTAAGCTGGGACGAAGTGAGAGAGTGGCATGGACGTATATACACTACCATATGTAAAATAGATAGCTAGTGGGAAGCAGCCACATAGCACAGGGATATCACCTCGGTGCTTTGTGACCACCTAGAGGGGTGGGATAGGGAGGGTGGGAGGGAGACGCAAGAGGGAGGGGATATGAGGATATATGTATACATATAGCTGATTCACTTTGTTATACAGCAGAAACTAACAGAACATTGGAAAGTAATTATACTCCAATAAAGATGTTAAAAAAATTAAAAATGAAAACATAAAAACAAAAAACAGAATGCAGCAACTCTCCGTGTTTCCCTTTGGAAACAGATTTCTTAATTTAAGCACTTAATTAGATATAATATAAAAGGTAACTAAAATCCAAGAATTCATTATAGGCTGTTAGAAGTATGAATATTTTATAGATTCTCATGGATGAGTCATCAAAAGAGTATATATTTACATTAATAATAGGGAACATGCTGTAGTTTCTAGAGCATGGTTGTTTTCTTTTTTTTTTTTTAAGGATTTTCTTATTTATTTATTTATTTATTTATTTATTTTTGGCTGTGTTGGGTCTTCGGTTCATGCGAGGGCTTTCTCCAGTTGCGGCAAGCGGGGGCCACTCTTCATCGCGGTGCGGGGACCGCTCTTCATCGCGGTGCGCGGGCCTTTCTCTATCGCGGCCCCTCCCGTCGCGGGGCACAGGCTCCAGACGCGCAGGCTCAGCAATTGTGGCTCACGGGCCCAGCAGCTCCGTGGCATGTGGGATCTTCCCAGACCAGGGCTCGAACCCGTGTCCCCTGCATTAGCAGGCAGATTCTCAACCACTGCGCCACCAGGGAAGCCCCCGGTTGTTTTCTTTTAGATCAAGCTCTTAAAGATATAAAACACCTCATAAACAGTATGAACATTGCTTAAAGGCTATATCCCACACTTATCACCTTAAACCTTTCTGCTACACTTGTGAAAATCAGCAGTTTGCTTTGGAAGCTAACCATCAGCAGAAGCACAGCTTGGTCATTTAGCCTTCCCCCTGCAGGCCTGAAAGACGGAATGACAGCTTCTAGGTCTGTAATTATATCAATAGATATAATTATATATATTATATATATATTTATATATATAAATATATATTATACAAATAGTTACCTGTTTATAAACTATCTGAACTCTGGAGCATAAAGACTTAAAGAAACTTCATTGTATAAAAAAGAATGTTTTTTTTAAAAATTGGGGTGTTGTTGCTTCACAGTGTTGTGTTAGTTTCTGCTGTAGAGAAAAGCGAATGAGCTATACGTATACATATATCCAAAGGCTCATTTCCCCATCAAAAAACAAACGAAAAAAAAACAGAAACAGACTAGATACATAATACGATGCAGAAAAGGCAGTTTCATTTTTATTTAAGCGGAAAACAAGGCCAAAAAGTTAAATAATTTTCCCGAGACACCAAAACAAGGGCATGAACAGGATCAGAAGCTGCTTGCCTTTTCTGTCTTTCCCTCTGCCTACGTCTGAGGAAACAGTAGAACAGAAAGGGTGCTGGACTGAGACTCAGAACACCTGAGTGAAGCTGCAGCAATGCCACCATCCTGTTGCACAACCTTGCAGAGCCCCTTCATGTCCCCAGGCCTCAGTTTGCTCCCCTGTACAGAAGTAGGAGCTCTAAGGTCCTTGCAGGTTTCAAGTTCTACAATTTCATAAAATTACATTTTATCTTAAATACTGTAACTAAGAAGATTTTTTGCTCAGAGGAAATGATACATACCTTGAGTTGTCATAAGTAATTTCAATAACAAAGCAAGGTTCATTCAGCTTGCTATAAATTTTAAACCCATATACAGTAACTTATTTTAACAAGCTCCTATGTGAAGACTGTAACTTAAAACCTAGCATATAGCAAGGAACCTCCTTCACAGGACAAAACAGAATCATAATGATTATCAGTATAGTTGATCATTTATATTACAGTCCAGTTAAACCAAATATATGTGTGCTAATGTCATCACCATGTAAGTTAAGTCTTTTACTGTAGGAAGACCAAAAAAGTGGATTCCAAACAGAGCACAACAAATAAATTTCAAGATGTTTAAAAGGGTATACACATCTATCTGTCAAGGTGAATTTTCTTCAAATGCACTGGGTTTATTTGGCAATGTTTAGTGTTTGTCTTTAAGTGGATATTTACTCTTAGAGTGGAATTATTCACCAGTTGCATGACCTTTTACAATAGCACAGCCAACAGCTTTCCCAAGGGTGTAAAAATCTTCTTACAAAGTAGAAACTTATAACCAATATTTCATCTCAATCTTTTTCCATCTAACCAAAAAACAATCACGAAAATGTCTTGAATGTGAAACACTATGTTCACAGGACCACTTATGGCACGTAGGACTTTCTGCCTACAAATTATAAGAAAATTATGTGAAAGAACTGAAAATAAAAGCAAAAACAAACTCTTTAAGATCCCATTCGTTCTAACATTTTATTTCCCGAGGCAGAATATTTCCCAGGAATCCTGCGGTTGATTTCCAGTACTCGGAGTGGCACGTACCGCTGCCAGGCATTGTGCTACCTATCACTCATCCATCTGCAGAGGAAGCTGAGACAACCTACTTGTAACTAACAGTTCTTTCTACTGTTTAAGATCATCTGGAAAAAGATGCAACTACTTGTAAGTCTCTTTCTCTGATCCATATTCTCCCCAGTAACTTCAAAACATGACCTGGAGAGTTCAGTAAACTATCCTGAGCCCACAGAGAACAGCAGTGATGAAAGATGGAGAGGAACTGTCTGGGGAACCTCCGGCCACTTATGCTCTCTAAGTTTCAGTTTTCAATTCTGTAAAATAGACACATTTTATGTGCCCGTGTATGCATATGTAAGTAACCTACTTACAGGTTCTTCTCAGAGTTACAAGATGGAAATCACTTAAAATGTTAAGGTATATACTTCTATACCTTAAGTGATACTCTTTACAAGAGGCACTCTATTGTTTCATGCACTGCTTGCCAGGGCAATTTTCATGTTCTCCTAAAATGTCTTTCTCTCTTTTCTGAGACTATCTTGATTTTCGTGCTTTTCTGAGGACAAGAACTGTGAGAAATCCTAGCTGGAAAACTCTTTTATTTGCCGGTGTCAAGAGCTGGGTGAAATGTCCTTTAATTCTCTGCTGCTAGCACTGCACCAATCAGAAGGCAACAACACTACCATAGGGCCTGAGCTCCCTCACTGCTCCTCTGGCTATGGGGTCTTTTCCCCCTGAGGAACGGACCAAGGCAGAGATTTTTCTGGTGCACATTCTGTGGCTTGTAAGACAGAGTGCAGCTCACTGACCAACACGTGAATGACTCTCCAGCTACACAGACCCACCCACTCAGGAAGGGCTTACCTAGAATTAGACTGAATAATTGTCCCCTCCAAGGCACCTGAAGATGCTCAATCAGATTTTCAAGAGGTTGAAATCAAAATTGCTTTCCTTCAATTCTTCATTATCACTAGAATGTTTGAAATCTGAGGGGATCAAATATTTACATTTCAAGGAAAAGTTTGAAACAAACTTCTAATGATACAAACAATTAATGTGTCTTTTTTGTTGGTGTAAATAATCACCCACAGAAGATAGACTCCCATGTAGAGAATTCCCTTGGAAGTGGAATTCTTGGTTAAAATAAACAACATGACATGACTGCCACAGAAGAACAGGTGATTATAGTACAATGGATGCTATTTCTAAAAGGCCAGTTGCTAATCTTCAGGGTTTTTTTTGTTTTTTTTTTTTTACAAAAAGTAAAAAAGCATGAGTGTGTTTCTATTAAGAATATTTAACACTAAGCCTAAAATTTAGTAAGTAAACGTTGCATTTGAAAACTACATGAATAGAAATGAATGCAATTGAATCTCAAAGCAATCATTTTCAGATTTTGGCCTGAAGTATACTGACAATGAATTTCACATTAATCAAAGTGCTTTTAACCCTGAAAATACTGCAATATCACTAGTCTGTTCTTAAAATTGTGGTGATGATTTCAAAAAGCAGCTGATTCATTAAAAAGGAACTTCCTGGCAGATAAGATCTAAAACAAAGATGCCAAAAAGATGAAAAAGCAAAAAGCAAAGCATAATGTACCAAAATGTTGCTTCCCAATTGGAAACAGATACATTTCTGTCTTCTCTTCAAACACTGACTTTACTGCCACTGAAATAAAGATCATTTGCTTTATTCTGAACATTTTTTTCGCTTACTAGACTATAAACGGAGAATTTCCCTTTAGGAGAGGGCCAGTTCTGGGAAGATGAACTTCAACAGTGGGAAACCTTAAATACTAAGTGTAAAGGAAAATAAGAGTATCTCAATGCTTCCTGCGCTCTTTGCATTTCCATCTCAGTCCTGCCCAGTTACTGAGAGGCCTCCTACCCAGTCCTACTGCTTCCATTGCCTCTATTCTACTGCATTTTGCTTTTGTACAATATACCATCCATAGTATCTCTGTCCTGCTTAATATTTAAAAGCTGAAATTTTTAAAAATAACACACATAAAGTTAGAAGGAAAACTAGAAAAAATATAAGCAGCATATATGACAGACAAGGGTAAAAAAAATCCTTAAAATACAAATTTTAGACATCAATTAGAAAAAAGATAAAAATCCCAACTTATAAGTTAAATAACTTACAGCATATATAATGAAGTACAGTGCAAGCATTAACATTCTATTGAAATATATATTGACTTGTGAAGATTTACCATATGACCCAGCAATCCAACTGCTGAGCATATACCTGGAGAAAACCATAATTCAAAAAGACACATGCACCCCAATGTTCACTGCAGCACATGGAAACAACCTAAATGTCCATCAACAGAGGAATGGATAAAGAAGATGTGGTACACATATACAATGGAATATCACTCAGCCATAAAAAGGAATGATATTGTGCCATTTGCAGAGACGTGGATGGACTTAGAGGCTGTCATACAGACTGAAGTAAGTTAGAAAGAGAAAAATATCGTATAATATCGCTTATATGTGGAATCTAGGAAAATGTACAGATGAACTTATTTGCAAAGCAGAAATAGAGGCACAGATGTAGAGAACAAACGTATGGATACCAAGGGGGAAGGGGTCGGTGAGATGAATTGGGAGATTGGTATTGACATATATACACTATTGATACCGTGTATAAAATAGATAACTAATGAGAACCTGCTGTATACCACAGGGAACTCTACTTGGTGCTCTGTGGTGACCTAAATGGGAAGTCCAAAAAAGAGGGGATATATTTATACGTATAGCTGATTCACTTTGCTGTACAGCAGAAACACAACGTTGCAAAGCAACTATACTCCAATAAAAATTAATAAAATACACACACACACGCATGAAAGGGAAAAGCAGACCACAACCACTGAATCCAGGTTCATTACAGCTGTTGTAAAGCCCTAAAGAAGGCGGCATGTGCTGTATCTCTCTGGGGCGGGCTGAGTGCACCCTGCCTGTAGGAGGAGGGAAGCCCTCAGGAAGATGAAAGAGAAGAATGGTTGCTGTAGTACAGCACATGAGTATTTTGTGTGGAGAAATGGAGTATCTGTGACCAAAACTATCATAGACTGTATTAGTTTTCACAAAATGCCTACCATGCAACCTACGCCCAAGGTTTCTGAAGAAACCTTCCTACCCCTCCACGGATGTGGCCGTAGCCGTGTAACTTGCGCTGGCGAGCAGAATAAGAGTAGATATGCACATTGCAGGGGGAGCGTTCAGTGCATTGTGTGGTTGGCTCAGCCTCTCCTCTTCTTCCTTCTAACACAGGAACGGGCTTGTCTGCAGAGGGACCGCTCCTCCAGGCTGGGCCTCCGATGAGAAGACACTGGAACACTCGGCCACATCCATCCCAAAGGGACACAAGTACCTAATTTAAGTCACTGAGATTCTGGGGGTGCTTGTTACATAGCAAAGCTATGTAAGGAACACAATACATAATATTATAGTATAATATCATAATGTTTTATATAATGATGTATAATTACATAATATAATGGGGTAATATTATATCCCAATATTATATTATATATTCCATAATATATAATAATATAAATACATGATGCAATGCTATTCCGTAAAATGTTATTATGGGAGAATTTTTTCTCTTATTTTGCTTCTGTCATTTCCTAATTTTTCTATCATAACCATGTATAACTTAATCAAATGGTAGTTCAAAGAAAGAAACAGGATAGCTCAACAAGCTAGAAGGATTCACTTTAACTTGACTGTATATGTTACAATAGCTAAAGACATACTCGTTGTCAGCTATTTGTCAGCCAAGGACAAAGAGCAAAAAAGCCACGTGCAGGAGCATTGGCAGCGCCCATACACACACAGTCCAGGCGGGGAGAAGCCTCAGCTAATGGGCTTGGGTATATTTTGGCCCAGCTGGCAATCTCCTGGCAGCTCAGGAACTCTGAGGGTGGTGGTCCATTGGCAAACTCATCTCCATGGGAAATGGCTACACTGAGCTGCCTTAGATCAATGACATGAAACATTCATCTGAATAACTCCCTTTGTCCTGATGCCACCCTGGCTAAATAATGTTCTGAGTACTATATGGTTTCTTCGTAGTTTTACCGAGTGGGAAAGAATGTGCTGATAAAATAGGCTCAGATAAGATGTACCTTGAGTTAATAAATTGGCATAGATTTCTTTTTTAGGAGAGCGACGCGAGATCATTCAAAAAAAATTCCTCATACTCCCCGTCCTCCCTTTCCCAGGAAATCTACTCTCCTTCCTAAACCACAGCAGCACCACCGGGCGCACTGCTCTGCTCATGGGTCAAGTTTAAGACTTCCCCACCCAGAGGCACAGAAGCTCCCGGAAACGTCCTGGATTCCCCACAGCAACAAGTGAGTAGCAGATCCTCAAAAAATAGCTGTGCAAGTGACTGCTGACCACAGTAATTTGGCAGTTTCAGGCCAGGGAGGTTTAGGGTTTTTAGGCAGCAGCCCTGCAGCAAACACATTTACTACTATTGCCAGGCAGAGTTATGAGCACTGTTTTATGAATTACCTCATTAAGACAAAATGTACAAGACTGTGAGATAGATAACGATCATCACTCCAAAGTTCCAGATGAGACAGCAAGGCTCAGACGACTGCAACATTCCCAAAGTCAGAAGTGGCACAGCTGGAATTCAGAGCCCACAGGTTTATTGGTCTTATGTGTATTGCCTTCTGCTAATTTTAGATCATTATAATAATGTAAGACTCACTAGAAATGTCCTAAGATAGAGAAGAATTATTACACTCCTCCCCAAAAGAATACAGTGTGAGACTGGAAAATGTGGAACAGGACGTAAGAGCCCCAAAGAGGCATACTTGAATAAACAAAGTCAGTTACCTGCGATGGCCTACAGAGGGCAGGGACTGTGGTTTTTGTCTGGTCGAGCACAACAGGAAAGTTTTGGGCTAGAGCTTAATTTCTAAGGACAGACGGGGCTTTGCCACCAACATCCTCTTCCTCTGCTCTTGGCCCAGGTAACAACCAACCTTGCTGCTGTCGTGACAATTATTTAAAGAATATTTATTTACAATCTTGGCAAAGGTGCCCAGCCTCACCCTGGAGGTAGGGGAAGTGGGGAAGAGACCGAGGAATCACGTATAATTCACAGTTTAATGGGCTCACTTTAACCCTCAGACTTACTCTCCTCCTCCTTCACACTTAAGGCAATGAGAAAATAATTATAATAGCAATTCCTCAAAGTTGCAGTGAAAGGCCTGAAGAAAAGAGGGAGAAAATCTCCAGCGAAGCTCAGTATAGGCCTGAGTATACTCATCTGTATAGAAGTAGGAGCTCTAAGGTCCTTGCAGGTTTCAAGTTCTACAATTTCATAAAATTATATTTTATCTTAAATACTGTAACTATAAAGATATTTTGGTCAGAGGACATGACATATATCTTGAGTTGGCATAAATAATTTCAGTGACAAAACAAGGTTCATTCAGCTTGCTATAAATTTTAAACCCATATACAGTAACCTATTTTAACAAACCCTTATGTGAAGACCACAACTTAAAACCTAGCATATAGCAAGGAACCTCCTACACAGGACAAAACAGAATCATAACGATTATCAGTAGAGTATAGCTGATCATTTATATTACAGTCCAGTTAATCCAAATACATGTGTGCTAATGTCATCACCATGAGTTAAGTCCTTTACTGTAGGAAGACACAAACGAAGCAGCTTCCAAATAGAGCACAACAAATAAATTCCAAGATGTTTAAAAGGATATACACATCAATCTGTCAAGGTGAATTTTCTCCAAATGCACTGGGTTTATTTGGTAATGTTTAGTGTTTGTCTTTAAGTGGATATTTACTCTTAAAGTGGATTATAGGGGTGCCCACCGCTCTCTCCTCACTTGCCACTGTACAAGCACTGAACATGGCTTCAGGTGTTGGCCCCAGGCCCAGGGTTTTAAAAAACAGTAAGTTAGGTCTCTCCGTAGATAAACTTCTAACTTTCAACTTTAGCAGCACTTCTGGGTAGAGCCATCACTAATGAGTTGTTCATCATCCAGTTGTGTCTCTATGTTTTTCAAGTTTTTACTCCAATCTTCAGTAAGAAATTACATTTTCATCATGACTTGGTATATATAAGATACACACATGTATCTGAAACAAAAGTTTCAGGAAGCGATACTTACCTGTCCTATGTGGACTACATTTTTTTCTATTCCACTTTAATGAAAGAAATGCTAGCCACAAAGCACTAGATTAACTTAATGGATCATTAATAATGGATATTAACCTGCCATTTGAAAAGCATTGGTCTAGATTAATCAGATCTAAAAAACTCAATTTTAGGGCATTTATTTTATTAATGTATTCATGTATGTGTTCGTTTACTGTCCATCTACAAATTCGAACACTTTAAGGAAAGACAACAATCTGTTATTCTTTGAATCACCTGAATTCAGATTGTTCAAGAAAGGTAAGCGCTCTACAAATTCTAAATTGCCTAGCTTGTAAATTGACAATAATTTTAAAATGCAATTTATTTCTAGAGTCTTAGTCTTATATGCTAAATATAACAGAATTTTTTAAAAAGGAAAACCACTTGGAAGTGCTTCTGGACACAGGTATCCATCCATGCGCTGCCTCAGTGGTTGTAATCCCGCTTACTAATAACCCTATTCTTCCACTGAACCCCATGCAGTCAGTCTTCAGTGTCTATCTCATTTCCCTAGGCAGGTACCCCCAAACTGGAGCTGGCACATAAGTTCATTCAACAAGTATGTACTGAGACCCTACTATGTGCAGGCGCTGTTCTAGGTCTGGCTGGTCATGGCTGTAAAAATATAAAGCACCTACCCTCAGGGAACATACATTTTAGTGAGGGAAGCAGCCAGTAAGAGAAGGAGCAAGAACACGCATAATGCCGGGCTGCCGAAGTGCTCTGAAGAACTGCAGCGGGGGAGACGGGGCGGGGAGGGCAGGGGTAAGTGCTGGCTGGGAGGGGACGCACGGCGCCAACGCTGGTCAGAGCGTCAGTGGGGAGAACCGGACCTGCTTAGCTAGTCCAAGACTGTGATTTATCAGACATTAAATAGTTCACAGATTGCTGGAAAGGCTGAAGGAAATGTCCAGGCTGCGTGTCCAGGAAATACCCCCGGAGCTCTAGTGCAGAAGTGGACCGCCACAGAGCCACCGGCCCTACCACGATCAGGTCGGAGCTGCCACCAGAACCACCTGGACTGCAACATAACCTGCACCCCACATCCTGCCTCAGAGATGCACGCAGACGCCTGCCACAGAAGCCACAGAAAAATGAACCGCCAGCAGGAACAGCAGCGTCACCACAAGTGGACTTGGCCTGCTTGTGGCCCAGGTTCACCTGGCACGTTTCACACGGCGTGTCTGATGGTTAAACCTAAATCACAGACTGAAACCGCAGCAGAAGGGGTGAGGAAAGTAGTTTTCACCTTTCTAGGCACTGCAGTGGCACAGATGCAGTGGAATACGTGGGCAGGCCAACGTATTCCTAAGGAGGAGGAGCCAACGAAGGGAGAATGTCCCAGGCGTGTGCAACAATAGGGGCCCAGGGCAGAAGGCGCTGCGGGTATTCACTCGGCAGCAAGAAGGCCAGGTGGCTCAGCCTGGGCAGTGAGGGGAAAACTGGCAAGAGATGAGGTGGAGCGGGGCACACTGCTGGAACCAGACCTTGCAAGCCCTGTAGGCCTTGATAAGGAGTCTAAATTTATTTTCTAAGTGTTGAGGGAAGTTATGGGATGAAGGCTTTTAAGCAGAGGAGTAGCATGATCAGATGAACCTTTGTGACAGACCAGTCTAGCTATAGAAACTATTCTTCATCTGATCTGAATCAATGACTTAAAAATACACAGTTTTAAAACAGCTAATTTGATCTTGTACAGAATGAGAATTTTATAAATCAAAAGAAAGGCCCCCAAGGTAACATCTCTCCATTTCTGTGTTTGGCGCAGACAGTGCGTGAGCACAGCCGTCTCCGCCTTCTCCAAGACCGAGCTGGAGGCACCGCGGCAGCAGGCCAAGCCCAGGCACCCCACTCCTGCCAGACTCCAAACCGGTGAGGCCGGTCAAGGATGCACCTTCCTCTAGAAACAAAATTCAGACCTCCGGACTTAACCTGAGGTTCTTCAAATGTGAACAAAATGTTGCTAGCCAGAAGAGAAAATGAAAGTTAGCCGACAGCACTGAAATCAGACATTTTTAAAGGAGTCCCAAGATCTAGGAAGTTTTGTTTTCTTCTCCAATATATAATTTAAAACCAGAACAACAGGATGAAATAAAAATAAACAAATCACCAAAGGAAACCATGTTTCTCCCCACTATTTTTCAGAGAGTAAGCATTTCACTCCGTGTTGTCCATTTACAACAGGCCTACTTTTTGTAAGGAGCCATTTAAAAGAAAAATTTTAAAAACACTCCAGAATGGGAGGAAGGGGAGCTGGCGGCGAGTGCACAGTGCAATTCTAGCAACTGCCATCGGCCAGGTTGGAGGTCACGCTCGTAACCGTGGCCTAAGCACTCTAACTGTGCTTTTCTTTTCACAATAATAATGTTTTGAGCTTTTGAGCCAAACATATTTTGCTCCAATTTTAAAAGAAAATATGAAGCGAAACTGCAGAAATATACTGCAATTTCAGTGTTAAATATACTTGATATATTATCTTTTTAAGTATTTGTATATTAGTTATTTACATAATTTCTTTTAGGTTTTTCTCCAAAGCAGCCACAATACCGGCTTTAATGAATTCCTACCATTATGACTGAGTTTGAAAGATTAAAAAAAAAACATTACTTCTTTTGTTTTCTTTCCATACAGATTGCCTTGGTGATTTTTTTACATGTAAATTAAATCAGAACCAAACCTTCTCTTTCCATTTCACAAACTTTCACCTGCTCCAGCTCCCCTACGAGATCCAGTAAATAAAAGGACACCAAACAATATTCCACAGGGCTGGACTAAAGGCCAAAGACAGCTCAGAAGGGTGTGTGGCAGTCAGCTTCCAAGAGGGCACCCAGGAGTCTTTCCTTGGGGACTCACAGCCTGGTACGTCACTTCCCACTTTTGTACCCGGCTTTAATAGACTTTGTTCAAGTGTATCTGGTAGAACGAAGATTTGTTTCATATCTGCTCCAGTGGCCCTGATGCACCTTCCCCTGTGAGCTGGCCTACAGCTGCTCACCTCCCCCTCATTTCCTAACAGAGCACCCTCACAAGGTTCCTGTGCAGCTAACAGCCTTTTACCCTCACACTCCTTATTTCATCTGTTCCTCCATTCACACATGTTCATTTCTCTAGAATCAGAGAGCAGCGTTTACTTATTTCCCATGTTATCCATTCCATGCTCACATTACTTTTCTCCCCCACAAGGAATTATAAAAGAAGATCTTCAGCTTTAGCACACTCTTTATGTGTGTTTTCTTTTTTGTTTTTGTAGGAAGCAGGCAGGGACAGGGATTACAAAGAGGTCAGATCATTTAGCATCACAGACAGATAAAAAAGGACTAGAAGAAAATATTCAAAAATTTTAATTTTCTCTGGGATATAGGAAAACTGAAAGCATTTTTAATACTTTAAAGATTTTCTATATCAAGTGTTTAATAAATTTTATAATCAGAAAATATATTAACAGAAAGACGGTATGGCTACGGCATGTATTCACATCTCAGCCTTGTTCTTGGGCACAAGTTCTTCCAGGACCTGAAATGTTAATTCAATTGGAACTAAAATCCCTAAAAGCCCTGAGGAGATGAAATATGATGGTAAGAGGAAAACAGGAAATGATGGTAGAAGAAAGTAGCAAGTCAGAAAAATTTTCTAATTTAGAGATATAATGAGCTTGAAAGTAAAGGGGTTTGATGCCAAAAAAAAAAAAAAAAAAAACCTAAAATGGGAAAAGCCAGGTTAAAAACAAAAAGGCAAGTGAGGAGAGCAGAGTTTAGCACAAATCCTTAGACAATGTGCAAAAACAGATATCACAGAACTTCAGAATCCACCCAACTGCCACAGACATCTGTAAAACTGTCAGGCAGCTGACGTGGAGATCCTGTGAGGATAAAGGAATGTGAGCGATAGCAGAGTTATTCTAGGTCAGGAGAATGAGGCTACAAGGGAAGAATGAAGACAGAGACGGAAAAGTAGGTGGCTGTGACTTCCTACCGTCAGGCAGCCTGCTTCACACCACTCTGCCCTGTTCTCCCTGATCAACCAGTTTCTGGAAGCACCTGGAAGAGGAGTGTCAGTGGGCTCCATGGAGACCGCCAAGGTAATAAGTTCGATTTGCAGCATACATAAAGTTCCTCGGAACCAGACTGTATCAGGGTGTTTGACAAAAGACAGAGTCCTCGTGAAAAATTAAAAAACCTGAAATCGAGTGTCTGGCCTGAAAAAATGACCAAACCCAGGCCTCTGCGTTACTCACTTTTAGAGGACTCCAGAGAAAAGCACCTTCTCAAGTCACATAAGCAACACTGGCAGAAGCAGCAGACATCTTCAAAGGCGTCTCCTCCTTTATTATACGCTACTGGTCATCTTAATTTAAAACAACATTCATATTTGTGCTAAACCATAACAAAATATATACCACAGAAGCTCATTTGAGCAAGACTTTAGAAGTCATTTAGTCCAAATATTCTTTTAGCTGAACCTCTTGTTCAATATTCAGACTAACTGCCCAGTTACTGCTTGAACACCTTCAGGCCGAGGAAGCACTATTTAGTGAGGTGGTAGATCTCATCTATGGGCACCTTCTAGAGAAAGACTGACTTGCTTGTTCTAGGATATTTTATGTCCGTTCCTAAAATTGCCTGCATCTACTATTTTATGGTCAAGTGGCTTCATTTTAACCAAACAGCTTTTCAGGAATATAGCACACATGTGTACAGCAAAACTCAGTATTTTATATTTTGTTTTGCCAAACATTTTTGAGGTAATAGCTAAGAAAGCATTCTGTATACCATAAACACAGGATTAAAAAGTACTACTCATACTTCTTGTGTTCACAGTGATGTAAGTAGTGTATTTCTCTCACTGAAACACAGAAAAGTGAAGATACGTAAGTTTTCTTATCCTCAATGCCCAAAAAGTATAAAATAAAAACCTACATGCAATTATGACTGTCCATTGTGACATGTCCATTAAGGACTACTGCCATACCCAGTAGAGCAGAATTCATTCATACAGAGAAAACCTACAGAGATAGTCCCTGCAAGGAGGGCCAAAGCTCTGGCTTTGGATACAAAAACATGACCTTGCTTTGTTGGACTGGGCATCAAATACCCAGGCACATCCCCATCACTCCTCCCTACCCAAGCCACCAGGTGTTTACTGGGTCACACATTTGGGCACAACTGCATTCTATGAGCCTCTTAGGGGAGACTCTTTGAATTTCCAGATGTTTAATAAAACACCTGAGAAAAGGAAAACAGTTTTGTTGAGTAAAGGACAAGCGATGCAGGAAGCAAAACTTTAAAAAAAAAAAAGAAAGAAAGAAAAAAACTGTATCCACATCCTCAGACTACCTGGAATTATATATGTTTACAGCTATGTACAACTGGCAAAAAGTAGCAAGAATTAGCAGCTCTTGATTGGGACAGAAATATAAAATATCATATGCAAACTGACCAAAAAAAGAGATGAACAGTGAAAGACTCCTAAAGAAGCACATATTAAATCTGCCAGGAAGATTGAAGGAGAAATCCAGCCTTTAGTACTGGACCCGCCCCCCTGCCTGACCACCTCCACAGTGCTCTGCACATGGCTTACAACCCATCACAGGGATGCAGACACACTCATGTAATGACACTCTAAACACACACATGGCTACAACAACCATCTTCCAGAAAAGAAAAGTAGGTTCAAAGGTCACTTTCAAATACAGTGATTTATTAGTAGTAGTGATGTTTTAAAACCTCTAAAGGTTTTGATTTTTCTTACTTTATATCACTCTTCCCCAGGATCTGGGGAAACCAAAATGAGCCTTTATTTAAAAAGAAAGTGTGAAGATAGAAATATTCATACTGAGGGGTAAGCCTCATCAGCCAATGTGAACAAAGAGATCAAATCACGAACACTCTACTGGTTTTCTTGGGGAAAGAAGCCTTTGCCCACTGTCCATGTCCCTCTGAGAACAAAGCCCTCCTGGCCCTGGAGCCCCAGTGAATCATGTTATTGCCACCGGCCGGCAGGAGCTCTCTCAGAACACTCACTCTGGCAAAACAAGGTGTATGCAATTTCTGATATGTTTTTCAAGTAATCTTAATGTTTTCCTTTTCAGGATCAATTATTTCTGACTAAAATCTGCCAAAGTCCTATAGAGGTTCCAAAGGGGTTGGGGGAAGAAGCAACAGTGCTATCTGATGTAAGATTCATTTTGAGATATGCCTACAAAGGTCTACCTGGATGAATCAACTGTGCCCCAGGTAACTAGGAGACCAAGGACCACTGTATTTATCCTTTTATACTTCTCCACATTCTGTAGCATAGTTAGGATCATAAAAACCTTAGAAGTTAAAAAACTGACATTTAGTGAGATGGTAATGCAATGTTTCATTTTACACACGAGGAAAGTGAAGCTGTGTGTGACCTGCCCAAGGCCGTGGAGCAGTGCACCAGCGTGGCCAACACAGGGCCTGGACTTCTTGACTCCTGCTCCAGGAATCATTCTGCATAGATAGAAGATCACTCTGGACAACGCGTCCTATCTTAACACAGAATGGGGAGGAGCTATTTAATTACTAGGGTAACTGTTTACGAAGTGGTTCCCTTGGACTAAGACTTATCACACGTCTTCACCCAGTGAAGTCCAGCCCACAGAAAATTATAGTCAGTATGTATTTAACCTCTTGGTTGCAATTAAAAGACAGCTTTGAAAAAGGCCTACAAATCAACCGAGGGCTACACACTTACTGTTCCCACTGCAGGGACAACCATTTTAAGTAGGTCACAAATAGTAACGCCATGTAGATTAAAGCGTGATGACTAACAACACCTTCTAAAACAGAAACCACTTTATTGTTATAATTTCTAAACCAGTGCATAGAGACTGTGATTTTTGAGGCTTTCTTTTTTTTTTACAGGAGAGATTATATTTCAACCTCCCTTTCTCCCAGCTGCAGTACTGAACTTAAATGTCTACTAAATCAGTGGGTGGAAGATCAAAGAACACTTTAAAAATTTTAACTTTACTACCCACAAGGACGTGGGGGTCAGATGCCAGGAGGACTGAGATATATGCGGCAGAGGCTCACAGATGCCCTGACTCCATGAGGAGCAGGCTGTTCCCTCTTTCAAAGAAGCACCACTCGCCCTTCCTTTGCTTGGTCTACTTTATAGAGCCGACAGTTACAAGTAAAAAGGTAATCCGAACTTTAAAATGCACATATTCTCTTTCCAGCACAGTAAAAACACTAGTCATACCTGATAGCCTGAGATTTCTCTTACCGAGAAGTCCCCTAGAAAGTTTCCCCTCAGTTGGGTAATAAGTGAGATACCCTAAAAGTAAACTTAATCTTTAAGAAATGGACAAATATTAAATCTTTCCCTCCATTTCCTCCCTCTTCATCCTCCCTATCCTCACAGGGAGTACAGATGTGAATAAATGTATCTAAATATAATCAGTGGAGACAGACTCAGCCTCATTCAAGGAGGAGGAGGAAGCAGCAGCAGCAGCTGTGCCGGGGTCAGGACAGCACATCGGCCTCCTCACCCTGGGAGGCTCTCCCAGTGTCCCCACCAGCACCACGTCCCCTCGGTGGCAGCCGTCAACTCACACCCCGCTCCCTCCTACCTCCCCATCCTGCTCTTCTCTAACCTGAGAACGCCCTTCCCTCCTTGCCACAGGTAGCCTTTCCATCTGTCTAAATCTCAGCTAACTGTAAGGCCCGGTCCAAATTCATGCCCCCCCATAGAGCTTCCCTGGAGTGCTATATACACACCAGCCTCTCATTTTCTGAACTTTTAAACATTGCTATGCAAATTCCATAACTTGCACCAATTACAAAATGTCTTGTGTCCTTTGCTAGTTGCCGTATGTATGTTAGCAGTTTTGTTTTCCCACTTAAACTGTAAGATTAAGGGCACACACTAGAACTCATACTTTTAAAATGTTTTCCATTGCACTAGCATGCAAGCAGACAAATAGGCACCTGGGAAAAATCCTGATGCATTGAACTAACACAGTCAATGCCCTGCCTCTCAGGACTAACCCACAACATCTCTTCCTTTGTGCATGAACTCAGGTGCGAGTGGAAGGTGTATGGCTATAAATTATACCTATGCTCCAGCTCCTTTGAAAAGACTAGATGTAATCATCAACACTACTGTGGCTGTTATTCATCTTCATCTTCAGTGCCTAACAGGAACACTTAGGCACGAGTTGTCACGCATGTTCCTCAAGTGCCTTTGTGCATATATGGATGTAATTTTTCTTTCTTTTCTGTATTTCATCATCCAGTACACTTTCTCATTTTACAGCAGGTTGTTAAGAGGATCCTTTAGTCAGCTATTTCAGTGTAATGCAAGTTAGTTCCATAGGCATTTCTCTGCTGATGATCTATTAAATGCCCAGCACCAAGCAACATCCTGAAAGAAATACAAGACACACAACAGAGTTCCCTTTTTATTTGTTAATTCTCAAATGTAAAAAGCAGGCAGACACACACACACACACACACACAGAGTTCTCAAGGAAAGGAACAAAGCTCGCTCCTTCGGCATGTCCAACGCCACTTCCTCTGGTACTGCGCGTACAGTAATAGCTCACAGTGTGTCAGGGCATTGTTTACGAAATAATGAAATCTGTAGGTATAAACATAGCTAAGCACAGGAGCCCTTTATAAATAAACAATCATATGAAAGCCAAGGACATAAAAATAAATTAATATATTTTAAGAACACATTTTTTTCTTCTGACTTAATTTATGGAGAAGAGTTGATTCTCCCACACACTGTCACTGAAAAACCATTGATTGATTTTAAATCTCCTCTCACGCTCCCTGAAGCAGAAATTAATCTGAGCGGCAACTTCTGTACCTATACACACCAGAATACCTCTGGAAGCCTGCTGTTCCCACGGCAGTGATTTGCTATCACAGCCATATTAATACAAGTAAAGGACTGAAAGCTACATGGGAGATTATTCTTTTAAAAGTTAATGATAACAGACACAAGAAGAATGGATATGCTAAAAGAAGACAAAACACGAGCCTAGGGTTGGGTCGTATACAAGCAGGGGAGGCTGGAAGCCCACGTGGAGTGGAGATCCTGGCGTCAGGACAAGTGGAGAGGCACATCTATTCTCACGGACTGTTACAGGGTCTGTTACCAGAAGAAGAAAAATGAGGCAACGATGTACTGAGAAGCCAAAACAAAGAGCAATAATGTTAAGGCTAGAAATCTCCTTATAATTCTTTCCAGGGTGGGTATAAAATTTAATGTGAGCATGTAATGGATAGTGTAAGAAAGGTAAATACTGCTTAACAAATGACTCTAGAATGAATGAACATATGAATGAATGGAGAGAGGAATAAATGAATGCGTGGATAAAATAAGGAGTGAGGGGACAAACGGCTAGTAGTGTGAGCTCCTGGAAGAAGGAGGAGTAAATGGACAAAGACCAACCCTGACCATTGGACAGGAACACTGGTAAGACCTGGAGGGGCAGGTGGGCTCGGGCAAAGTTACTGGCTTGAGGCGGGGGGAACGTACATTAAAAACTCATAAGAGACACAAAGTGAACTGAATTCTCCCATGTAGGAGGTCATCAAGCAAAACCCAATTTCCTAGTTCTTTTCTGCCAAGTAATCTTTCACTAAGCTCTCAGTATAGAAAACATGTTCTATTTATTGGCTCCCAATCATGTTATTTCTTTTGAAACCATGTCTGGCATAAGCCTCTATGACACCCAAATCCTATCCATCCTTTAAGGTCTAACTCAACACAAGCCCCAAGAACTCTTTCTTCTTTAGGAAACTCAGAAAACAGTCAGCTTTGAAAAGAGACACTACAGACAAGGGACAGAAATAGATAAAGGAGGAGATGTAAGTAGGAACAGAGCTTGGAAGAAACTAACATTACAGATTTCCTTGGTTGCGACCTGAAGAAGGATGAAAACCAGGTCTCTCTATCACATGGTGTCCTAAGGGGGTAAAATCCTTTATACTTCCTTCAAGAAGGGTGGCTTTTGATTTCTGGAATCACTCGAGGCAATGGGGTTGGCACTCCTTTCTACCACCCTCCTACCTTATGTTCTATTTCCCCTCCTTTTGGTGACTGGGGCATGTAGTGCATATTCATTTAGGATATGTCCAAAAGTAAAAGACAACCAGAGAGAGAAAGCAGAAGTTCCAGCGAGAGGAACTTTATTTCTTTTATGCATTCCTCTAGTATTCAGCCTGTAAGATGGAACAGATAACAGCTCCGAAGTTATTGCTTGAGAACACTGCCACAACTCGAAAGAAAGCATCATGCTGAGACTCTGGGATACTCCCAGAGAAACAAGGGTGAGGGGGAAGTAAAATTAGTGACACCAGTGGCAATGACGCAAAGAGAAAGAAAAAAGGAAGAAATGCCAAGCTGTAGCCAGGCAATGCGATGCAAACCATTGCTTCACGTCCCGCCCACTTCCACACCCACTGAAAGTGCTGTTCTTGGGGACAAAAAAAAACAGCTTGAGATGGCAACAGAAGAGTCGGTGCGAAAGCATCCTTATCTCTGAGCCAAGACACTAACCTCGCAGTTCATGACCGTTACTGAGAGACAAGGATGATAGGGGAAGCTATGATGCAGATCTCTCCTGATTCCAACACCACCTCCCCAAACCCAGAGATGTACTCACATGCTAAATCTGTTTAAAAAGTCATCTGAATTGCTGGCCTCTACTTCTTTCATGCATTTGTTGGAGACCAGCCTAAACTGACATCGGTGAGTTAGTGAGATGTTGCCAAGTAAAAAGCAGGCAGAAACATTAAGTTACTGAACTTTAATAACATGACAGCTTAGAATTTAAAGACAAAGAAATATGCTTTTTCTTCCACATATGGAAAAGGAATATAGCTGGTTCAAAGATCCACAGTAATTCCCTGATCTTCTCTTATCTCTTTCTTTATTGTGCTATGAATTGCTGTATAACTGATGACAATTATTGCATTATTGTACCAAACCCTAGATATAAAGATTTATACACTCAGGATTATCTGCTACATAGACCCAAACCCCCATCCATTCCCATGACTTCAAGTCATGCTGTCACAGAAGATTTCCCAACTCTGACCTGCAATCCCATCCTCTCCTCTGTGTGCCCATTACAATGTAAACTTCATGACAGCAGAGGTCTTGTCTGTCTTGTGTCTTTGTGACCCCAGAGCCTGGTAAAGAGTTCCCGGGAGCTTAATAAGCATCAACTGAATGAACCTACTCCTACTCTGATGAAATCTCAGATGCAACTTATGCAAAATATCTTAATTCCATCCAAAACTACTGCCCTGTCTTTCTCAGTGTTCCTGCTGCTCGTCTGGGCTCTAAATGTAGGGCGCTAAATAGTCCTAATTTATCTCTCCTTCATCACCTCTATCCAGACAGTCCACCATCGAGGAAATTTTCTTTAGAAACTATATTGCTGAATTTAAAAGAAATCCAAACATACACATACAACATACACACACCCCACAGAAAAAGGTCTCTTCTAGTCATCTTTACCTCTCTGCCACTGCCCTATTCCAAGCTGGGTAACGTTTCCCCTATTTTGGCAATCTTGTGTAAACTGGCCTTTTTACTTTCAGTTTCTGCATACTAATTAGAGACTAAAAGTCTCCTTTGCTCGAAAGCTATATATACTTCTCCATTACCCACCTACTTTCCAAAGTAAAATTATGCTCTTAAGGGGAACCATTCAAAGTCTGACTTTGCAACATACCCTACCCACCAAGCTGGCCTCCTCAATGCCCTACCAGCTTATTTCTATACTCATATTTAACCCATTTTTATCCATTTAGTCCATTAAAATGTAAATTCCACATGGGAAGGGACTTGTCACTGCTTTATCTTCTGCACGTAGAGTAATACTGAAACATATTAGGCCCTCAAAAAATATTCACTGGATGATTAGTTATTATAAGAAAAAGAGAAAAACAGAAGGGAAGGAGGAAGGTAGAGTGTGTGTGTTGAAATGTCCCCATGAAGGAGTTTATCATTCAGGTCAGGTCCCCACTTTCACTGATCACTTCTGTCTTCACTGGTTTCTCTGGTCACACAATTCAGCACGTAAAAGTACTCATTCCAAGTGTCCAGTGAGTAGCTGAGGGCCTGCTGTATGCCAAGCTCTCTGTGTCAGGCACTGGTGGTGTGGTGACCACAACAGACAGGGCCTTTGCCTTCTCCAATCCCGCAGTCCAGTGTAAGCATTAGAGTCAATTACAAATCAGATGCTACAGTACACACAAAAAGGGCGCTTAATTTGATCGTCAACAACAGGGCAGGCTTCTCAGGAAGGGACATCTAAGGGAGGACGTGCAGGAGGAGTCTGAGTTGGCCGGTGAGCAGCAGAGGGGAGTCTTGGAAGCAGAGGGAGTAGCGTGGGTGAAGAGCGGGAAGGGAAAGCGGAAGTGCTGCAGAGCTAAGAAGTCCAGAGCACAGAGCTGCAGGGTCGGCAGGCACAAGAGTCTGAGGGCCTGAAATCACCTTTGGGTGACCCTTTCACGTCCGAAGAAGAAAAAGAAGTATGAGCCATCAAAACGAATATGAAAAGGAAGGTGGGAAGGGGCGCAGGAAAGGGCCTATGTGTCCATTCTGTCTCTCAGTCTAGAGAATAAATTCCTTGTAAGAAAAGGAGAGGATAAATTCCTTGCGTCTCCCTGTTCAAAAAATGCAGTGTTCAAAAAGCTGATTGAAAACTTTGATTCTTCCTGCACCTTTTCCATCCCAAAGGGAAAAAAAAAAAAAAAGAGTAATTTTAAAATGTAGCCATTAAACAAAGAGACTAAAAAACAATTTTAAGTGCAGGAGATTTCATCAGCTATATGAACCTTAAGTTCTTAATTGGTTTTCCCTTTGCGACTCTGAACTTCCTTTGCGACTCTGAACTTCCTTTGCTAGGCAGCCAAGGTTTCTGAACTGGACCCCCCTCAGAGTCCACAACCCTGTAAGTTCTTACAATTACCCGGCAATCTGTAAAGCTTAAGGAATGAGCTAAAGAAAAAGCCCAAACTGGTTTTGATTTCCCTTCCGCTTTTACTTCAAGTTAATTAGTTTTCTAAGTATGGCTTAGAAAAGGTATGGATTTTCACCGGACAATTTGTAGTAATGGTGCATTAAGAAGAACTACCCAGCATTTGTCTCATACATTACCTTTAAACACTGTCTTCCTCAAAACAGCTAGCACTCACTCTGGGGCATGAACAAAATCAGGGCACTAAGAAAAACCATACATGCCATTCTGGGGGGAAATTCTTCATATCCCTACCTCTAGCCTACCACCCAGGAGAGGGAAATAAATCCCTGCTAAACCTTCCTTGTGAGGAAGTTGCTAACGCAATTTTTCTTAGTAATGTCGCTACCGTGCTTTAAAAGATGTTTCCCCCCAGTAAAAACAACTCTCATTATTTATCTCATTCATTATTCATTTCCTCTTTCATTAAAATAGCAAAACCCGAACTCCATGGAGACTAGAAAAGAAAGCATCATAAAGCAAAGAAACTTCCCCTTTCCTAAAACAGGGGCCTCATCTGGAATTCTAGTCCTTCACTTTCAAAAGTAAGCAATACAATAAGTATTGTGTTTTTTTCTAATTACAAGTAGTACACTGTGTTTTTTCCCAAGTGTACCACTCCTTTTGAGATGTTCTTAATATGGAATGTTACTTTGGAACAACTCTGCAAATCACATTCATTCCGCAACCA
Source organism: Balaenoptera acutorostrata (assembly GCF_949987535.1). Taxonomy (NCBI): domain Eukaryota; kingdom Metazoa; phylum Chordata; class Mammalia; order Artiodactyla; family Balaenopteridae; genus Balaenoptera; species Balaenoptera acutorostrata. The sequence goes on along the minus strand of NC_080084.1, from coordinate 4,868,946 downwards.
TAGGACAACAAAATGAGGACCTGACGTTTTAGGGATAAAGACACATGGCGTGATCATCAACCTCACCGTAATTCTCATCTGTCAATACATCTCTCTCTCTCAGGCTAAGCGGCAAGTATTCTCCAATATAAACACACACCCCATATCATAACTAAAAACTTACCTAGCTTTGTTCTCTGTCACTGTTTGGAAGAAATGCGAAAACCCTGTATATATGCATATTAACAACACCACCATAGTTTATATCTGAACTATCAATTTGATCTTAACAAAGCCCACCCTCAGTACCTCTGAGGAAAGAGAAAGAAAAAAAGACACCCCATATCTACTGTCACATTCACAGGCCTCTCCTCCGCGCACGCATAAGCACTTATTGATCACCTGCTGTGTGCCAGACACGACACAGTACAGAAGGCTGAGCAGCGTGCGGCCCAAAGTGCCAACAACCAGAACGCCTCCAAGCAGTGCCCAGTGTCCAGTGGGAACCTCGCTCTCAGCAAGCAGTGCCCAGTGTCCAGTGGGAACCTCGCTCTCAGCAAGCAGTGCCCAGTGTCCAGTGGGAACCTCGGTCTCAGCAAGCAGTGCCCAGTGTCCAGTGGGAACCTCGGTCTCAGCAAGCAGTGCCCAGTGTCCAGTGGGAACCTCGCTCTCAGCAAGCAGTGCCCAGTGTCCAGTGGGAACCTCGCTCTCAGCAAGCAGTGCCCAGTGTCCAGTGGGAACCTCGGTCTCAGCAAGCAGTGCCCAGTGTCCAGTGGGAACCTCGGTCTCAGCAAGCAGTGCCCAGTGTCCAGTGGGAACCTCGCTCTCAGCAAGCAGTGCCCAGTGTCCAGTGGGAATCTCGCTCTCAGCAAGCAGTGCCCAGTGTCCAGTGGGAAGAACCTCGCTCTCAGAAGCTAAGAGTATGTAGCCACCATTTTTCAGAAATTCAAAACATCCCTGAAAGAAGGGAGACACATACTTGAAATACGCTGGAAAAAATACATAAATGGCTTATAATAGCATTTTTGGTTTGGAGAGGCGACAACCAAGTAGAAATTCCCATGTACCTAGTTAAGGTTGAAAATAATATTCATTTTTAAATGAAACTAAGGAAAAAGAACTTGCTCCTAAAAACCATTCCCCTCTGTCCTCTCTAGAAAATTCTCTCCTCCCCCCCGACCCCTCAAAAAGCCTCTTCATTACACAGCAAAACATGTATTCTAATGACTGACTAATGACTTCAGGAATCAGTGTCACTAATAATGACACAAGCTTGGAAACAGTAAACAGAGCTTTAAGGTGGGCTTGATGTGATTCTCGTTAAGTTAAAGAAAGCAACTAGATCCTCTAAACCCAGCAATTTCTATCTGTTTGATACTTAAACTTTACATCCCTGGATGAAACATAATCCCAGTGATTCCTTTATTCAACTGTTCGGAAGAGTTTGAGGAAAGGAACTGTTAGGCCGAAAGACAACAGGAAAAATGATAAACCTTTAATTAAAGTACAAAAACACTAACAACAAAATGAGAAAAATACTACTTTGAGCTTTCAAAGGAAATTGCTTACAGAAGCTGACACAAGGACCTCAGAACAAGCATTCATTCTACTCAGGAAATTAAAAGTCATACATTTAAAAATGGTTTCAGATCCTTCCAGAAATTTAAAATAAAACTAAATAACTACCTTCTAGTGTTTCCTTGGAATACTTACAATTTGAACAGAAAATGTACATTGCAAACTCTCCCTGGATCTTGGCCTTTGCTTTAGTTTTTTATCTCAGAGCCTTCTGTTTTGCTCTTTGTCCACCAGCTACATGTAGAGTCTGAGAAGTGAGAATGCTCTAGTCTGGTAGCAGGAAATTTACTCTTCAGAGGAAATCAGTCACTTTCTTTTTCATTGGTTTTCTTTTGTAAGAGGGGAATAATTTTTTGTTTCCTGAAAACAACTACAAGAAAGTGGTGCCACTGTGTGCCCCAGAGAAATGACATCGAGGGGCATTTCAAAAGACACAGAATCTGCTCCAAGTGAGGACAGATGCAAAGCTGGTGAAAACAAAATGAGAAACAGCTGCTAAAGAATGTTTAACAAATTTTTACCACAGCAAAAAATACTGATCAGCTAGGAGGTCCCTCAGAAATACAGGGTCATTGGTGTACTTGGACAGACAGTCACCAGACATAAGGAGAAGAGGAAGACTTGGAAGACATAAAAGTCTTGTACAAGCTGCCCCAAAGTCAGCGGCTTACACCATGTACTACTGTATCTGCCCGCGACTCTGTGGGCGTGCAGAGTGGGGCCACTCTCAGGAGACCACTCTGCCTGCCCTCATAGCGCTGGCGGGGCTCCCATGGGGCTGGAAGCTCGAGGGCCTTGCTCCCCCATCTGGGAATGGTGCCGGTTGCAGGCTGCAGAGCCTCAGTGCTCCCACGACAGGCTTCCCTCTGCAGCAGGAAAGCCTGCACTTCCTTCCTTACACGGGGGCTCAGAACCGCCCCTTCTTAAGATCTGTAATTGTTACAGCGTCACCTCTGCCACATTCTGTAACACTATGCCAGCCCCGCCTTCAAGGGGGAGGGGGTGGAGGTAATTCCACCCTCTAGATGGGTAGGACAGCATGTGCACACGGGGACGGAAGAACTACAGGTGACCATCTCTGCGGACAATCTACCACAAACCCCAGTACAGGAAACCACAACAACATAGAGGAAGTCAAGAGAAAGAAAAGAAAAGATGATCAGAATTAAGTGCCTTTACTTGCCAATACACTCCATCTTCTGCCCTTGACTCTTCAACCAGTGAAAAACAGAAAAGAAAGAACAGAATGGAAGATGCAGTGAAGACTGTACCTTCGTAGAGAGCAACCTTGATCACAACATCTAATTAGGATATTTAAAAATATATAGAGAGAGAACAAAAGAATGAAGTAATAGAACCACCACTGAATCTCTTAGCACCTTTAGCTAAATGTACACTTTACCCAAAAGGATAAAATGATTTGGTACCATGTAAAGAATATATACACTATTAGGAAAAAAAGAAAAGTTGTTGTTAAAAAATGGTAAGTTCTACTTCTTAAGTGTCATGATTTTTAAAGGTCAAAGTTTCCAACGTATCTTTCTAGAAGAAATAAACATTGGAATACCCACAGTTGAAAAATGAAATAAGAACAAAGCTGGAGGTATCACACTCCCTGATTTCAAACTATACTACAAAGCTGTCATAATCAGGACAGTGTGGTACTGGCACAAAAAGAGACACACAGGTCAATGGAACAGAATTAGGAGCCTAGAAATAAACCCACACATATATGGACAATTAGTTTATGACAAAGGAGCAAAGAACACACACTGGAGAAATGATAATCTTTTCAGTAAATGGTGATGGAAAAAAAGGACAGCCACATGCAAAAAATGAAAACAGACCACTATCTTACACTATACACAACAATTAACTCAAAATGGATTTAAATACTTGAAGGTAAGATCTGAAACCATAAAAATCCTGGGAGAAAACGTAGACAGTACACTCTTTCACATTGGTCTTAGAAATGTTTCTGTAGATCTGATTCCAAAGGCAAGAAAAACAAAAGCAAACAATAACAACAATAACAAATTGGACTACACCAAAACCAAAAGCTTCCACATAGAGAAGGAAAACATCATAAAAACAAAATGGCAACCTACTGAATGGAAGAAGATATTTGCAAATCATATGTCTGATAAGGGGTTAATATCCAAAATATATAAAGAACTCACATAGTTCAACAAAAACAACCCGGTTAAAACATGGGCAGAGGATCTGAATAGACATTTTTCCAAAGAAGACATAGAGATGGTCAACAGGCACATGAAAAGATGTGCAGCATCACCAATTATCAGGGAAATGCAAATCAAAACCACAATGAGATATTACCTCACACCTGTCACAATGGCTATTATCAAAAAGACAAGAGATAACAAATGTTGGAGAGATGTGGAGGAAGGGAACCCTCATACGCTACTGGTGGGAATATAAATTGGTGAAGTCACTATGGAAAGCAGTATGAAGGGTTTTTAAAAAATTAAGAGTAGAACTACCATATGATCCAGCCGTCCCACTTCTGGGTATTTATCTGACAAACACAAAAACACTAATTTGAGAAGATACATGCACCCCTATATTCATTACAGCATTATTTACCATAGCCAAGATATGGAAACAACCTAAGTGTCCATCAATGGATGAATGGATAAAGAAGATATGGTAGACACATACAATGGAATACTACTCAGCCATAGAAAAGAATGAAATCCAGCTATTTGCGACAACATGGATGGACCTTAAGTTATTATGCTAAGTGAAATACGTCAGATGGAGAAACACAAATACCATATGATTCCACTCAGATGTGGAATCTAAAAAAACAAAACAAATGAATAAACAGAATAAAACAAAAACAAACTCAGAGATACAAAGAACAGATTAGTGGTTAGCAGAAGGGAAGGAGGTTGGAGGGTGGGCAAAATGGGTGAAGGGGGTCAACTGTATGGTGATGGATGGTAATTACAGGTTGAATTATGATGCTGTACAACCCAAACATATATATATATGAAAAAAATATATATATATGAAGGAAAGAGGGAGGGAGGGAGGGAGGGAGGGAGGGAGGGAGGGGAGAGAGAGAGAAAGAGAAAACTGAGAAATGGAGGTAGTAACTTGGTATACCCTGCTGTGGACAGGCAGCTGCCTCTTTCCTGCACCGAAGTGCAGTGCTACAGAACACCATCCCCTTTTAAATCTCCACTCTTCATGTATAGGAAACAATGGTATTACTCATGCATGACTTTTGCCAAAAAGTGGTTGGCAGATGAGTTATATACCAAAGTGGCAACGTGATGGCACTATCCTGAGTCCCAAGAAACTAGTCCAATTGAGCCTGGACAAAAATGTCACTGGGTAAGAGGAGGTTTATCGCTTTCACAGAAGGTGGACAAATGCATCCTGCTTACAGTGGTATCAACCCATTTCCTAGTTTGTCATCGTTCCTCTCTATTCTCCTTAATAGAAACAAAAAAAGGCAGTATCTTTCTTCCAGCTATAGATGTTAATCCTCAACTAAGTCTTAATACATTCCATCTCAGGGGTATCCACTAAAAATTTAGCAGGAAAGCTTTGAAGCCTGCAAATCATTTAGGACCAAACTGAGAAATCCAAGTCCAATTATGGGAAAATGAGAAAAAGGTAAGGGAGCAGAAAAGCCCCTCAAATAAGACCTCACAGGGGGCCAAGAGCGATCACCGCAGATGAAAGAAAGTGGGAAGTAATGCTTCCTTTGCTGCCTTTTAAATACAGACCTCTAGCTAAGCCAGCACTTACTTACATTCTACAGGCATTGAAGTCTGCAGTACGGAAGGCACTGAGCTAAATAACTGCTACCGTGGGCCTGGGTAATTCTTCATATTGACAAACATCGATCCCCACACAAAAGGCAGAGGTAGAAAGATCACTAAACTTGGAAGCAGAAGAAAGAGATCTGAATCCTGGCTTTAACTCTGCATAACCCCTGGTAAATTAATCTTTCAAGGCCCAAGTTTATTCATCTATAAAAAAATATGGATTAAAAATACCTTCAATCATGAGTTGCAGACTATGTGGGTTCAAAGAAATAAGTAGTTTATACACCTGAAAAACAGTACCCAATAAATGTAAACTGTATATGATTCTCATCTTTTACAGATTAAAGTTCCCAAATAATTAAGATTCCCAAGTAAGTTTTTTTTTTACATCATGAAAAAGGCACAAAATTTGTAGTCAGCAGATAGTTACTGGGTCAGATTTTGCTCACTGACTGGACCGCCCTGGTTCAGCCTTTTCTCTCCCCACGTCCTAGGTTCTTCAGTGCTTGGTGAACCTGAATGTGTACCTGCTGTGGACACAGCAGCCACCAAGGTAAAGCAAGTACCTGCCCTCATGGAGCTTTCCCTGTCCCGAGGAGACGTAAAAGAAGCAAATGCACAGTACTGGGCAGTGTCATCTATAAAAGGAGGTGACTGGGTTAGGTATCTTCAAGCCCCCCCCTCCTGATTTAAGCGTATGAATCTATGACTGTAACAATGAAAGTCAACAAAAGGAAAGGAAGATCATAATTTCTCATTCTGAAGTTTTGTAAGGTGTTAAATCATTCTTCCTAAAACTAAAAATCAAAGGCTTCCAAAGAAAAGCAGTGTCATTATGAAGTCCTTCTGTACTACAAAAGCAACAGTCCTCATTTGAGATGAAAACTTAAAATTCTGCTGTTAAAGGGGAGCCTTTGCTGTTAAAGGGAAAATCTGATCTTCACATCAAAGTCTATGCTTTTCTTTATACCCCTAAAGCCAGTAATTTAGAGAGTAATACTGACCACCAAGGCTTAGCATACACAATCACAACCGATGGCTGAGCTGCTCACAACACTAGTTCAAGAAAACTATGCTGAGCTGGTGAATGGACCGCAGATGAGCCCGGGCAAATGTACTGCCCTCCACGCTAAGATTCACAGAGGACAGAAATGCTTCATTTGCAGCCTGTATACTTTATATTCTGTTATAGTCATACAAACATATCTGAAGCTAAAAGCAATCAGATGGAAAGTAGGGTTTACAAGGTCAATTTTTCTCTGAAATTGTTTCTATGCCCCTGCAGCACGGTTTTTACTGGCAAGCTCCCTTGTATAAGCCTTACACAGAAAGATTGACCTTTCAGAATGAATCAGACAAGGACTAAAAAATAATATTCATAAAGAGAATCAGTACAAATTTTTTCAGGCTGATGAAACTGTGAGAACACAAAGGATTACTGGATATCAACAAGGGTTCTTCAAATGATTTTTCAATGATGTAGTCAGAAACTTTCTGTTTGAGTCAATTTAAGGAACACCCATCTGAATAATAAAATTATGTTTCAGGAAATTTATTTGGCAAATTAAACAAAGATTGTCTAGCAGAATTCATTAAAAATCTACTTTGAAGAATAAATAAAAATAACAAAATTAGCATATAAATTGTTTTTATGGAAAGCAGCTTCTGAAATACTCCAGGTTTCTTAAAACAGCATGTAATTATAACAAATTTGAGCACATCTCCTATAATCTAGTTTACCTATTTAAGTATAAGCAGAAACCTTATCCCTCCACATAACTTCTTCAACCCCCAACTTCCACCCATATGAAGCAAGGGTAATTGACTTTATGAGTCACAAGGCTTAAACTCTAGAGTTCTAGAATTCTATGAAATACATCAATGTTCAGACCAGACTCCCTCAGACTTTGAGGTGACAGATGAATGAATAGAACCTAAATTGCTTTATTTTACGTACATATGCATGTATGTACCGCTATAAAATAAAAAGACTATTTTCTTGTGAAAATTCAATAGTATTTGTGATTTAGAATAAAATAAATGAGAAACTCCTGGCTTTCTTATTACTTTAGAAATAGGTCTACGGGGCTGAAGACTGTTTTATTTGGATATATTACATTAAAGTGATTGGTATAAATATCCTCTTATTAGAATATTTACATAGAATGGTAAGAACTTGGCAGTGGCAAGGTGCTTAGAAGTTAACATCCTTATGTTACACATGAGACCTCCACTGAGGGGCTCAAGGAGTACAGGCTCTGCAGTAAGATGCTTCATAGCATTCACATTCTAACTCTACCACTCACTGTGAGATCAGAGTCAAGATAGATACCTACCTACCCACCCTGCTCCTCGGCTTGTTTCTTCTTTTTACCTTAAAATGAAGATAATGACAGTACCTAGCTCATGGGATTACTGCAAGAATCAAATGTGTTAATATATTTAAACACTAGAACCATGCCTGGTACATAATAAGAATTCAAAAATGCTAGGAATTATGTCATCTACTGTATTTATTAGTGGATGTATCTATAGATCAGTGAGTATCGGTAAATAATTAGCTATTTATCCAGACTAGGGACTCAGTAAGAGCCTGACTAACAGGAGGACAATCACCAAAGCCCTCTAGGCTTCTTACTCTGATCATCAAGGGACTGTGTTCACTTCTGGGGAACACACTTCACAGAGATGATGGCAACCCAGTTTATCCCTAGAGCAGGATAAGCAGGATGCTGGGATATAGAAATAATGTCACATGAACAGAGATGAAAAATTGGGGGTATTCTGCCCTAAGAGACAACTTGGCTGAATCATAAGAGTAATCTTCACATATCAGAAAAGTCATCAAATATATAGGGAATTAGATTTATTATCTGTTTCCCCAAGGGCAAATTTGGCTGCTTATCTGGAAAAACTTTTAAAGAATAATAAGATTCTGATGATAATGAGTATTCTTTCAACATGAATGTTGACACAAAAACAAGAGGCTGCTTTTCAAATACCCAGGGATGGTTTTGCTGAGTGAGCTGTTGGACTAAATGACATTAAAACTTCTCAAAATTGCAGAATATGAGAACTTTAAAGGGACTTCAAAGTTATCTGGCCTAGTGGCTCAGTCCATTAGAATCACCCAGGGAGCTTTAAAAACAATACCAGTCCCAACCCAGATCAATTAGAATCAGAGCTTTCTGGGGGTAGGGGCTGGTACTACCTCCTTAAGTTTGCCTTGTGTTGCCTTTATAATTCCCCCAGACGATCCTAACATGCATATAGTTGAGAAACACTGTATTAGTTCAGAAATGAGAAAATTAGGGCTCACTGTTAGAAAATGATGGAACTCTCCTTTGAACTCAGGTATTTTCAATAGATTACTCAAAAAGTGTATGGCTTTATGATGTGTGTAAGACTATAAATCAGTCTTGCAGATATAGGTTTGAGAGGGATAAAAAGTATGCATTGATATTTTAAATTTTTTTCCCAGGGTACAGGTCTATTTTGCCTTTTCTAATTTTATAGCCATGATATCACTGAACTTTAGTTAAAAAAAGACACACAAAACTAATCTCATACCATGGGGTTAACTTTTAACTTTGATTTTGATCTGCTTGAATCCGATTTCTTACTGTTCGAGCGTGTGGTCCCCTGCACAGAGCCTTATCACACGTTACTAGTACTGCTCCTTCTACTCAAACTGGTGACCAAGAGAAACTGCTTCTAATTTTTTTCTACCTACAGTTGAGAAATATTCAAAGCTATCTTTGCTTGATTTTAAAAGTCTTAAATCAATGTGATATTGGGAGGAGGGCAACGGCACGGGAATCGGGAAATCTGAACCCCTGACTCCGGGTCACTGGCAAAGTCCAGGAAACCAGGACCTGAGTGCTCATTCCCTGTCTCAGCGTGTGCATCACAGACACTGAACCTGACTTTCTAGTGACCGATTTTGCATGATATGTCTAATTGGAGGTATCCTGGCGTGTGGGAAAACCATGGCAGGGGGAAGGAAAATTAGCTTTACTCATCTCGATTCTGGCTTCACATGCCCACACTAACCAGAGTCTTGAACAGGTCACTATTGCTCCCGGAAACCTGTTTTCTCATCTGTCAAGTGAGGGGGTTCACCAGGAGCATCTCAAGGCTGACGTCCAACTCTAATGGTCTATGATTAGATAACATGCACATTATCAAGATCAACAGGGCTGGTCTATCATGTTTTACTGGATACAGTTGCTTTTTCTGGGGACACAATCCAGCAGACGATATATTTGAATCCACACAGAAACCCGTATTATAAAGGGTGCCTACTGAACACACTGCACATTAAATTTGGAAAACTCTAATCACTATCGGAAATGTAAATTTCATCACAGATTGAACAACAGCATGAATAGGTCTGAATGCCAAAAGGGCACCTTTCTCTCAGCTCCAAAATGAAAACTCACACTAGACACTAGAAGGATGACCCCATGAGAGACGTATGAACATCACATGGGTTAAAGGGCTGATTAGCCTTTAATGAACTGATCATCTTCCAGAAATGGTTTTCTTGGATTGCTAAGAAGCAGACAAGATTAAGCTCTACTCAAAAATAGGAATTCTCTAACCACTCCCCGCAAAGGGTTCTAAAAGAAATGTTAGTCATTTTTTTCTAAAATTGTCTTTTAATATATTTGTAAGATAAAAACTACCCTAAGGATGATTTTTTTCCTTTTAAGAAGATCCTTAGGCACCTAGGTATCACAGATTATTCAGAACAGCTCAAACTAAATGCTGATTTTACCTGGTGATTTAATTAATAAATAAGTTCAATGTTCAAAAATCATTTTGGAAGGCACATAAGGAAAACTAGGAAAAATTCAAATGGATGAAAATTTAGTGATACATATCTTTAAGAAAGAAAATATTAAACAACTGAAAAACTCAGTTAGATTGAAAACTATGCTCAATTATAAACAGTAACAAGAAGGCACATGACTCTCCAGCAGAAATAAAGGCTTTAGGCAATAAACAAATCTTTGTGGAAGAAAGAAGACTAGGATATATAAGGGAAAAAAAATGGGTGTTCCTATGCTTAATTATTAGTTATAGGCTCACTGTTGAAGTACCATGAGTATTTAAAGAAACAGAGGGCTGGGCAAACCTGGAAAACATCAAACGTAAATACAGTGCATTTGTGTGAAATCTGTGGTGAACCATAAAATGCCCTAAAACACCTGTGTTTTATTACAGGGTTGGAGATGAAGAAGAGGATGATATACTTTGAGATTTATTTTTTAAACTTCCATTTTTCATGTGTCTAATAGTCTACAGATAAGGGGTCCACTTTATAAATACCATATCTTGCACCATTAATAAACATAGTCATAGAACTCTAAGTTATTCCCTTTTTTAGTAGCAAAAGTATAAGCCAAATATTTTTAAAGAAATAAGACATCAGATGAAGTTAACACTATCAGCTAATTTTAGAACACAGGTTCTTTCCAAAAGAAATTTTAAGACACCGCTCATAATGTAACATCAAATCTGGGATAACAGAGTGCTTGGTAACGTTCTTCTTCATGAAAAAGCTCAGAGGAACAAAAGTGCAAGGTGTGAGCTATCAGCCAAGCGTGCAAAAGCAGTGGAGGCCGGCCAGCCCGCAGGAGGGGTCCGACCTCAGGCCACTCCACAGCTGCTGTCCAGGCGATGTCTCTGGGCCGACTCCTCATCCACGCAGTGGCCTCTGCTTACTGTCTTCTGTTCCCGACTCTGATCTCTGACTGGCCCTAAGCCGACGGCTCCTGCTGCGTTCACTCAGCCTGGATCACCACACTGCTTCTACCAGCACCAGGTTTCGGCAACCCAGTCACTCTCTCCTCAGAATTCTGACCTCAGCTGTACCCTTTTTCCACTTCACTATTCCACCTCAATTCTGACAGCTTGCAGTGACCTTCTCTTGCTACAGAGACAGAAATGCCTTGCTGTTTCATGTGTAAAATTCTCAAGTAGAACGCAGCACACCTTGAGTCCTATTTTTTAGGGCCTCTTTCAGCAATCAAATCACTGCACTCCTATTAAAGCAGGGAGAGTTGAACTGAGCGACCCTGAACAAGCCTCAGCTCTTCTTTGAGCCAACCCTTACAAGTTCCTCGGTTTTCTCATCTAAAAATTCAGGGATATCAGACTAGACCACCTTTAACATTACCTCCAGCTCTACTAAAAGTGCTCCTGCATTCCTAATTTCAGAGAAACAGCACTACCAGACACCTAAATCCCAGGAGCCACCCGGAAATCCTCCTTCTCATGCATGCCCAGAGGCAGTGAGCACATTACTCCCTCCATCCCTTCTACTCTGTCTCCGATTCCTCCTGATTTTGCTTAGACATCACTTCCACCTCCCCTGTGAAGCTGGCCGTAATGCACCCACACCTTGTAGCGCCCGTGGGGTCCAGCTCTCTCTGCTTTTGGCCTCCCCCAGTGTCTCCTAAGTGTGAACCAGCTTGAGTGCCTCCTTAGGGCAGAGGGCTGATCTCATCCTCCAGAAAGATGTTCTGCACAGTGAACAATGAATAAAAAGCAATGAAAGGAAGAGTGAAAACTCATAAAAATGTTCAGACCCAAATACATTAAAGAATGTTTTCTGTTGTCTGTTTGTTAAATCTTAGAAAACGCTGAGCAAAAAGTAGACTAGAACAAGTTAGGTGGGGGGAAAGCCTTGTAGATACTAGTTATAAGCCAGAGGATGTGCTAAACATTTTGACATATGCAACCTAATTTAATCCTTATAACAACTGTTCAAAGGAAGTAACGTTACCTCCAGTTTGCACTTGGAGAAAGGAGCCTCAGAAAGCTTCATTAATTGGCCCAATGTCACAAGCCAGTAAATGGCAGGGTCAGAACTTCACCCAAGATGGTGTGACTCCAAGAGTCCACTGCTCTTTCCCTGAAGCTTGTTGCTGCCGTGATCCACCTTCAGAGCAGTGCCCACTGAGCTCGTCATTTTATCTGATATTAAAATCCTAGAATTTAAGAAACCAAAGTATTTGGGAAAACATGGAAAACTCCACAAACACTGGAACTGTGCTACTCAATGCATAGTCTCTACACTTACAAGCAGGCACTTGCTATATAATATAGCAGCACCTTTAAAATGGAATATTCTAAAACCCAATTTTGTGCTAAAATTATCTACCAGTATTCGTGGCACAATAAATTTTGGGATCTCCTCTCTCATCTACTTTAAGCTCTCCAGAGATTACAGTATAACGATATGGGCTTCAATGCACTGCATCTAACTTAATCATAAAAGGAAAATGCTCTGACATCCAGTTACCATAGATCAATCAGTGAAGACTGCAAACAGAAGGAAAAAGCAGGTGCCGTCCCAAAGGAAAATGTGGAACATAAATGAAATCTAAATGATTTTAAAATAGCAGGTCAACCAGTATTGTATATTTAAACAAAAGTATTAAAGGAAAAAAGGATAAAAGATGTGTAAAAACATTACCAAGAGTCAAATGAGGAAAACATGCTTGCAACATTATCACTTTTTTCCTTGGAAAGCTTTGGTGATTCAACTTTGAGAGGCCTATTCATAGGGAAGATATGAAAGAGAATTACAAATGCAAGAGAACAGGAGATCACTTTACCTCTTATTCTCATTTCTTGGAATGGTCTTCCTATATCCCTAGCATACACTTACACGTGACACTTCATCCTAGTTCCACCCATGGTCCTTTCAGAAAAACTGCAGTTCAAAATCACAAAGACAGATGGGCCTTCAATCTGCTGCAGAGACCTCTACACACTTAAATCAGAAAGGCCAGGCTTAGAGCTCCAGCACTACAAAGAACCACCAGCATTGAAGCAAGCATCGGGAAAACAAAAACAAAAACAAAAACCTTTATAATCATTAAAAAACTGGTGTCATAGCCCAATTATGAACATAGGCATATTTCTAAAAATATGTGTTACTTACATGTCCATTTCTATATATTCTGTCTATGCTATACATAAATATAGAAGGCTTTTGTTAAGATAGTAGTGAACTCTGGCCCCCACCATAACTCGGGCGGGCTACCACCACCCAGGGGTCAAAAAGCAATTGAAATCTATCCTATTTATAACTATAAGCCTGGAGAGTACATCACTTTGGTGCTCTACTCCAGGGTTTTAATCATTCTAATGAAAATTATCAGAATTACTTATTTCTGGCTCAACTCCACAATTTAGGCCTTTTCGTTTATTTCCCACAAAGACAAAGAGCTTGTTACACCCATTCTCACAATAACCTTTCACAGCCTAGAATTATAGGCTGGAGTCATTAAGTTCTTCGCTTTCCAAATTAAGAATCCTGTTCCAGGCGATTATAGATACTGGCCAAGAGCAGAGTCAGGCTCTTGTACTTTCCACTATGAAGACGCCAAGTCATATGATCTTGGACCCTCATCTAGAATGACTACCCAATTCTGTTAGCCTGAGAGATACCATTTTTGTTTCTTAATAATTTCTATTTAATAGCAGGCTTCTATTAAAAAGCTGCCATGTACACTTCTCTAACTGTGTACTTTATGGAAAACTTTAAATATTTAACTCAGAAAGTGGAATTTCCCTGATTTGCTGCCCGCCTCCAACACCACCACCATTAAACACATTAGTATCTAATCTCCAAGATTCATACATACAAGATTTTTTTTAACAGAAATGGCATCGTTTGATACTTAATGTTATATTGGGGGTTTTCCCCATTTACTCCTAGAAGATAATAAAGTATTAATATTTTATCAATACTAGATGTTAAGTATTATCCTGAGTGCTTTATAGGGGTTTTCACATTTCATCTTCACAGCCAGTCCATAACTTGATACTATTATTATTCCCAATTTATAGATGAGGAAACTGATGAACAGAGAAAAGAGGAATAATTTTCCCAGGGTCACAGAATTTGCGCTAAGTGTTGGAGGTGGGATGAGAGTCCAGGCAGCCAAAGCGGGGCGGGGGCATGCTGGCATGCTCTGCACCCCTCTCCTCACTGTGACATCCGTATCAGGTACACACCATGCTACGTGGTTCTTTTTAATAACTCTTAACTATATGAATATAACATAACTTACCTAATCCCTGAGTATGGACATTTGTGTTATTTTTAATTTCTTGCTATAGTCAACAATAACTAATGTCCTTGAACACACACCTTTGTACATTTAAGTATCCAGCATCCTGTTTATTTTGAAATAATTTTAGACTTACAAAAAAGTTGTACAAATAGTACAGAGTTCCTGTATACCCTTCACCCAGCCTTCCCTTGATGTTAACATCATATAACTGTACTATAATTATCTAAACCAGGAAATTAACATTGGTACTGTATTATTAACTAAACTACCGATCTTATTTGAATTTCACCAGGTTTTCCATTAATGCCCTTTTCTATTCCAGGACCCTATCCAGGATCCTACGCTCTATTTAGTAGTTGTGTTTTCTTGGTCTCCCCCAATCTGTGACAGTTGCTCGGTCTTTCATGGTCGTGACACTCCGAGGAGGGCTGATCGGTTATAGTGTGGCATAGTCCTCAGTTTGAGTGTGCTTGGTGTTTTCTCATGTTCACAGTGAGGTTAGGCATTTGAGGCAGGACAGCACAGAAGTGATGCTGTGTCCTTCTCAGCATGTCATATCACAGGCTTTGTGACATCCACGTCTTACCACTGGCAGGGTAACCCTGACCACTTGGTTAAGGTGGTATGTGCTGGTGTCTACACTGTAAAATTCCTGTTTTTCCCTTTGTAGTTAATATCTCGGAGAGACAATTTGAGACTATGCAAATATCCTGTTTCTCCTCAAACTTTCACCACAAATTTGAGCACCCATCACTGGACCTTGTGTGCAAGAATTACTGTGGAATTTGCCTAATGGTGATATTCTATTTCCCTCTTTGCTTTTATAGGTATTAATTGAAATTCTTCCGTAAGAAAAAGCTGTCCCTTCTGTACCATTTATGTATATATTCAGTGGACATTCCTTTTGCTCCATGGGGCATAATCCAAGACTATCACTCTCTGCTCTAACTGCCCAGCCTTGGCCATTCGCAGCCCCTCGAGATGGCCAGAGTGCCCTTGCGGCAGGTCTCCCCTCTCCTGAGCACTTAGCAGCTTTCTGGCACCACAGATGTTCTGTGCCTCTTGTATTTTCCCCGCCCCAGACCTAGAGCCAAACACTTCTCCAAGGAGCCCTGGTCCTTTTATTGGCCAATGGTATTTAGAAACCCAGGTCTGGATCCTAGACTGGTCATGGCTACTGGGTATCATTGTTTCTAGAAACTCTCAGCAGGCAGAGCTAGGAAACCTCTGTCTGTACACTGACTCACGCCTATCACTCAGTACATCTCTGTATCCGTCTACACATTAGAAACTATGAATACACACTTATAACTCCAATTCCAATCTAACACCACAGGTTCATTTTAACCTTCCTCCTTTTCCTGATTTGTAATTTCTTTCTCCTATAGAGAGAAACGTGGCTCTCATCATGTGCACTTTATTTGCTTATTTGTTAACCCTAGTATATGCATAGTTATACAGTCTCAGAATTGCCAGCTCATAGCCTCCTTTGCTCACAGGAAATAATGTGAAGTTTAGAAATCTACTGACTTTTTAAGGTTGAAAAGTTCTCCTCAAATGCAAATATTGCCAAATAATTCTCTACTTTTTAATAGTAACATAAAAACAACATAAATCTGAGT
The DNA here is from genome assembly GCF_949987535.1 of Balaenoptera acutorostrata. Classification (NCBI taxonomy): domain Eukaryota; kingdom Metazoa; phylum Chordata; class Mammalia; order Artiodactyla; family Balaenopteridae; genus Balaenoptera; species Balaenoptera acutorostrata. The sequence continues at coordinate 4,852,872 of NC_080084.1, read as the reverse complement.
TTGACCTTTTCATGAAAATATATGTGGGTACCTATAAGAGTACTGACACCAGGGAGAGGACTGGGGCTGGCAGCGTGAACACAGCCTGAAGGGGTTAGCGCACCATAGCTAGCCGGGAGGGAGTCCGGGGAAAAAGTCTGCAGCTGCCGAAGAGGCAAGAGACTTTTTCTTGCCTCTTTGTTTCGCGGCGGGCAAGGAGAGGGGATTCAGAGCGCCGCCTAAACGAACTCCAGAGAAGGGCGCGAGCCGCGGCTATCAGCGCGGATCCCACAGCAACAGGGGCGCAGAGGGAAAATCGGAGAGACTCCCGCACAGAGGCTCGGCGCCGAGCGGCGCTCACCAGCCCGAGAGGCTTGTCTGCTCCCCCGCCGGGGCGGGCGGGGCTGGGAGCTGAGGCTCGGGCTGCGGTCAGATCGCAGGGAGAGGACTGGGGCTGGCGGCGTGAACACAGCCTGAAGGGGTTAGCGCACCACAGCTAGCCCGGAAGAAGTCCGGGAAAAAGTCTGCAGCTGCCGAAGAGGCAAGAGACTTTTTCTTGCCTCTTTGTTTCGCGGCGGGCAAGGAGAGGGGATTCAGAGCGCCGCCTAAACGAACTCCAGAGAAGGGCGCGAGCCGCGGCTATCAGCGCGGATCCCACAGCAACAGGGGCGCAGAGGGAAAATCGGAGAGACTCCCGCACAGAGGCTCGGCGCCGAGCGGCGCTCACCAGCCCGAGAGGCTTGTCTGCTCCCCCGCCGGGGCGGGCGGGGCTGGGAGCTGAGGCTCGGGCTGCGGTCGGATCGCAGGGAGAGGACTGGGGCTGGCGGCGTGAACACAGCCTGAAGGGGTTGGCGCACCACAGCTAGCTGGGAGGGAGACGGGGAAAAGGTCTGCAGCTGCCAAAGAGGCAAGAGACTTTTTCTTGCCTCTTTGTTTCGCTGCGCGCAAGGAGAGGGGATTCAGAGCGCCGCCTAAACGAACTCCAGAGAAGGGCGCAAGCCACGGCGATCAGCGCGGACCCCAGAGACGGGCGTGAGACGCTGGGGCTGCTGCTGCCGCCTCCAAAAAGCCTGTGTGTGAGCACAGGTCACTCTCCACACCTCCCCTCCCGGGAGCCTGTGCAGCCCGCCACTGCCAGGGTCCCGGGATCCGGGGACAACATCCCCGGGAGAACGCACTGCGCGCCTCGGGCTGGTGCAACGTCACGCCGGCCTCGGCCGCCGCAGGCTCGCCCCGCCTCCTCCGTACCGCTCCCTCCCCGCGGCCTGGGTGAGCCAGAGCCCCCGAAGCAGCTGCTCCTTTAACCCCGTCCTGTCTGGGCGGGGAACAGACGCCCTCAGGCGACCTACACGCAGAGGCGGGTCCAAATCCAAAGCTGAACCCCGGGAGCTGTGCGAACAGGGAAGAGAAGGGGAAATCTCTCCCAGCAGCCTCAGGAGCAGCGGATTAAAGCTCCACAAACAACTTGATGTACCTGCATCTGTTGAATACCTGAATAGACAACGAATCATCCCAAATTCAGGAGGTGGACTCTGGGAGCAGGAGATATTAATTTTTCCCCTTTTCCTTTTTTTTGTGAGTGTATATGTACATGCTTCTGGGTGAGATTTTGTCTGTATAGCTTTGCTTTACAATAGCTTTATTTTACTTCACTATATTATAGCCTCTTTCTTTCTTTCTTTCTTTCTATTTTTTCTCCCTTTTACTCTGAGCCGTGTGGACGAAAGGCTCTTGGTGCTCCAGCCAGGCATCAGGGCCGTGCCTCTGAGGTGGGAGAGCCAACTTCAGAACACTGGTCCACAAGAGACCTCCCAGCTCCACGTAATACCAAACGGCAAAAATCTCCCAGAGATCTCCATCTCAACATCAAGACCCAGCTTCACTCGACGACCAGCAGGCTACAGTGCTGGACATCCTATGCCAAACAACTAGCTAGACAGGAACACAACCCCATCCATTGGCAGAGAGGCTGCCTAAAATCATAATAAGGCCACAGACACACCAAAATACACCACCAGACGTGGACGTGCCCACCAGAAAGACAAGATCTAGCCTCATCCACCAGAACTCAGGCACTAGTTCCCTCCACCAGGAAGCCTACACAACCCACTGAACCAACCTTAGCCGCTGGGGACAGATACCAAAAACAACGGGAACTACGAACCTGCAGCCTGTGAAAAGGAGACCCCAAACACAGTAAGATAGGCAAAATGAGACGACAGAAAAACACACAGCAGATGAAGGAGCAGGCTCAAAACACACTGGACTTAACAAATGAAGAGGAAATAGGTAGTCTACCTGAAAAAGAATTCAGAATAATGATAGTAAGGATGATCCAAAATCTTGGAAACAGAATAGACAAAATGCAAGAAACATTTAACAAGGATGTAGAAGAACTAAAGAGGAACCAAGCAATGATGAAAAACACAATAAATGAAATTAAAAGTACTCTAGATGGGATCAATAGTAGAATAACTGAGGCAGAAGAAAGGATAAGTGACCTGGAAGATAAAATGGTGGAAATAACTACTACAGAGCAGGATAAAGAAAAAAGAATGAAAAGAACTGAGGACAGTCTCAGGGACCTCTGGGACAACATTAAACGTGCCAACATTCGAATTATAGGGGTACCAGAAAAAGAAGAGAAAAAGAAAGGGACTGAGAAAATTTTTGAAGAGATTATAGTTGAAAACTTCCCTAATATGGGAAAGGAAATAGTTAATCAAGTCCTGGAAGCACAGAGAGTCCCATAAAGGATAAACCCAAGGAGGAACACGCCAAGACACATATTAATCAAACTGTCAAAAATTAAATATAAGGAAAACATATTAAAGGCAGCAAGGGAAAAAAAACAAATAACACACAAGGGAATCCCCATAAGGTTAACATCTGATCTCTCAGCAGAAACTCTGCAAGCCAGAAGGGAGTGGCAGGATATACTTAAAGTCATGAAGGAGAAAAACCTACAACCAAGATTACTCTACCCAGCAAGGATCTCATTCAGATTCGATGGAGAAATTAAAACCTTTACAGACAAGCAAAAGCTGAGAGAGTTCAGCACCACCAAACCAGCTTTACAACAAATGCTAAAGGAAATTCTCTAGGCAAGAAACACAAGAGAAGGAAAACACCTACAATAACAAACCCAATACATTTAAGAAAATGGGAATAGGAACATACATATCGATAATTACCTTGAATGTAAATGGATTAAATGCTCCCACCAAAAGACACAGGCTGGCTGAATGGATACAAAAACAAGACCCATACATATGCTGTCTACAAGAGACCCACTTCAGACCTAGGGACACATACAGACTGAAAGTGAGGGGATGGAAAAAGATATTCCATGCAAATGGAAATCAAAAGAAAGCTGGAGTAGCAATTCTCATATCAGACAAAATAGACTTTAAAATAAAGACTATTACAAGAGACAAAGAAGGACACTACATAATGATCAAGGGATCGATCCAAGAGGAAGGTATAACAATTGTAAATATTTATGCACCCAACATAGGAGCACCTCAATACATAAGGCAAATACTAACAGCCATGAAAGGGGAAATTGACAGCAACACAATCATAGTAGGGGACTTTAACACCCCACTTTCACCAATGGACAGATCATCCAAAATGAAAACAAATAAGGAAACACAAGCTTTAAATGATACATTAAACAATATGGACTTAATTGATATTTATAGGACATTCCACCCAAAAACAACAGAATACACATTTTTCTCAAGTGCTCATGGAACATTCTCCAGGATAGATCATATCTTGGGTCACAAATCAAGCCTTGGTAAATTTAAGAAAATTGAAATCGTATCAAGTATCTTTTCCGACCACAACGCTATGAGACTAGATATCAATTACAGGAAAAGATCTGTAAAAAATACAAACACATGGAGGCTACACAATACATTACTTAATAACGAAGTGATTACTGAAGAAATCAAAGGGGAAATCAAAAAATACCTAGAAACAAATGACAATGGAGACACGACGACCCAAAACCTATGGGACACAGCAAAAGCAGTGCTAAGAGGGAAGTTTATAGCAATACAAGCCTACCTCAAGAAACAGGCAACATCTCGAATAAACAACCTAACCTTGCACCTAAAGCAATTAGAGAAAGAAGAACAAAAAAACCCCAAAGCCAGCAGAAGGAAAGAAATTATAAAGATCAGGTCAGAAATAAATGAAAAAGAAATGAAGGAAACAATAGCAAAAATCAATGAAACTAAAAGCTGGTTCTTTGAGAAGATAAACAAAATTGATAAACCATTAGCCAGACTCATCAAGAGAAAAAGGGAGAAGACTCAGATCAATAGAATTAGAAATGAAAAAGGAGAAGTAACCACTGACACTGCAGAAATACAAAAGATCATGAGAGATTACTACAAGCAACTATATGCCAATAAAATGGACAACCTGGAAGAAATGGACAGATTCTTAGAAATGCACAAACTGCCGAGACTGAACCAGGAAGAAATAGAAAATATGAACAGACCAATCACAAGCACTGAAATTGAAACTGTGATTAAAAACCTTCCAACAAACAAAAGCCCAGGACCAGATGGCTTCACAGGCGAATTCTATCAAACATTTAGAGAAGAGCTAACACCTATCCTTCTCAAACTCTTCCAAAATATTGCAGAGGGAGGAACACTCCCAAACTCATTCTACGAGGCCACCATCACCCTGATACCAAAACCAGACAAAGATGTCACAAAGAAAGAAAACTACAGGCCAATATCACTGATGAACATAGATGCAAAAATCCTCAACAAAATACTAGCAAACAGAATCCAACAGCACATTAAAAGGATCATACACCATGATCAAGTGGGGTTTATCCCAGGAATGCAAGGATTCTTCAATATACGCAAATCAATCAATGTGATACACCATATTAACAAATTGAAGGAGAAAAACCATATGATCATCTCAATAGATGCAGAGAAAGCTTTTGACAAAATTCAACACCCATTTATGATAAAAGCCCTGCAGAAAGTAGGCATAGAGGGAACTTTCCTCAACATAATAAAGGCCATATATGACAAACCCACAGCCAACATTGTCCTCAATGGTGAAAAACTGAAACCATTTCCACTAAGATCAGGAACAAGACAAGGTTGCCCACTCTCACCACTATTATTCAACATAGTTCTGGAAGTCCTAGCCACAGCAATCAGGGAAGACAAAGAAATAAAAGGAATCCAAATCGGAAAAGAAGAAGTAAAGCTGTCACTATTTGCAGATGACATGATACTATACATAGAGAATCCTAAAGATGCTACCAGAAAACTCCTAGAGCTAATCAATGAATTTGGTAAAGTAGCAGGATACAAAATTAATGCACAGAAATATCTTGCATTTCTATACACTAATGACGAAAAATCTGAAAGTGAAATTAAGAAAACACTCCCATTTACCATTGCAACAAAAAGAATAAAATATCTAGGAATAAACCTACCTAAGGAGACAAAAGACCTGTATGCAGAAAATTATAAGACACTGATGAAAGAAATTAAAGATGATACAAATAGATGGAGAGATATACCATGTTCCTGGATTGGAAGAATCAACATTGTGAAAATGTCTCTACTACCCAAAGCAATCTACAGATTCAATGCAATCCCTATCAAACTACCACTGGCATTTTTCACAGAACTAGAACAAAAAATTTCACAATTTGTATGGAAACACAAAAGACCCCGAATAGCCAAAGCAATCTTGAGAACGAAAAATGGAGCTGGGGGAATCAGGCTCCCTGACTTCAGACTATATTACAAAGCTTCAGTAATCAAGACAGTTTGGTATTGGCACAAAAACAGAAATATAGATCAATGGAACAGGATAGAAAGCCCAGAGATAAACCCACACACATATGGTCAACTTATCTTTGATAAAGGAGGCAAGCATATACAGTGGAGAAAAGACAGCCTCTTCAATAAGTGGTGCTGGGAAAATTGGACAGGAACATGTAAAAGTATGAAATTAGAACACTCCCTGACACCATGCACAAAAATAAACTCAAAATGGATTAAAGACCTAAGTGTAAGGGCAGACACTATCAAACTCTTAGAGGAAAACATAGGCAGAACACTCTATGACATACATCACAGCAAGATTCTTTTTGACCCAGCTCCCAGAGAAATGGAAATAAGAACACAAAGAAACAAATGGGACCTAATGAAACTGAAAAGCTTTTGCACAGCAAAGGAAACCATAAACAAGACCAAAAGACAACCCTCAGAATGGGAGAAAATATTTGCAAATGAAGCAACTGACAAAGGATTAATCTCCAAGATTTACAAGCAGCTCATGCAGCTCAATAACAAAAAAACGAACAACCCAATCCAAAAATGGGCAGAAGATCTAAATAGACATTTCTCCAAAGAAGATATACAGATGGCCTACAGACACATGAAAGAATGCTCAACATCATTAATCATTAGAGAAATGCAAATCAAAACTACAATGAGATATCATCTCACACTGGTCAGAATGGCCATCATCAAAAAATCTAGAAACAATAAATGCTGGAGAGGGTGTGGAGGAAAGGGAACACTCTTGCACTGTTGGTGGGAATGTAAATTGATACAGCCACTATGGAGAACAGTATGGAGGTTCCTTAAAAAACTACAAATAGAACTACCATACGACCCAGCAATCCCACTACTGGGCATATACCCTGAGAAAACCATAGGTCAAAAAGAGTCATGTACCAAAATGTTCATTGCAGCTCTATTTACAATAGCCAGGACATGGAAGCAACCTAAATGTCCATCGACAGATGAATGGATGAAGAAGATGTGGCACATATATACAATGGAATATTACTCAGCCATAAAAAGAAATGAAATGGAGGTATTTGTAATGAGGTGGATGGAGTTAGAGTCTGTCATACAGAGTGAAGTAAGTCAGAAAGAGAAAAACAAATACAGTATGCTAACACATATATATGGAATCTAAGGGAAAAAAAAAAAAAGGCCATGAAGAACCTAGTGGCAAGACGGGAATAAAGACACAGACCTACTAGAGAATGGACTTGAGGATATGGGGAGGGGGTGGGGTGAGATGTGACAGGGTAAGAGAGTGTCATGGACATATATACACTACCAAATGTAAAATAGATAGCTAGTGGGAAGCAGCCGCATAGCACAGGGAGATCAGCTCGGTGCTTTGTGACCACCTAGAGGGGTCGGATAGGGAGGGTGGGAGGGAGACGCAAGAGGGAGGGGATATGGGGATATATGTATATGTATAGCTGATTCACTTTGTTATACAGCAGATGCTAACACACTATTGTAAGGCAATTATACTTCAATAAAGATGTTTGGAAAAAAAAAAAAAAAAAAAGAGTACTGACACCACTTACTGGAAGTTAACAGCACTGGAAGGACCTTTACAGTGAGCTTTTAACTCAGTGTTACAAACAAGGAAAATATAAGAACCTAAGAACCTGAAGAAACTGCCTGAGTTTCTAAAGGTTTGGTTTCACATGTTTTTAATTCAATTTTTCCTAAAGAAAAACATGAAACTGATATGGTAGAGAGGCAAAAAAAATATATATATCCTCAAAGTCAACAGCATTGTGGAAATATGAAGAGGAAAAAATAAGTGAAACAACAGCAATCTCTTACAGCTATCAGAAAATATACTTTAGCATATTAAGGTGGGAAAATGAATGGAAAAAGATGAAATCAGAAACAGTTCCCAGTATCTTTGAATATGAAAGTACAAAGCTTTAACCAGAACACCAGGCAGCAGGGATCATGGCAGGATGGCAGCAGGGATCATGGCAGGATGGCAGCATGGTGAAGAAAGCAGGGCTTCCTGTGCAGGTGCAGACAGCTCAATCAACTGCTGTCGAGTTGCCTGTTCACTACTTAGAACGCACAAAGCAACTCCAAGAAAGGATGGGCTTCCTTTAGCAGGCCTCTGATCATCATGACCAACTCTTCAGGTGTGGGTGCAAGGTGGGAAGAGAAGGAAAGAAAACAAACCCTGGCAAGGGATAGGAAGACAGGTTTGGAAAGACTTTCACAGGTTTGGAATGCTTAGTTGCTCCAGAAGTTTAAAGAGCAAATTGCGAGCCACCAAAGAAAAACGTACTTTGTTGATCCTCATTAAAAGACGCCTCGGCTTTCTGCCACCAGGACTTCCCTTTTGAACTCTATTTCTCATATCCAGCTTTAGCAAAAAAAAAAAAAATATACCAACTAGCTTGCTGATTTCAGTATTTTAGACCTTATGTACACATCCTTTAGAAGGGTGAATAAAAATGACCACAGGCAGTTAAAACCTTTGTATTTTTAAAAGGTTGGCAGCAAGTACTGTTAAGACTTTTTGTAGAGATGCATGCCTGCCTTTCAAAATAAAAATGTATACACAATCCTTTCTAACAGCTTATATATAAAGTAAAAAAGAAGATAAGTGGTATAGAGTAGTTAATGCTTACAAAAAGCATTTTTCCTTTATGTGGATTATTATAAAAATCAGTTGATAAGGGTGCAGTTTTTAGATAGATGCCACAGGGCCACGGCATCTCTCCACAGAAGCTGCAATGGTACTGATGTCATCATCTGCCCAAGCAGGGTACAAAGTCCACTAAAAATGGTCAGAGAGGTACATACTGTGGGAGCATATAAAGGAAGGCCACATTCTCTGGTTTTCATCAGTAGATCTGGAGTTTTAAAAAGCTTGGAAATACTTAAATAAGTTTTTGGACTTTCACATGTAATTCTACTGGGTTCTAACAGCCAGACAGAAGGCGATAGAAAAATCACACTACAAAATTGCCCCAGTCCTTTTAAAAATATTTCTACCCATTAAGTGGGTAACTTTTTGACATTCCTCCTATTTTTCTACTTTGATCTAAAAATATCTGATGTTAATCTGACAGTGGCCTGAATGACTCAGTGTAAATAATAACTAACACACACGGAGTGCGTTTATGGAATAAAGGCTGCTCCGAGGGGATCACACTTTGTCATGCTTCTTTTCTCCACACTGGCACTCAAACTATTAGCCCACATCCAGTTCTTTCTCCTATTCTGGCTCTGCAGCATCCATTAGAACTGCCTTGAGTGACGACTAAACGCCACCTCCTCAAAAGAGGCTCCCTGGAGGCTCTCCTGTTGAAAGTCTTTTCTCTTTATTCTGAAATCGCAGCATTTTCCATGTAACTCTCTACTGTAGGCAGAATGCTAAAGACGCCATCCTGCCAGCATTCTCGTTCCCTGGTTATTTAGCTAAACGTCCATCTAGGTGCTGCTGTGATAGAACTCTGCAGGTAGATTAAGGTTACTAATCAGCTGACCTTAACATAGGATGAGTATTCTGGATTACCCAGGTGGGCTCATGTAATTAAACAAGCTCTTCAAAGCAAAGAAGAAGGCAGAATGGTCACTCAGGAGGTGTGCCAAAAGAAGACAACAGAGGAACAATGAGGAGAAAGCTGTGGTCACAGAGATAACGAAGAGTGACTTGACCCATAATTGCTGGGTCTGAAGACAGAGGAAAGAGTCCAGAAGCCAAGGAATGTGGGTGGCCTCTAGAAACTGAGAATGACCCCCAGCCAACAGCCAACATGGAAACTGGGACCTCAGTCCTACGACCACATGGAACTGGTTTCTGCCAACAACCTGAATGAACTTGTAAGTAGATTCACCCTCAGAGTTCCCAGAAAGAAACACAGGCCTACCTGCACTTTGATTTTGTTCTTGTGAAACCCAGAAGAGAAGAATCCAGGCCAACCCAAACCTCTGACCTACAAAATGGTAAGATAATTAATCTGTGTTGTTTAAATGTGTGGTAATTTGTTAACAACAGCTTTCTTTTGTACTTTATCCTATTTAACAGTTCAAATCTCAGTGGACATCAGAATCACTGGAGGAGCTTTTAAAATGCATATGGACCCCATTCCCAGATAAAATTTCTGAGGGAGAAGAGGGGAGAGCAGGAAGAAAACATCAAATTTTTATTTATAGCTCTGCAAGTGACACTTTTCCCAACATTTTTTAATATTAGCATCACCTCAGAACGTTCCTGCAAGCCCATTTCCAGGTAATTCCCATCCTCACATCCCCAGGGTAAACCATGGTTCTGATTTTTATTTTCCACCATACGTTAGTTTTGCCTATACTAGGATTCCATATAACAAAATCATGCATTCCCTACACTGGTATACGGTTTCTCCATGATGTTGTGTATATTGGTACTCCACTCCTTTTTACTGAGTATCAATCACACTGTAAAGCTATACCATAGTTTATCCATTCCCAGCTGATGGATGTTTGGGTTGTTTACAGTTTGGGGCTATTATGAATAAAGCTGCTATGAATATTCTTGTGACGTGCTTTCATTCCTCTTGAACTGCTGGATCATAGGGTAAATGTATGTTTAGTTAAAGACCTTTCTCCAAAGTGTCTATACCATTTTAAGAGTTCCTACCCGAGTGAGAATATGTCAGTCGCCTACTTTTTCTCCCCTCATCTCAAACGATCTTAACGTGTAGCCAGAATTGAGAACCACTAGACTAGATTAAGAATTCCTCCAGGGCTGGATGCACATCTTACTCATCCTTGCTTCCCCCAATATATTTATCACAGTCTTTAGCAAAGCAGGAACTCATGAATCCTATCAGATTTCACCTTTTTTTCTGTTTTTTTTTTGTTTTTTGTGTTTAAGCATTTATTTATCTATGGTATACCATATACCTCTTTCTGTAAGTTGCTTTTTTTCTCAATATTATGGTAATGAACTCTAAATTAATATTACTAATAGCTTTAGTTCATTAATTTCCATCTTTTAGCATTCTGTGTACGTCAATTTGTCCAATAATGTAACTTGTTCATCCACTCTCCTGTAAGTGGACATTTAAATTGTTTAAATTGTTTCACTAATATAAGCAATGCTGCTATGAACATTCTCATGCGGGCTCACGATAACTACATATGTATAGATTCCATAACATGCAGTTTAACAGGAAAGATAATATGTGTGCATGATCTATACAACGAAGGCAGCGATTAGTTTTTATGAAAGGTACAAAAGGTCACAGGTTGTTCTGATCAATACGAGGCTACTTTTGCTAGAAAATATTTGGGGATGGCTCCCACGGCCAAGCGACATTCACTGCTAATTAACAGTACGAGACCACACCTTTTAACCTTTAATTACTCTTTAACTGATACCCAACAGTCACGTGTGTCCATTCAGTTCCGCAACTAGAGTGTGAGCGCCAGGAGGACCGAGCCGGGCACCAACACGCTGAGCCAATACGAGTGTGACCGTGGAGAGTCCGCGGTGGAAGCTGCAGCCGCCGACCTCCTGGCTGTGCCAGGCCACCAGAAAGTGACAGCGCGAGGGCAATGTCGGCGCAACCAGGGCCTAATCTCACTTTTCACTCCTAAAGTCAAGGAAGCTGAAGAAACGGGGACGCACTGGGGGCACAGACGCCTGCCTCAAAGCCTCTCTCCACTTACACTCGCAAGGCGGCCAGGTTAGCAGCTAGAAGCGGAGGCGTGGACGCGGCCCCTGCGCAGAGCGTAGCCCCCCCTCCCCCCCGTCTGGCCTCTTCCAGAGGCGCCTCTTTGCCTTACGCCAGCTTCGTGAGGAGGCGCTCAGGGCAACCCGGAGGCTCCCCCAGCTCCAGAACCTGACGTGAAATTGCGCGGGGCTGCACCCGCGGCGGCCATCTTTGATTTGGGCAAAACCACCCCCCCCCCACCCGCCGGCCACTTCTTCTCCGTGTCCCCAGGCTTTTCACCCACAAACGTAAGGCGCTGACCGTAGAGGCAGTGCTCAAGAAACACGCACAGAGGCCTGACTGTCCCTGACCCCCGAGGTGCCAAATGCCGCCAATTTCCACATGGCAGCTAAACCCGAGCAGCAAAGGAGCGCTGACGCCAACGAAGTCATCTCAGATTTCACCTTGATCCAGCTTCTGACTTTCACCATACATGGCAAATCTACTAAGTCTGCCCTCCGTAACTAAACACAATAAGTGTGTAATTTTGAGTAAAGCATTTCATGATCTGTGTAATCATGGGTTCAATATTTGTTTTTCCTGCCAATTCTAAGCTCCAAGAGGGCACGGCCTGTGTCTGTCTTATTAAGGGCTGCACCCATGAATCCAGCACAGAGACTGGGCGCATATCAGGGCCTCAATGAATGAACAAAGTACAGAGGGGAAAGAAAAATCCTTTCTCCTAAATATTTTGTTTATTTTAATTGAAACAACAAGGTACAAGTCTCCACTCTGGGAGAGTCCTAGGTATATAGCTATCAATATTTGGGGGGGAACAAAGATCCTTCTGAAAATATGATTAAAACTATGGATCCCCGCCCCCCCCCCAAAAAAAACAGACAAAAAAAGATGGTTGTATGTATACATGGACAATTCTGCATACAACATCAAGTTGGTCACATGGTGTTCACATGATCAGAAATCACAGCACCGGGTTTTATATAAAACTGCAATCATTTCTTTCACGAATTATTTGTTGAATATCTGATTTGTCCTGGTATTATACTAGGTATAAGGGCAAGACATAGTCCCCGCCCTTAAGAATAGGGGCAGGAAAAAAAAAAAAGTATAGGGGCAGGGAGGAGGTCACACGCAAATGACAAGCAGTACCATCTAATCCAAAGTCAGGCATCTCAGAATCCATGACCCTTTCCAAAGATGACTTTTTTGCCCAAGTCTACAACATATGACTAACAACCTGAAATGCAAATAACTCTTCAAGATAATATTTTGGGTATAGAGATTTACCTTTTGATTTGTGTTTCTGGAAGTGAAAGAAAAAGAAAGAAAAAGAGGGGAAGAAGAGTAACAACTTATCTATGTTGCACTCTCAAGGAATAAATGCTTCCGGTTGCTTCCAGCATTAAGCGACCCTGTGGTGAAATGACTTGCCCCAGGAGTAGGTGTGGCATCCGTGGTGGTCATCCTCACGTGGCATCGTGTGGGGATAGGCACAGCAGCTCATTCATCTGGGAAAGAGCGGGAAGGGATGGGACCTCCCCACAGGTGGTCTCGTTAGGTGCTGAGGGGACCCACAGGTGGTCTGGTGAGGTGCTGAGGGGGCCTCCCCACAGGTGGTCTGGTGAGGTGCTGAGGACCCACAGGAGCAGGTGCCTCCACTGGTCAGGGGCACAGTGTACTTCACCATCCGGAGATACCTCCTTGCGAGGTCTGGGAACATGTTTCCTGGTGTTTCTGAAAAAGCAGCGTTACAGCACAAAAACTATGCTGCTATCTGGGGGAACTGTGAGAGGAGGGTAAATGTTAGAACAACTAGAATAAACAAAAAGCTTTAAAATAGCAACAATAAAAATCCAACATTGACCGAGAATGGAGTTCAAGAATGTTTTTCAGTAGAGAAATGAATTATTCTATATTAGTGGATTTTCTGATTGAAGCTAATTTCTTTAAATGGAAAAACCTTTATAAAATAGTTGCTGACAATCTTTCCAAATCATTTCACACTCCTGTCTCCTTAATCAAACTGAGTAAACATGATGTAACTTTCCTGATGACTCACTAAGTCCATCCATCACTCCGCTGGGCTGTAACACACTCTGAGAAGCTGCTGACTACTCAGCTCTGCCTGCCCTTCATCAAAACAACTCCAGCTGCTCCATGTGGAGACCCAGGGCTTTTTAAGTTTTCTCTTTCTCTTCACCTCATCATCAAATCACTTCTTGCTAAGGTCCTTCTATCCAACTGACAGCACTCCATGCAACATCATCCTTTGAATTCCTGGCTAAACTGGGAAAACAATTGTTTCTTCAAAATAAGTTCAATTTAAAAATTTAAATAACAACCTGAATACTGTGTTTTATTAAATTTGTTTTAGAAAAGGTGAGCTGACTCTGAGATGAGCAGTGGCAGGTCCAGCGCGCGGTTTTAGGCAGCTGTCTGTATAATGGCATCTACATGGCCATTGACTTAGGATACGCCAGGGAGGAAGATTAGGCCAAAATTTTGAAGAAGTAACAATTCTGGTTATTATTAAAAATAGACCATAAATGAGGGTCTGAGTAAAATTTGTAAGGTTTGTTACACAGACTCTGTATAACACCCATTTATTCTGGCTGTTCAGAGTTATTTTTATTTTAATTTTTTTGTGTTTTCAACTTCTGAGTCTTTTCCAGACAACTGACCTTTACATAAGTGAAGCATTAATACAACCACAAAACAAATTGTTTTCCTTTGTGAAATTTTTTTACTGTATAGCTACAAATGCCTTTAAATTAAAATCTGTGTCTCTGTGTCCTCAATGGACAGGTAAACCCTGTGTTTAGGATGGACTATTTGCTGTGATACTTCATTTGTCATTGAATTGCAGGCCTGTTAAAAGAAGCCCATCACTGCTGTCCCCATCTGGTATATCATAAGCAAAAGGAGGACAGTTTAAATTCACAATGTGACCCATTACATTCATATCAATACCACATGTTCATGCCTGAGTGACAGGAGCACCAACCCTGGTGGACTATATTATGAAATTTTAAAATGTTCCAAACACATGACCATTCTAACTTCTATGGATGCATCTGAATATGAAATTCTGTAGCACTTCTTTATGATCAAATTAAAATGGAATCTATCTGGGAATCATTAATACTCCATTACAGGACCCTTAATGAGTACCTCCCCTTTCCCCTACTCAAACTCTTTTCTTTTCTTCTTCTTTTTTTTTTTTTTTGGTTAAAAATCTGTTTGTACTCTTTAAGCAGCATCTGTTCTGTCAAAATGTTCTAAGAGAATTCTTTTTAATAGATTTTTTTAAAGCATGAACACGAGATATAGACCTTTAGCAGCTTCCAAGTATTATCTTCCTCATCGTCACCGTCTTCCATTCAAGGTCTGAACCGCACCAGAAGCAGCAGCGTTGTCTGTCCAGGCCAGCACGCAACTGGAAGCAACAGCCTGCAACCAGATCTCCACAGGGAAACCAGAGCAGAAACACACCACGAACCCTGTATCACACCTCAGCTTGATTCGTTTTACTGAACAAAGCTACATTGCATATTTTAAGCCAGAACCTCTAAAGCTTTTCTCTTAAAAAGCTGCTAACATAGCTTTTCTCTTAAAAGGCTCTCCTGCTTATACCAGAATAAGCATTCAAGCCCGTTTCCTCCATAGAGACTGTTGCTACCAGGTCTCCAGGACCTTCTCTTGGAGAGAGCTCACCTACTCCAGGCAACAGTTGATGCTCTTTTTTTAGCTACACTTAAATACCACCCCTCAGTTCCTATTTTCAACTGCAAACTCCAAATATAACTCAGATCAAGTATTTCTGAGAATTCACTTCAGGCTTTTCATTTATAAAAAATTCAGACTGTTTTCAGACTGTGGCCTGTTTCTTCCTCTCATATAATTCTTTAGGAGTAATCCTTTGAGAATGCTGACACAACAAAGGTAATTTTCTTGAATTTAAATCTGAACTTTCACTATTAAATACATACTTGTCTAAACCAATAAATATAACATAAAAGTTAAAACTTGAGTGATGTGATTTGAGTTTACAAAGAAAACAAATGACATTAAGAACACTCCTAATACTTAGACTGAAAGAATCTGTAAAGACCACGTATAGAGTTTTTCCAGCTTACTCTTTGCCACAAAACATTTTGCTCAGAAGACACTGTACATGAGTAAGTTTGAGCACAACAAAAAAACAGAGCAAGGAGGTCTGGTCCCGGTGGGGAGTGGGGACAGGGCAAGGTGACCCCAGATACTGTGGGCTAAAAGGAGCCTGAACTGAAAACCTGAAAATTATGGGCACGGCCCACATATCTCATTTTACAAACCAAGAAACCATGACTGAGGCGCCATCACTCATCAGCAGCAGCGAGAGGGCAGGTGTGGAGCCCAGGACTCCCACAACCCTGTCACAGAGACGAGAGCCATGTGACAACACGGGGATGCACTTGCCCATCCTCACAATCACTCCCGGAGGAAGGCCTTACTACCCATGTTACACACGCGAAAACTGAAAAGCCTGCGTGGCCAGGCCGAGGTCTTCACAGAGGCACAGAGCGGCACAAAGATCAAGCATTAACTCAGAAGAAGCAGACAGGTTTTTCCTACTTTTTATTGCTCTTTATTTCATGCAGTTTAGAACACAGGTGATATAGGAAGGGACAGAGGGGCAATTTGGAAAATAATTTAGTAACAGAAATGCTAATAACATCTCAAAACAATTTAAAATCATTCCCTTATTACTGTCGCCACCCACATCCTAGCCAACATCCCTTCTCGCGTGGACAACTGCAACCATTTCTTCACCATCTTCCCCATTTTCACTCCCACTTCCTTTCAAACAATTCTCCACAGATCCCAGAGTAATAATAATAATCTTTTTAAATGGACTCATGTGACTTTCTGGCTTTCAACTCTTTAAAATAATTCCCATTGCCTTTTTCTTAAAAGCACTGTTTTTAATGCTGCTACACCATTATAGCTTAAGCTTAAGCATTGTGACGTTCACTGCTGTGAAAGAGTAATGAAAGAGCAGTAAAGTTTGAAAGAGTAGGAAAACGTCATGAAACTCATCCTTATATGATGCCTAAATCTCTGGCTGAATGGAGAGAAATGGAACTTCCTTCTCACTGAAAGTTTTATTGAAATAATTGTGGATTCACATGCAGTTATAAGAGATAATAGATTTCTTATACCTTTTACCGAGCTTCCCCCAATGGTAACATTTGCAAAACTACAGTACAGTATCACAACCAGAGTACTGACATTGAAAACCCTGATCTTACTCAGATTTCCCCATTTATACTTGTCCTAATTTGATAACACTAGAAGCAAAGATGAAAGAGGAGAGAGCAAAATGGGGGAGAAATGCTGCTTAGGGTCAGCCTTTTGGTAGAAAGAAAAATAGGGCAATTGTCAGTGTTAAATTGTTAATCTTCTCCCTAGCTGAGAGGGTCAAATTAGATAGGTCAATGGAACTCTGAAAGCTGAGCTGGCTTTGCTCTCTCTTTTTGAGAAAAATCTTACAGCTCTTGCTGTCACTATGTGCAAACAGGTACTTCTCAGAGTTCGAGCTTTTAAAAAATTGTTTGAATCTTTAATGGCTGGTTAAACCATCTTTAATGGTTTAATCTATTTTTTTTTTTTTGCTTACCCCTATATACAACTGTAATTGATTAAAAAGCCTAATGGTTATGAACCTGCATAGTATAGTTTTTATATTTCCTAATTATGTTTCTTCCTTTTTCCAACAAGATACATTAACCTTTATTTAAAATGTGTTTTTCTCTGTTGATCTTTTGGATCTGTTTGTTTAAATGCTACCCTCCTGGCTAATTTCGCCATCATTTTCACAAGCTACTGTTCCCTAAGAATAGCAAATAAGAAAACTGTATTTAAAACAAAACATACAATGGTTTCAGCCAACTACATATGTTAAGTAATGGATACATGCATTTTCAGAAACTTCTTTTAAATGAACCACATCTAAATTCTGTTTTTTGGGAAAGCAAAGGAAAACAAACACATCTGAATAGTAACATTTATTGGGATTCTAACTAATAGAATATGTAACAATTTTTTTAACTTTCTAAAAAAACTTTTTATACAATTTTTAAGGTTACTTTCCATTGGCAGTTATTACCAAATATTGGCTCTATCCCCCGTATTGTATAATACATCCTTGAGCCTTTCTTACACCCAATAGTTTGTACCTCCCACTCCCCACCCCCATATTGCCACCCACCCCCCTGACCAGTAACCACTCGTTTCTTGTCTGTACCTGTGAATCTGCTTCTTTTTTCACCTTTTTCACTACTTTGCTGTATTTTTTAGATACAACATACAGTGTTTGGATTTGTCTTTCTCTGTCTGACTTTATTCACTTAACGTAACACTCTCCAAGGCTGTTCGTGTTGCTGCAAATGGCAAAATTTCATTCTTTTTTATGGCTCAGTAGTATTCCATAGTATTCTTTATCCATTTATCTGCTGGTGGACACTTAAGGTGCTTCCATATCTTGGCCATTGTAAATAATGCTGCTATGAACGGTGAGGTACATGTATCTTTTCAAATTAGTGTTTTTGTTTTTTTAAATATATACTCAGGAGTGGATGTGCTGGGTCATATGGTAGTTCTAATTTTAGTTTTTTGAGAAACCTCCCTACTGTTTTCCACAGTGGCTGCACCAATTTACATTCCAACCAACAATGTACAAAGGGTTCCCTTTTCTCCACACACTTGCCAACATTTGTTATTTGTGTTCTTTTTGATGACAGCCATTCTGACAGGTGTGAGGTGTTATCTCATTGTAGTTTGATTTGCATTTCCCTGATGATTAGTGATAGCCAGCATCTTTTCATGTGCCTACTGGCCATCTGCATGTCCTCTTTGGAAAAATGTCTGTTCGGGTCTTCCACCCATTTTTTAATCAGGTTGTTAGTTTTTTTGATGTTGAGTTGTATGAACTGTTTATATGTGTTGGGTATTAACCCCTTATTGATAATATCATTTGCAAATATTTTCTCCCGTTCAGTATACTGCCTTTTTGTTTTCTTAACGGTTTCCCTTGCTATGAAAAAGCTTTTAAGTTTAAAGGTCCCATTTATTTATTTATTTATTTATTTATTTAAATGAAATTTTGGAGAAACTGACTTGAATCTCAAGGGTACATTATTCTTGATCATTAATAAAGGGGTTTTTTGGGTTTTTTTTTTAAAATCATGAGTTCATTTCTATTTATTTATTTATTTTTGGCTGTGTTGGGTCTTTGTTTCTGTGCGAGGGCTTTCTCTAGTTGCGGCAAGTGGGGGTCACTCTTCATCGCGGTGTGCGGGCCTCTCACTATCGCGGCCTCTCTTGTTGTGGAGCACAGGCTCCAGACGCGCAGGCTCAGTAATTGTGGCTCACGGGCCTAGTTGCTCCGCGGCATGTGGGATCTTCCCAGACCAGGGCTCGAACCCGTGTCCCCTGCATTGGCAGGCAGATTCTCAACCACTGCGCCACCAGGGAAGCCCCCATTTGTTTGTTTTTGCTTTTATTTCCTTTACTTTAGGAGACAGGTCCAAAAACATATTGTTATGATTTATGTCAAAGAGTGTTCTGCCTAGGTTTTCTTCTAGGAGTTTTATAGTATCCAGTCTTACATTTAGGTCTTTAATCCATTTTGAGTTTATTTTTGTATATGGTGTTAGAGAATGTTCTACTTTCATTCTTTTACATGTAGCTGTACAGTTTTCCCAGCACCACTTATTGAAGAGACTGTCTTTTCTCCATTGTATATTCTTGCCTCCTTTGTCATAGATTAATTGACCATAGGTGTGTGGGTTTATTTCTGGGCTCTCTAATCTGTTCCACTGATCTATGTATCTGTTTTTGCACCAGTACAATACTGTTTTGATTACTGTAGCTTTGTTGTATAGTCTGAAGTCAGGGAATGTGAGTCCCCCAGTTCTCTTTTTCTTTCTCAAGATTGTTTTGGCTACTCGGGGTCTTTTGTGTTTCCATATAAATTTTAAAATTATTTCTTCTAGTTCTGTGAAAAAAAATGCTGTTATTATTTTGACAGGGATTGCACTGAATCTGTAGATTGCCTCGGGCAGTATGGTCATTTTAACAATATTAATTAAAAAAGAAAATTACAGGCCAATATCACTGATGAACACAGGTGCAAAAATCCTCAACAAAATACTAGCAAACCAGATCCAATAATATATTAAAAGGATCACATACCATGATCAAGTGGCACTTATCCCAGGGATGCAAGGATTTTTCAATTATTCACAAATCAATCAATGTGATACACCACATTAACAAACTGAAGCATAAAAACCATATGATCAACACAATAGATGCAGAAGAAGCTTCTGATAAAATTCAACATCCATTTATGATAAAAACTCTCCAGAAAATGGGCACAGAGGGAACAAACCTCAACATAATAAAGGCCATGCCATATATGACAAACCCACAGCTAACATCATACTCAACAGTGAAAAGCTGAAAGTATTTCCTCTAAGATCAGGAAAAAGACAAAGATGCCCACTCTTGCCACTTTTATTCAACACAGTCCTAGCCACAGCAATCAGACAAGAAAAAGAAATAAAAGGAATCCAAATTGTAAAGGAAGAAGTAAAACTGTCACTGTCTGCAGATGACATGATACTATACATAGAAAATCCTAAAGATGCCACCAGAAAACTACTAGAGCTCATCAATGAATTTGGTAAAGTTGCAGGATACAAAATCAATATACAGAAACCTGTTGCATTTCTATACACTAACAACAAAAGATCAGAAAGAGAAATTAAGGAAACAATCCCATTTACCATCACATCAAAAAGAATAAAATACCTAGGAATAAACCTACCTAAGGAGGCAAAAGACCTGTACTCCGAAGACTCTAAGACACTAATGAAAGAAACTGAAGATGACACAAACAGATGGAAAAGTACACCGTGTTCTTGAATTGGAATATGTAACAATTTAATTCACTATTATCATTCCACTAATGGAATAAAGCATGTGAATTCCACTAAGCCAGGCACACTGATTTACACTCTTTCAATTTAATTACCACTCCCCCTTACCCCACACCCCCTAAGCCCCCAACACACACACTTCACCATTAACTACAAACCTAAGAGAGTGAAAAAACTTTTGGTCTCCCTTAAGAGACTGCAACTAATTTCAGAGTTAATAAATTCCCAAGTAAGAAAGACGGAAGCAAACAATTTCTAAAAAAAATTAAATTTCTGAAAAATACTCTAAAGTCAAACATCTAGTCATAAGCAATAGCCTGAAAGGGGGACATGTCATTGACTTACCCAAGCAAGATTATTTACCTTGCTTTATTCTTAAAGCTACTTGTGTATTTAAGCTGATTTAGGAGAAGGTATGTTTTAAAATACTCTGCAAAATGTATTCAGTTTTGTTTTTTAGTTATATTAAAATCATTTTGAAAGACTTGGGTCTTTTCTTGTTTGTCCTCTCTATAATTAAGATGATGTAAAAACTCCTAAATTCGATTTTTTGGCTTATTTTCCTTCTAATTCTTGTTGGCACCTACTGAATTCAACTGCTGCTCAAGGGGAAAAAAATATAAACCTAACCATGACCAGGATAAAAATATTAAGGAGACTATTGTTTGAGTATCAAATGGTAGGGGGCAATAAGGAAGCTCGGATAAACATGGGTTTCGTGTTTCATTGCCAAAAATCTTCAGTCTGGAGCTCTTCAAAATGATATTATTGTGCAGCCAATAACTGACTGACTTTTCACCCAGTGTGTTCCTATGACACTTTTCACTGGCTCCTTTTCTCTTATTTCCTATTGTTTCTTCTCTTCTTTCATGTAAATATATTATGAAATGGCTACTTCCCCTCTAGACATGTAAATAACACCCAAAGTCCCGAAGTCTCTTCCAACATGTAATGTACCATTTCTAACCAAAGTTAGAAATGAAAAGCAAACTGGACTAAAGATTCAAATGTAGCTTTTCTGTTAAAATCAAGAATAGAGGTTCATAGGAAACTCAGAAGAAAAAAACTTGGGAAACAGAAAGGCAAAGAAGCAAGGTGCTACACTTGGAGCGTGAGATAGAAGATGATATAAGAAAATTTTTAAGGATTATTCTACAAAGCCCTTCAGAAACATGCATCTGATTACATGCCAACATTCTCACTAGTTCTTAGAATCTGCCCCTGATGAGACTGGGTGGAAGAGATCCCCAGGATAACACAGTCAAGAATCTATAAAAACTGACGGGGGCTTCCCTGGTGGCGCAGTGGTTGAGAATCTGCCTGCTAATGCAGGAGACACGGGTTCGAGCCCTGGTCTGGGAAGATCCCACATGCCACGGAGCAGCTGGGCCCGTGAGCCACAGCTGCTGAGCCTGCGCGTCTGGAGCCTGTGCCCCGCAACGGGAGGGGCCGCGATAGTGAAAGGCCCGCGCACCGCGATGAAGAGCGGTCCCCGCACCGCGATGAAGAGTGGCCCCCACTTGCCGCAACTAGAGAAAGCCCTCGCACGAACCGAAGACCCAGCACAGCCAAAAATAAATAAATAAATAAATAAATAAATAATAAATAAAATTAAAAAAAAAAAAAAAAAAAAACTGACGGGCAAGACCGTTAAACCGATGAGCCTTCTGACCCAGGGCTCTCTATTTGGAGAACGCACAGAGCAGGGAAACATATAGCAACACTTCTTCCCCAGGGATTTGAGGTCACTTCAAATAATTCACATCCCCATTAAAATCCCAGGATTTTCTCGGGATCTTTAAGAGGACCAGAACTTATTTGCTTCCTCAAAGGTTCTTCATGATCTCAGGACCAGTTTAAGACCAAACTCTCCTTAGTCCCTCCACTCTTGCAGCATCCAAGACCCAAACCAAACCTGAGATATAAAAATGTTCCAAGAGGGATAAGGTACAAGAGAAAGGCACTGTTGCTAACAAGGTAAAAAGGCAGAAAACATAGGGTTAACCAAGGTTCACTGTCAGGTGCCTACACAATGTCAAGACAGACTTCACTGAACAATGCCTCCCATGAAGGATTTCAATGGCCATTCTTTGGAACCAACAAGTCTTTAGAAAGAAAGGAAGCCATAAATGACAAGGATTAAAAAATCTTACCACAAAAGGAGGCAATGCTCAAGGTCAAGGTCACAAATGCTTCCTGTTAAAGACCAAGATGATGTGTGTGTTTAGGCTGAAAAGGGATGGGGGATAGAGGTCTGGTCTACTCGCTAATCCCACTCAGCCCTAGGAAGTGTAAAACACCTTGGGTCCAAATACTCACAGGAAGGGGTGAAGTCCTTGTCCAGTCCACTTTGAGATAGGTAAAGAATAAAGTAATATTAAAAATAAAAAGTTATAATAGCTAACACATGCTAGGTCTCTAAAGGGTTTATATATTATTAACTCATTCAATTATTAAAACAACTAGATGAGGTGGGTGCTAAAAAAGACACCCATTTCATAGATGAGGAAATCAAGAGACAAAGTTTAAGTGAATTTGCTCACAATCACTAGGCTAATCAGAGAGAGGAGCTGGGACTGGAAACCAGTCATACAGTTCCCAAGACCATAGTCATAATCCTCATGCTTTCATGTCTCTCAGGAAGTTCAGCCTCCAACCCAGAGCTGGCCCACATTTCACATTCTCATCCCCTTCTATTTATGTTCTGAAGATTTTTATTAGAGTTTTAGGGATGTCCTATTAAATCTATCAGAACTTTTTCCACCTCATCCCCAATGATGCCTGAAGGCAAACCACATCCAAGCATTGGGATGGGCAGGCCCTGTGGAGCCATAAAACACGCCAGATGGTTTGGCATAGTTTGGTCTTGATTCGGTGAGGAAATAGTCAGGGGTGCTTATGAGAGAGAAAGAAAGAACATTAATGTTTATGGAGAGGAAAGGGGGTGGGAGATGAAGTAGAATATTAACCTAAATAAAAATCAAAATAAGTCTCCTACTAAAACTGTACCTATATTTCAAATGAAGGCCCATCTCAAACATCACATCCTCCCAGCCAGTTTCAAGTTTAAAGAACCTAAATAATATTCTACCACTGGTTGTCTTTTGGTACCCAACTTCTTCCATTTTATACCATAGATATCTATAACTTATGCTCTAAGCAACTTGTCGGGGGAGAACTCTTATTTGCACAAAGCACTCATATACTCATGTATCTGTTTAGGTCATTTGAGTGAAAAGGGAAACAGCAGTGGAATTGTAAATTGTGAAAAAGGGCTCAATATACCATTATCTATCCTTTTCACGTAGCTTAAGGCAAATTTAAAGCAAAATATTAACTCAAGTCTCTGAATTTGAAGGCTTGAAACAAGTTCCTCATTGTGCATACCTTTAAGTATGTTAAGGTCTATTTTTCTGTAACCATTTCCACTGACAACAGCAGAATTCAGTTTATATTTTTATTTTAATATGGAATAACTGTCTATGTTAAGGGAGAAAGGACCCTCCATCGTTTTTAGTAGTTTATGATCTCTGAGGACAAGGGCCCATTTGGTTCTGACATGTTCTCCAAGTCCACACCTGAACACACAGTGGACCTTCAATAAATATTCCTGACTATGCAACCACACTGAACAGATGTAAGTCGAAATGTTATTTCTGGTCCAAAGAAATCTGAACAACAGACATAAATCCAAATGCTACTTTTGATCCAAAGAAATCTAAAAGTAATAAGGTCAATATGTAGCAATAACCATTTATTGGTTTGATCATGTAACTTTAAACATCTTACGTCATAAATTAAACTGCATGTAGTACATGCCTGTAATTTTTTAAGTTGGGGAGGGGGTGGCAGAAGAGAGAAAGGCGTTACTCAGAACCTGTAAGATGATACCAAACGTGTTTGTGTTTATCTGTACGTATGTATCTGTCTGTGTGGCATGTGTATAATATTGTCCCCCAAAATGCCAATTAATATTCCACCCAATAATTTATCTCAACAAGGAATGAAGAGATAGCTATCGAAAGAGAGAGAGGGAGAGAGTTTTGGTGGGAGGGGAGGAGAGAAAGAAAGATATGAAAGAGACAAAGAGAAAACAAAGGAGAAAGGAAAAGACAGAAGTAAAGAGAAACAGAGAGGAAGAAAGAGGGAGGCAGAAAGGGAGGGAAAGGGAGAAGGAGCAGGGAAGAGGGCTGGCCACACAGAAGAGTGAAATGAAACCAAAGGTTTGAAGAATCTGCAATAAAATCCAGATTCCTACTGAAATGGAAAACTCTCCTCTTGGATGGGTGAGTGGCTGGGGTTTGTTATGAAAAGGAACCAATATTTTACTTGACAATTTCCATGCTAAATGCCACTGTCATTTTCAGTGTCATTTCACTGTCATCTTCCCACAGTAAATAAAGAACGGTATAACACATATTTTTCCCTGAGATTTGTAAACGTGATCTCAAATTGTACAACTGTGACAAATCATCCAGCAAATTCTTGGCCGACTAAATCAAAGAACATGTTTACCCCAAGGTGAATGGTAGCCACTGCACTGTACATTAACTACATTTGGTTCAGAAAACTCCATCAAACACGCTCTAAATCTGCCCACTATGTACCCACAGTCACAAACGTTACCATAAGCCTACCACTAAAGTCTAAGAGCTTCACTATAAAAATTATACCTGTCAATTTTCATTTCTGACATAACTTGAGAAAAGTCTCACAAATCCTCTCCTAGAAAGACTGTTATTTTCCATGCAAGTACCACTAGACTGAAAAAAGACCTGTTAACGTGTCTACTATATAACTTCCATGGATGCACAGAACATATTTATTAAGTCTCAATCCAACACCTTTTACTTCCTATTCCCATTTGGAATTGTAGCTTCAGAAATGGCAGCATTTGTTCTATAAAGAAAGGGCTTTAAAAATACCTCCCTTATATAGTAAGCTGAAGATACATTTCTTCCTGCTTTTTTCATAATAAAATTTTTAATGAGCTGCAATTAAAGCCAGTAAGACTTGGAATCTCATAATACCTATGTCTTTCCAAATCTGGCAGAACTTGATTCTACATATTATGTAGTTTAAAAGTCACAAAAAAACATAATAAAGGACTTATCTTTCAACTGGTACATTTCCATATTATACCATGATTCAAATGTGTTGTCCTTCTTAGCAAATTCAGTCAAAAGAACTGATTCCAAAAGAAATATACATGTGTACAAAGTTTTTAAAAAGAAAGTTAGAACCAAATAGAAATCTGTAAAAATCACATTCTCAACATATACATCTTATCCTGAACTTCTAAAATATTCGCATCCATTATCAATCACTTGATCAAATGCACATCTCATTTATACTGCTGCAGGATGCTATGAATTCCAAAGTTGATGTTTCTGTCTCCTAGAAAACAATCTGACTAGAGGGAAAAAGATGCTAATTGTTACCAATAATAAAGCTGAGTGCAAATAATTCAGGAAATCTACAATTACTCAGATTTAATTTAATCTCTTTCCAGAGATGACCTGAGTGGATTTCTGACTAAGGACTGAAGAGTCAGAACTCCTTCCTTTAGTGTCTGCAAATGCTTTTTGTTTCCATAAGGAATATACCTTTGTGATCTTTCTCAAGTTCTGACAGTCAAGTAAATCAAAAAATGCCCACTATTTGTATCAGCAATTATTCCAAATCTACTTATTATCTCAGTATTATCAATTACAATGTGGACTTTTAGGAATTATCAATCAAAGGGTACTTTGCAGTCTGACGCATCAAGGACAATGCCCAACAGAAACATCACCAATAAAACTAAAAGAAAAAAACAAAATACTTAAGTGATCTTAGCCTATTTTAGATTAAAAGGTAAGTAGAAAACATAAGCATATTTTAAAAACCAGTATTTAAGGGTAGGGGATTAAGAGGTACAAACTACTAAGCATAAAAAAAATAAGTTATAAGAATATATGGTACAGCAAAGGAAATATAGTCGATATTTTATAATAACTTTAAATAAAGTATAATCTATAAAAATATTGAATCATTATGTTGTATACCTGAAACTAATATAATATTGTAAATCAACTATACTTCAATATATGAATAAATAAATAAATAAATACCAGTATTTCAATGCTTACTTTCAGTAGATCCTTGGAGAAATCACCGCCCTCATCTACCCCTTGGAGGTTTGCAATGAACTCTTGGCAGGTCATCTTCTTTCCAATATTCTGCAATAGAGGCAAATAATACATCATAATGGCATATGTGGAATTAAGATTATTTCTTGAAAATGTGATAAAGCAAAGGAAGATTGATTTGGTTTTTCAAAACCAAACACACACACCCCAATATATGCATATATATACATATATACATACAAGTTTATATGCATATGAAAAAACAGATGGCTTATTATGCTTTTAAAACTGTCATTAAATATGAATAGCAAAATTATGTTAAAGCTTTATTTTAGCCTAAGAAAAAATCTGAAAAATCTATGCTACATTTATAAAAATAATATATAATATAGTTTTTAAAGGAAAAACATGAATAAAATGACATTTCTGAACTGAACTCTGATAGCTATTTATTTGCTTCTTTATTTGTATTTCCTATCTATTGCCAAGAATGATGAAGGACCTGAGATTTTAGCCTACTACTTCAAGCTAACAAGTTAGTCTATCACAACCTGCTGAATGCAGTCAGAAGCAGGACCACAGGAATTTATCACAACAACAGAAGTGGACAGAATTCCAGTGTTTTCTTGCTCCAGTTCCCTGAGTCCCAATTCTCACAGAGCAACTTAAGTGTGGCCAGCTGACACCTGCACACACAGCAGGAGCCCTGAGATTTGGGAACCTGAATCCCTGCAGTGGGGCAGTAACCATACCTACCCCTTTGCTCTAAAGTGAGAAACCAGCTCTTATCTTCCAAGGTCATATGCAGATCTAACCATTGCTCTGGGAGTCACTAAGTCTTCCAATACTGCTCACTATAGGAATTACACTGAGAAGACAAACCAGATCAAAGGCAACCAAACTTCAGTTCACAAAATATAAAAAAAGCAAGAGACCCATGGAGGACTGTCTACAAACACATTTCCAATCTGACTTAAGGATAATAAGTTTAACCAAAGAAAACCTAATAAATAAACAAAAATTTAAAAATCTGAACTGTAAAAAGAGAAAAGATACAAGTGTGCTGACTGAGAAAACTAATAAAATTGCTATGACAGAGAATCGCCTCCAATGCCAGCTCCAATCAACTAGTATAAGTTGCCAGTTGTAAAGTATTCTGAGGTTGAATATGGGCACCAACAGAAACCCATCATGCGTGCAGGAGAGGGATGTATTGATAGAACACAAGTGCACAGGCAGGGAGTTTCTGGCAAACATGGTCAAGTGGGGTGGTCAAGTTCACTTGAA
Organism: Balaenoptera acutorostrata; assembly: GCF_949987535.1. NCBI lineage: Eukaryota > Metazoa > Chordata > Mammalia > Artiodactyla > Balaenopteridae > Balaenoptera > Balaenoptera acutorostrata. The sequence continues at coordinate 4,824,988 of NC_080084.1, read as the reverse complement.
CACAAAGTTCACCAACATAGTAACATCCCTGCACACAATACACGTATGAATAAAATGCATGCTCTGCAAGGCTATTTTATTCATAAAAGAATAAGAATAGGGTAGAACAGTATTCTTCAAGTTGGTGGAGAATATTCCTGGAGACAAAGACTTTAAAAGGAATGCAAAACCATAGATAGTTTTAAGGGAGTATTTATACAGAACTTAAAAAATACAAATCTGCCTGAGAACAGATTCACCTGCATGTCTTAAAAGTAATCGCTTCCCAGAGAGACCTTCAAGATGGCGGAGGAGTTAAGACGTGGAGATCACCTTCCTACCCACAAATACATCAGAAATACATCTACATGTGGAACAACTCCTACAAAACGCCTACTGAATGCTGGCAGAAGACCTCAGACTTCCCAAAAGGCAAGAAAATTCCCACGTACCTGGGTAAGGCAAAAGAAAAAAGAAAAAACAGAGACAAAAGAATAGGGATGGGACCTGCCCCTCTGGGAGGGAGCTGTGAAGGAGGAAAGGTTTCCATGCACTAGGGGGCCCCTTCACTGGTGGAAAAAGGGGGGTGGGCGGGGGGGAAGCTTCAGAGCCACGGAGGAGAGCGCAGCAACAGGGGTGCAGAGGGCAAAGTGGAGAGGCGCCCACACAGAGGATTGGTGCCGGCCAGCACTCAGTACCCCGGGAGGCTTGTCTGCTCACCCACCAGACGGGACAGATGGGGGCTGGGAGCTGAGGCTCAGGCTTCGGAGGTCAGACCCCAGGGAGAGGACTAGGGCTGGCTGCGTGAACACAGCCTGAAGGGGGTTACTGCACCACAGCTAGCGGGGAGGGAGTCCAGGAAAAAGTCTGGACCTGCCTAAGAGGCAAGAGATCATTGTTTCGGGGTGTGTGAGGAGAGGGGATTCAGAGCACCCTCTAAACGAGCTCCAGAGACAGGCGCGAGCCGCGGCTATCAGCGCAGACACCAGAGGCGGGTATGAAACACTAAGGCTGCTGCTGCAGCCACCAAGAAGCCTGTGTGCGAGCACAGGTCACTCTCCACACCTCCCCTCCTGGGAGCTTGTGCAGCCCACCACTGCCATGATCCCGTGATCCAGGGACAACTTCCCCGGGAGAACACACAGCGCGCCTGAGTCTGGTGCAACGTCACGCTGGCCTCTGCCGCCACAGGCTCACCCTGCATTCCGTACCCCTCCCTCCCCCTGGCCTGAGTGAGCTAGAGCCCCCAAATCAGCTGCTCCTTTAACCCTGCCCTGTCTGAGCGAACAACAGATGCCCTCAGGCGACCTACACGAAGAGGCGGGGCCAAATTCAAAGCTGAACCCCAGGAGCTGTTCGAACAAAGAAGAGGAAGGGAAATCTCTCCCAGCAGCCTCAGGAGCAGCGGATGAAATCTCCACAGTCAACTTGATGTACCCTGCGTCTGTGGAATACGTGAATAAACAACGAATCATCCCAGATTGAGGGGGTGGACTTTGGGAGCAACTATAGACTTGGGGTTTGCTTTCTACATCTAATTTGTTTCTGGTTTGTTTACCTTAGTTTAGTATTTAGACTTTATTATCATTGGTAAATTTGTTTATTGATTTAGTTGCTCTCTTCCTTTTTTTATATATATATATTTTTTTTTTCCTTTTTCTCTTTTTGTGAGTGTATATGTGTATGCTTCTTTGTGTGATTTTGTCTATGTAACATTGCTTTTACCATTTGTCCTAGGGTTCTGTCGGTCCGTTTTTTTTGTTTTGCTTTTTTTTGTTTTTTTTAGTATAGCTTCTAGCGCTTGTTATCATTGGTGGATTTGTTTTTTGGTTTGGTTGCTCTTTCTTTCTTTTTTTATTATTTTTAATTTTTTAATAATTTTTTAAATTTTAATAACTATTTTATTTTATTTTTTCTTTCTTTCTTTTTCTCTCTCTTTTCTTCTGAGCCGTGCGGCTGACAGGGTCTTGGCACTCCAGCCAGGTGTCAGGCCTGTGCCTCTGAGGAGGGAGAGCCGAGTTCAGGACATTGGTCCACCAGAGACCTCCCGACCACACATACTATCAAACGGTGAAAGCTCTCCCAGAGATCTCCATCTCAATGCTAAGACCCAGCTGCAATCAATGACCAGCAAGCTACAGTGCTGGACACCCTATGCCAAAAAACTAACAAGATGGAACACAACCACACCCATTAGCAGAGAGGCTGCCTAAAATCACAGTAAGGTCACAGACACCCCAAAACACACCGCTGGATGCGGTCCTGTCTACCAGAAGGACAAGATCCAACCTCATCCACCAGAACACAGGCAACAGTGCCCTCCACCAGGAAGGCTACACAACCCACTGAACCAATCTTAGCCACTGGGGGCAGACGCCAAAAACAACGGGAACTATGAACCTGTAGCCTGCGAAAAGGAGACCCCAAACACGGTAAGTTAAACAAAATAAGAAAACAGAGAAACACACAGCAGATGATGGAGCAAGGTTAAAAACCCACCAGTACAAACAAATGAAGAGAAAATAGGCAGTCTACCTGAAAAAGAATTCAGAATAATGATAGCAAAGATGATCCAAAATCTTGGAAATACAATGGAGAAAATAAAAGAAACGTTTAACAAGGACCTAGAAGAACTAAAGAGCAAACAAACAAGGATAAACAACACAATAAATGAAACTAAAAATTCTCTAGAAAGAATTAATAGCAGAATAACTGAGGTAGAAAAATGGATAAGTGACCTGGAAGATAAAATGGTGGAAATAACTACCACAGAGCAGAATAGAGAAAAAAGAATGAAAAGAATTGAGGACAGTCTCAGAGACCTCTGGGACAATATTAAACGCACTAACATTCGAATTATAGGGGTCCCAGAAGAAGAAGAGAAAAAGAAAGGCACTGAGAAAATATTTGAAGAGATTATAGTTGAAAACTTCCCTAATATGGAAAAGGAAATAGTCAATCAAGTCCAGAAAGTACAGAGAGTCCCATACAGGATAAATCTAAGGAGAAACAACCCAAGACAGATATTAATCAAACTATCAAAAATTAAATACAAAGAAAAAATATTAAAAGCAGCAAGGGAAAAACAACAAATAACATACAAGGGAATCCCCATAAGGTTAACTGATCTTTCAGCAGAAACTCTGCAAGCCAGAAGGGAGTGGCAGGATATATTTAAAGTGATGAAAGGGGAAAACGTACAACCAAGATTACTCTACCCAGCAGGTTCTCATTCAGATTCGATGGAGAAATTAAAACTTTTACAGACAAGCAAAAGCTAAGAGAATTCAGCACAACCAAACTATCTTTACAACAAATGCTAAAGGAACTTCTCTAGGCAGGAAACACAGGAGAATGAAAAGACTTACAATAACAAACCCCTCAAAATTAAGAAAATGGTAATAGGAACATACACATCGATAACTCCCTTAAATGTAAATGGACTAAATGCTCCAACCTAAAGACATAGACTGGCTGAATGGATATAAAAACAAGACCCATATATATGCTGCCTACAAGAGACCCACTTCAGACCTAGGGACACATACAGACTGAAAGTGAGGGGATGGAAAAAGATATTCCATGCAAATGGAAATCAAAAGAAAGCTGGAGTACCAATTCTCATATCAGACAAAATAGACTTTAAAATAAAGACTATTACAGGAGACAAAAAAGGACACTATATAATGATCAAGGGATCGATCCAAGAGGAAGGTATAACAATTGTAAATATTTATGCACCCAACATAGGAGCACGTCGATACATAAGGGGAAATTGACAGTAACACAATCATAGTAGGGGACTTTAACACTCCACTTTCACCAATGGACAGATCATCCAAAATGAAAATAAATAAGGAAACACAAGTTTTAAATGATACATTAAACAAGATGGACTTAACTGATATTTATAGGACATTCCATCCAAAAACAGCAGAAAACACTTTCTTTTCAAGTGTTCATGGAACATTCTCCAGGATAGATGATATCTTGAGTCACAAATCAAGTCTTAGTCAATTTACGAAAATTCAAATCTTATCAAGTATCTTTTCCGACCACAACACTATGAGACTAGATATCAATTACAGGAAAAAATCTGTAAAAAATACAAACACATGGAGGCTAAAGAATACACTACTAAATAACCAAGAGATCACTGAGGAAATCAAAGAGGAAATCAAAAAATACATAGAAACAAATGACAATGAAAACACGACGACCCAAAAACTATGGGATACAGCAAAAGCAGTTCTAAGAGGGAAGTTTATAGCAATACAATCCTACCTCAAGAAACAACAAACATCTCAAATGAACAACCTAACCTTACACCTAAAGCAATCAGAGAAAGAAAAACAAAAAAAAACCAACATAAGCAGAAGGAAAGAACTCATAAAGGTCAGATCAGAAATAAATGAAAAAGAAATGAAGGAAACAATAGCAAAGAACAATAAAATGAAAAGCTGGTTCTTTGAGAAGATAAACAAAATTGATAAACCATTAGCCAGACTCATCAAGAAAAAAAGGGAGAAGACTCAAATCAGTAGAATTAGAAATAAAAAGGAGAAGTAACAACTGACACTGTAGAAATACAAAGGACCATGAGAGATTACAAGCAACTCTATGCCAATAAAATGGACAACCTGGAAGAAATGGACAGATTCTTAGAAATGCACAACCTTCCGAGATTGAACCAGGAAGAAATAGAAAATGTGAACAGACCAATCACAATCACTGAAATTGAGACTGTGATTAAAAATCTTCCAAAAAATAAAAGCCCAGGACCAGATGGCTTCACAGGCAAATTCTATCAAACATTTAGAGGAGAGCTAACACCTATCCTTCTCAAACTCTTCCAGAATATAGCAGAGGGAGGAACACACCCAAACTTATCCTACGAGGCCACCATCACCCTGATACCAAAACCACAGAAAGATGTCACAAAGAAAGAAAACTACAGGCCAGTATCACTGATGAACACAGATGTAAAAATTCTCAACAAAATACTAGTAAACAGAATCCAACTGCACATTAAAAAGATCATACACCATGATCAACTGGGGTTTATCCCAGGAATGCAAGGATTCTTCAATATACACAAATCAATCAATGTGATAAACCATATTAACAAACTGAAGAATAAAAATCATATGATGATCTCAATAGATGCAAAAAAAGCTTTTGACAAAATTCAACACCCATTTATGATAAAAACTCTCCAGAAAGTAGGCATAGAGGGAAGTTACCTCAACATAATAAAGGCCATATATGACAAACCCACAGCCAGCATCGTTCTCAATAGTGAAAAACTGAAATCATTTCCTCTAAGATCAGGAACAGGACAAGGCTGTCCACTCTCTCCACTACTATTCAACATAGTTTTGGAAGTATTAGCCACAGCAATCAGAGAAGAAAAAGAAATAAAAGGAATCCAAATCTGAAAAGAGGAAGTAGAGCTGTCATTGTTTGCAGATGACATGATACTATACATAGAGATTCCTAAAGATGACACCAGAAAACTACTAGTGCTAATCAAAGAATTTGGTAAAGTAGCAGGATACAAAATTAATGCACACAAATCTCTTGCATTCCAATACACTAATGATGAAAAATCTGAATGAGAAATTAAGGAAACACTCCCATTTACCATTGCAACAAAGAGAATAAAATACCTAGGAATAAACCTACATAAAAAGCCAAAAGACCTGTATGCAGAAAACTATAAGACACTGATGAAAGAAATTAAAGATGATACAAACAGATGGAGAGATATACCATATTCTTGGATTGGAAGAATCAACATTGTGAAAATGACTATACTACCCAAAGCAATCTACAGATTCAGTGCAATCACTATCAAACTACCAATGGCATTTTTCACAGAACCAGAACAAAAAATTTCACAGTTTGTATGAAAACACAAAAGACCCTGAATAGCCAAAGCAATCTTGAGAAAGAAAAACAGAGCTGGAGGAATCAGGCTCCCTGACTTCAGACTATACTACAAAGCTACAGTAATCAACACAGTATAGTACTGGCACAAAAACAGAAATATAGATCAGTGGAACAGGATAGAAAGCCCAGAGATAAACCCACGCACATATGGTCACCTTATTTTTGATAAAGGAGGCAAGAATATACAATGGAGAAAAGACAGCCTCTTCAATAAGTGGTGCTGGGAAAATGGACAGCTACATGTAAAAGAATGAAATTAGAACACTACATAACACCATACACAAAAATAAACTCTAAATGGATTAAAGACCTAAATGTAAGGCCAGACGCTATAAAACTCTTAGAGGAAAATGTAGGCAGAAGCCTCTATGACATAAATCAGAGCAAGATCCTTTTTGACCCACCTCCTAGAGAAATGGAAATAAAAACAAAAATAAACAAATGGGACCCAATGAAACTTAAAAGCTTTTGCACAGCAAAGGAAAACATAAACAAGACAAAAAGACAACCCTCAGAATGGGAGAAAATATTTGCAAATGAAGCAATTGACAACGGATTAATCTCCAAAATTTACAAGCAGCTCATGCAGCTCAACATCAAAAAACCAAACAACCCAATCCAAAAATGGGCAGAAGACCTAAATAGATATTTCTCCAAAGAAGAAATACAGATTGCCAACAAACACATGAAAGGACACTCAACATCACTAATCATTAGAGAAATGCAAATCAAAACTACGATGAGGTATCACCTCACACCAGTCAGAATGGCCATCATCAAAAAATCTGCAAACAATAAATGCTGGAGATGGTGTGGAGAAAAGGTAACCCTCTTGCACTGTTGGTGGGAATGTAAATTGATACAACCACTGTGGAGAACAGTATGGAGGTTCCTTTAAAACCTAAAAATAGAACTACCATACGACCCAGCAATCCCACTACTGGGCATATACCCTGAGAAAACCATAATTCAAAAAAGGCATGTACCATAATGTTCATTCCAGCACTATTTACAATAGCTAGGATATGGAAGCAACCTAAGTGTCCATCGACAGACAAATGGATAAAGAAGATGTGGCACATATATACAATGGAATATTACTCAGCCATAAAAAGAAATGAAATTGAGTTATTTGTAGTGAGGTGGATGGACTCAGAGTCTGTCATACAGAGTCAAGTAAGTCAGAAAGAGAAAAACAAATACCGTATGCTAACAAATACATATGGAATCTTAAAAAAAAAAAAAAAGGTTCTGAAGAACCTAGGGGCAGGACAGGAATAAAAATGCAGATGTAGGGAATGGACTTGACGACATGGGGAGGGGGAAGGGTAAGCTGGGATGAAGTGAGAGAGTGGCATGGACATATATACACTACCAAATGTAAAACAGATAGCTAGTGGGAAGCAGCCGCATAGCACAGGGCAATCAGCTTGGTGGTTTGTGACCACCTAGAGGGGTGGGATAGGGAGGGTGGGAGGGAGATGCAAGAGGGAGGAGATATGGGGTATATGTGTATGTATAGCTCATTCACTTTGTTATAAAGCAGAAACTAACACACCATTGTAAAGCAATTATACTCCAATAAAGATGTTAAAGAAAAAAGTAGTCGCTTCCCACTTCTCCTTTCACAACTGCCCTTCTGCCTTACAACATGGAACAATCTGTCCAACGTGTGCTAGCTAATTAATTATAGTGAAAGTGCTAAATAACTTCTGTTAAAAACTTTGCCTCTTCCATCAGCAAAGAGGGCATATAGTCACACTTACATGAAAGACTGGATGAATGTTTTAACAATGATAACTAGCTTTGCCAATTAATGTACTTGGTAGATATTTCCTATAATTTGAATAAATTGCATCTGCAGTCCTAAGTTTTGATGAAAATTTAAAGCACAGAAAGGAACTTTAATGGAAAATACACTATACTGAAATAGACAAATAACATAATAGAAAATAACATTATATTGAAAAAGACAATGTTTCAATTTTCCCAATCCTTATCTAGTATATCAGATCAAACAACGTGCCCCAAGGTAAAATGTAACAAGTATAATCAATAGTCATTTTGGTATGACTTGCAAGGCTTTTTTGGGATATGTTTCAAGGATTTGAGAAAATGAATAATGACTAGGTAAAAAATTATTTTCCACGTCAGGTGATTCCAAGTCTTTGCTTTTAACAAAATTAAAGGAGGACGTAATTTAATCATCAGTTAAGAACAAAAGTGTTTTTTAATATATGATTTGGTAAACTCAAATACTTGTAACATTATCTGCTTTTAATCAATTTTGCATTGCTAATAATGATAAAAATTTCTTTTAGATTTATATTTAAACACCTGAAGCCTTTTAGTCATAAGAAATTGAAACTTTCATTTCAATTTACATAATTTTTGTTAAAATAAGTATCAAATAAAACAATATCAATAAAAGACTCTGAAATATAAAAACATACAAATAAAACGATGGGAAAGTAATCAAGGAGCAAAAAAGAGGGTTTTTTTTTAATATGATGGAGTGTCAACTTACTATAACTTTTTAAAAAATACCAGCTTTATTAAAATATAATTCATATAACATTCACCCTTTTGAAATATATAATTTAATAATTCTTTGTATACTGATAAAGTTGTATCACCACTACCTAAATTCAGAACATGTTCTTCACCCCAAAAAGCTGCCCCATATCCACTAGTAGTCACTCCCCAAATCTCTCTTCCCATCCCCACTACCCATCTCCTGGCAACCACTAACAAACTTTTTATTTACTAAACCCTATGGAGTTGCCTATGCAGGACATTTCACATAAATGGAATCATACAAAATGTGGTCTTTCATGACTGGCTTCTTTCATTTAGCATAACGTTTTCAAGGTTCACCCATACTGTAGCATTAATCAGTATTTAACTTCTTTTTATTGCCAAATAATATTCCATTGTATGAATATACTAAATTTTATCCACTCAGAAGTGGGTAGATACTTGGACTGTTTCCAAAATTTGGTTATTATAATGTAGCTAAAAATACTTGTGTACAAGCTTTTGTGTGGACATGTTTTCATTCCTCCTACGTGTATAACTCAGGAGTGGGATTGCTGGGTCACGTGGTAACTCTGTTTAATCATTTGAGGACCTGATGGCACCAGTTTACATTCCCACTAGAAGTGTATGAGACTTTCAATTTCTCTACATCCTTACCAACACTGACCTGTCCTCTTTATCTTAGCCAACCTAGTGGGTGTGAACTGGTATCTTGTGGTTCTGATTTGCATTTCCCTAATGACTAATGATGTTCAGCATCTGTTCATGCGCTGATTGGCCATTTGTATATATTCTTTGGAGAAATGCGTATTCAAATCCTTTGCCCTTTTCTTATTATTTGTGTTTTATTGTTGAGTTGTAAGTGTCCTTTATATACTCTGGATACAAGCTCATTATCATATACACACTTCACAAATACTGTCTCCTGTTATGTGAGTTGTCTTTTCACTTGATGGTGTTCTTTGAAGCAGAGAAAGTTTTTAACCTAGATGATATTCAATTTATCTATTTTTTCTTTTGCTGCTTGTGCTTTTGGTGTCAAATCCAACAAATTATTGTCTAATCCAAAGTCACAAAGATTTACTCCTATGTTTTCTAAGAGATTTTATACTGTTAGCTCTTACATTTAGATATTTGATCCATTTTGCATTAATTTTTGTACAGGGTAGGGAAGACAAATCCAACTTCATTCTTTTGCATGTGCTATACAGTTGTCCCAGCACCATATGTATTCTTTCTCCACTGAATGGCCTTGTCATCCTTGTCAAAAATCAAAAGACTGTAAATGTAAGGGTTTACTTCTGAACTCATAATTCTATTGCACTGATCTAGATGTTTGGTTTGATGCCAGTATAATACTCTCTTGATTCTTGTACCTTTATAGTAAGTTATTTACGCCTCTGCATTCTTTTTGATATGGTTAAGAAAACCACATAAACAATTTAGCACCTTAATGATTTTTACATGCAGAGTTCAGTAGGGTTATGTATATTCACACTGTTGTGAAACAGATTTCCAGAACTCCTTCATCTTGCAAATCTTAAACTCTATACTCATTTAAAAAATAACTCACCTTTTCCCTCTCCCCCAGGCTTCTGGTAACCATCATTCTACTTTCTGTTCTAATGAATCTGACTATTTAGGTAACTCATGAAAATGAAATCATAGTGTTTTCAAAGTTTATCCATGTTGTAGCATACATCATAAGTTCTTCCTTTTTTAAGGCTGAATATTTCACTGTATGTATACCACATTTTTGTTCAACAATTCATCCACTGGTAGACATTTGGGGTGTTCCACTTCTGCACTATTGTAAGTGCTGCTATGCACATGGGTGTGCAAACATCTCCTTGAGATCCTGCTTTCAGATCGTTTGGATATATAGCAAGAAATAGGATAAAGGCATCATGTGGTATTTCTAATTTTTTAAGGAACCACTATACTATTTTCCATAGGGTTGCACCATGTTACAATCCCACCAACAGTGTACAAGGGTTCCAATTTCTCCACATACTTGCCATCTCTTGTTATTTTGTTTTTTGTTTTTTAAATAGTAGCCATCCTAATGGGTGTGAGGTAGTTTTGACTGTCATTTCTCTGATGATTAGTGAAAGTTGAGCATCTTTTCATATGCTTCTTGGTTATTTGTATAATATCTTCAGGTAAATGTCTAATTCAAAGCCTTTGCCCTCTTTTTAATTGGGTTATTTGATATTTTTTGTTGTTGTAGAGTTGTAGGAGTTCATTACATATTCTGGCTATTAATTCCTCATCAGATATATGATTTGCAAATATTTTATCCCATTCTGTAGGTTGTCATTTCACTTTGTTGATTGTGTCCTTCGGTGTACAAAAGCTTGTAAGCTTGATGTAAGCCCATTTGTCTATTTTAAATTTTGCTACCTGTGCGTTAGGTGTCAGATCCAAGAAATCATTGCCAAGTCCAATGTCATGAAGCTTTTTCTCTATGTTTTCTTCTAGGAGTTTTGTAGTTTTAGGTCTTGTATTTAGGTCTTTAATCTATTTTGAGTTAATTTTTTATACGGTATAAGGGTGCAACTTCATTTTTTTGCTCATGGATATCCTTTATTCCCAGCACCATTTGTTGAAGAGACTGTCCTTTCCCCATTGAGTAGTCTTGGCACCCTTGCTGAAGATTGTTAAAGCATAGATTCAAGAGTTTATTTGGGGGCTCTGTATTCTATTCCATTTGTCTATTGCCTATCTTTATGCCAATATCACACTCTTTAGATTATTGTAGACTTGTAATATGTTTTGAAATCAGGAAGTGTGAGTCCTCCAATTTTGTTGTTTTTCAAATCTGTTTAGGCTATTCACAGTCCCTTGAGATTCCATATGAATTTTAGGATGAATTTTTCTATTTCTGCAAAAAATGTCATTGGGATTTTGATAGGAATTGTAATTGAATTTCAGTATTAGCTTATCAAATTTCTGGAGGGGAAGAAAAGCCAGCTGGGATTTTGACGATGACTCTGTTCAACCTGAAGATCACTTTGGAGAGTATGGCACTTTAACATTAAGCATTCCAATCCATGACCATGAAATTACTTTCCACTTATTTGGTTTCTTTCAACAATGTTATATAGTTTTCAATGTCAGTGTACTGATCTTATATTGTTAAGTTTATTCTTAAGTATCTTAGTATTTCTGACTGATATTGTAAATGAAATGAATTTCATTTTCATATTGTTCATTGTTAGTATCAGCAATACAAATGATCTTTGTATATTCAACTTTTATTCTACAGCCTTGCTGAACGTGTTTTTTAGATTCTAATCATTTTTGGATTTTTTTTTTTTTTGGTAGATTCCTTAGGATTTTCTATATAAAAGATCAGGTCTTCTGCAAACAGAGAAAATTTGACTTATTTCTTATCTTTATATGTTTTATTTTTTTCCTTGACTAATTACCCTGGATAAAATCTTCAATATGTTACAAAGAAGTGGCAAGTGCAGACATTCTTGCCTTGTTTCTGATCTGGAGACAGCTTTCCATCTTTCCCATAAAGTATGATATTAGCTATGAATTTTTCATAGAGCTCATTTTCAGGAATTAAATAAATTCCTTTTTATTCCTGGCTTATGAGATGTTTTCTTTTTAGTTATGAAATGGTGTTGGATTTTGGCAATGCTTCTTATGTGTTTACTGAGATAATCATGTGGCTTTTCCCTTTTATTCCATTAATAAGGTGATTAGATTGATTTTCATATGTTGAACCAATCCTGTATGCCCGTAATAAATCTCAAATGGTTATAATGTATAGTCCTTTTTATATATTGCTGGATTAGGTTTCCTTTTTTTTTTTTTTTTTTTAAGGATCTTGTGTCTATGTTCACAAGGGCTATTCATAAGGGATATTAGTTTTCTTGTGATAGTTTTGACTGGTTTTTGTAACAGGGTAATACAGTCCTCATAGAATACTTTGAAAAATACTTTGATTTTCTATTTCTTCTTGATTCAGTTTCAACAATATTTATCATTCTAGAAATCTGTCCATTTCACCTGGGTAGTCTAATTTGTTAACATACAATTGCTGACAGTATTCTCTTATAATCCTTTTATTTCTGTAAGGTAATAGTAATGTCCCCTCTTTCATTACTGATTTTAGCAATTTAAATCTTTTTTTTTTTTCATGGTCAGGCTAGCTAGACATTTGTCAATGTTGACCTTTCAAAGAAAAAACTTCTAGTTTCATTAAAATATTTATTGTTTTTCTATTCTCTATTTATTTCTTCTCTAAATTATTTCCTTCCTTCTGGTTTCTTTGGGTCTAGTTTGCTTTATTTTTGTTTCTTATACTGCAAGGTTAGGTTATTGCTTTGAGATCATTCTTCTTTTTTAATATAAGCAATTACAGCAACAAATATGCCACTTAGCAATGCTTGAGCTGCATCTCATACGTTTTATGCTGCATTTAATTTTCATTTGTCTCAGAGTAGTTTTTAATTTCCCTTGTGAATTTCATCTTTGGCCCATAGTTATTTAGGAATGTATTGTTCAATTTCCACAAATTTCACTCTGTTAATGACATAATTCCGTTCCATTGTACTCAGTGAACATACTTTGTATATTTTCACTCCTTTTCAACTTACTGAGACTTACTTTTTGTTCTATCTTGGAAAATATTCCATGTGTACTTGAAAAGAATACGTATTTTGCTGCTGCTGAGCAGAGTGCGCTACAGAGTGTGCTTTGTTGATTTCTGCCTAGTTATTCTAAAGATAATTGTAAGTTGGGTACTGAAGTCTCAAACTATTGTTGTTAAATTGTCTATTTCTCCCTTTAATTCTTCCCCCCCCCACCAGCTTTACTGAGATATAGCCGACATGTAACATTGTGTGAGTTTAAGGTGTCCAAAGTGATGTTTTTATACACATGTATAGCAAATTGATTACAGTAAGGTTAGTTAACACATCCATCACCTCACATAGTTACCTTTGGTGTGTGTGTGTGATGAGAACTTTTAAAACCTACTCTCTTAGCAACTTACAAGTACACAATACAGTATCATTAACTGCACCATGCTGCACCATCTCCAGAACACATTCATCTTATAACTGGAGGTTTGTAAGCTTTGACCACCTTTACCTATTTCCTCCACCCTGCAGCCCCTGGCAATCACCAATCTACTCTCTGTTTCTATGACTGTGTTTTCTTTCTTTTCTCCCAGCTTTATTGATATAATTGACATATAACATTCTATAAGTTTAAGGTGTCCAACATAATGATTTAACATATGTACATATAGCAAAATGATTGCCACAATAAGATTAACACATACAGCTCTCCATATATTTATATGTTTGTGTGTGTGGTGACAACTTTGAAGATCTTTTCTTAACAACTTCCAAATATACAATACGGTGCTGTTAACTGTAGTCATCATGCTGTGCATTATTAGATCCTGAGAACCAATTCATCTTATAAATGAAAGTTTGTACCCTTTGACAACCTTCCCCCACTTCCCCCACACATACCTGATCTTGGCAACCACCAATTTGCTCTGTTTCTATATGTGTGCATTTTCTTTCTGGATTCCACATATAAATGAGATCATACAATATTTGTCTTTCTCTGACTTATTTCACTAGAATAATGCCCTCAAGGTTCATCCACGTTGTCACAAACAGTAGGATTTCCTTCTATTTTATGGCTGAATAATATTTCATTGTGTGTGTATCTATCTATCTACTTACCTACCTGTTTATCTAACTCACATTTTCTTTACCCATTCATCTGCAGATGGACACTTAAGTTGTTTTCATGCCTTGGTATTGTAAATAACGCTGCAGTGAACAGAGGAGTGTGGGTATCTTTTAGAGATGGTGATTTCATTTCCTTTGACTATATACCCAGAACTGGGACTGCTGGATTATATGGTAGTTCTATTTTAATTATGAGAAACCTCCATACTGTTTTCCATATATGGCTTGTATCAAGTTACATTCCCACCAAAAGTACACAAGGGCTCCCTTTTCTCCATATCCTTGCCAGCACTTGTTAACTGTTGTCTTTTTGAGAACAGCCATTCTAACAGGTGTGAAGAGATAGCTCATTGTGAGGTGATAACTCACTGCAGTTTTGATTTGTACTTCCCTGATGATTAATAATGATGAGCATCTTTTCATGTACCTGTTGGCCATGTGTATGTCTTCCTTGGAAAAATTCAGTTTCTTTGCCCATTTAATCAGATTATTATTATTGTTAGTGAGTTGTATGAGTTCCTTATGTATTTTGATTATTAACCACTTAGCAGACAAACAATTTACAAATACTTTCTCGCATTCCATAGGTTGCCTATTCTTTTTGTTGATGATTTCCTTTGCTGTGCAGAAGGTTTTAAGTTTGATGTTGTCCCATTTATTAATTTTTGTTTTTATTGTTTTTGCTTTTGGTGTCAAGAGTCAAAAAACCACTGCCAAGACCAATGTCAAAGAGCTTACTGCCTTTGTTTTCTTGTAAGAGTGTTATAGCTTCAGGTCTTACATTCAAGTCTTTAATCCATTTCAAGCTAATTTTGTGAGTGATATAAGGGTCCGGTTTCATTCTTTAGCATGTGGTTATCCAGTTTTCCCAACACCAGTCACTGAAGAGACTATCTTTACACCACTGAGCATTCTTAGCTACCTTTTCAAATATTAATTGATTATACAGATGTGTGGATTCATTTCTGGGATCTTAATTCTGTACAATTGGTCTATGTGTCTGTTTTTATGCCAGTACCATACTGTTTTGATTAGTACAGCTTTGCAGTATAATTTGAAATCTGGGAGGTGTGATGCATATGGCTTGCTTTGTTGTTCTTTCTCAAGACTGTTTTGGCCATTTGGGGTCTTTTGAGGTTCCATACAAATTTTAGGGTTGTTTGTTCTATTTCTGTAAAAAAAAAAATGCCATTAAAATTTTGATGGGGATTGCACTGAATCTATAGATGGCTGTGGGTAGTATGGACATTTTAACAATATTAATTCTTCCAATCATGAGCATGGGACATCTTTCCATTCATTTGTGTCTTCAATTTCTTTCTTCAGTGTCTTTTAGTTTTCAGTGTACAGATCTTTCATCTCCTTGGTTAAATTTATTCATAAGTATTTTATTGTTTTTGATGCCATTGTGACTGGGATTGTTTTATTTCTTTTTCAGAGAATGCATCCTTAGTGTATAGAAACACACACTGATTTTTGTATATTGTATTCTAACAGTTTTTTTTCTCTCTGTGTGTGAAGTCTTTAGGGTTTTCTATCTTTAAGATCATATCATTTAAGAAAAGAGATAATTTTACTTCTTCCTTTCCAATTTGGATGCTTTTTATTTCTTTTCTTTGCTTGACTGCTCTGGCTAGGATTTCCATTACTGAGCTGAACAGGAGTGGTGAGAATGGAAACACTTGTTTTGTTCCTGATCTTAGAGGAAAAGCTTTCAACATTTCACCACTGAGTATGATGTTAGCTGTGGGCTTGTCATGTATGGGCTTTATTATGTTGAGGTACATTTCTATATCCAATTTATTGAGAATTTTTGTCATGAAAGGATAATGAATTTTGTCAAATGCTTTTTCTGTATCTATTGAGATGACTGTATGATTTTTAACTTTTCAGTCTGTTAATGATTATTGATTTGGGTATGCTGAAACACTTTTGCCTCATAGGGATGAGGCACTTGATCATGGTGTATGATCCTTATAATGTGTTGCTGAATTCAGTCTGCTAGTATTTTGTTGAGAATTTTTGCATTTATATTCATCAGTGGCTTGTGATTTTCTTGTAGTGTCTTTTTCTGGTTTTGGTACCAAGGTAATGCTGGCCTTGTAAAATGAGTTTAGAAGGAGTCCCTCCTCCTCTTGAATTTTTTGGAAAAGTTTGAGAAGGACTGGCATTAATTATTCTTTAAATATTTGAATTCACCAGTGAAACCATCTGGTGCTAGGCCTCTCTGTGTTGAGAGGTTTTTGATGTTGATTCATTCTCCTTACACATTATTGGTCTGTTCAGGTTTTCTATTTCTTTTTGATTCAGTCTTGATAGGCTATATGTTTCTAAGCATTTATCTATTTCTTCTAGGTTGTCCAATTTATTGGCATATAATTGTTCACAGTAGTCTCTTATCATCCTTTGTATTTCTGTGTTACCTGTTGTAATGTCTCCTCTTTTGTTTATAATTTTATTTATTTGAGTCTTCTTTTTGCCTTGGTTAGTCTAGCTAAAGGTTTGTCAATTTTGTTTCAAAAAGCCAACTCTTAGTATTATTAATCTTTTCTATTGTTTTCCTATTTTCCACTTCATTTATTTCTGCTCTTATCTTAGCTCTACTCTTTATTATTTCCTTCTGCTAACTTTGGCTTACTTTGTTCTTCTTCTAGTTCCTTGAGGTGTAATGTTAGATTGTTTGAGATATTCCTTTTTTCTTATAGCTATAGTTTGTTCTTAGAACTGCTTTTGCTCCATCCCATACACTTTGGTATGTTGTGTTTCCATTTTTGGTTGTCTCAAGATACGTTTTCATTCCTTTTTAATTTCTTCTTTGATCCATTGGTTGCTCAGAAGTATGTTGTTTAATTTCCATGTGTTTGTGAATTTTCCAGCTTTCCTCCTATTAATGGATATCTAGTTTCATACTTTCATGGTCTGAAATGATATCTGATATAATTTTTATCATCTTCAATTTGTTGAGACTTGTTTTGTGCATAACATGATCCTAGAAAATGTTTCATGTGTGCTTAAAAAAATATATGTATCATGCTGCTGTTTAATGGAATATTCTATATATGTCTGTCAGATCAAATTGATCTATATAGTGTTGTTCAAATCCACTATTTCCTTTTTGATTCTCTGTTGGATGATCTATCCATTGGTGAGAGTGGGGTCTCCAAGCAGTATTATACAGCTGGCCCTTGAACAACATGAGTTTGAACTCCATGGGTTCACTTACACATGGATTTTTTTCAATAAATACACTGGAAAATTTTTTGGAGATTTGCAGCAATTTGTAAAAAACTCACAGACAAACCACATAGCTCACAGCCTATCATTACAGAGAAGTGTTTTTTTTTTAATGTAGCAATGTTTCTAATACTATATTATAAATGACTGTAATGCTGTACGCCATAAAAATTTTATAACAATTTATTCATTAGTGTACAGGCTAGGCTACCATGAAGCAATCTTATTGCTGCTTCTTTGTTATCAATGCATGAATCATTATACCTGTAAATAAATATGAATTTCTTTTGCACATTATCTTTTCATTTTGATGTCTGGCATTATTAATACATGTAACACCTATAGCATTTTATACCACATAAGACAATATTGATGTAGGTACTGACAGAGGATTCATCTTATAAACAGGTGATAAGCTTAATGATAATAATAAGTTTAACATAAGGAGGAGAAAATACATTTGCTGTACTGTATTTACTGATACCACTAAGTTCATAAACTTACAGTACAGTAAATGTATTTTCTCCTCCTTATGATTTTCTTAATAACATGTTCTTTTCTCTAGCTTACTTTATTGTAAGAATAAAGTATGTAATACATACAACATACAAAATATGTGTTAACTGACTGTTTACGTTATTGGTAAGGCTTCAGGTCAACAGTAGGCTATTAGTAGTTAACTTTCGGGGAAGTTAAACATTATGTGCAGACTTTCAACTGTGCGGGGGGGTCGGTGCCCCAGCTCCCACGTTGTTTCAAGAGTCAGCTGAATCACTCTCTCACCTTTTAGCTCTGTTAGTATTTGCTTTATATGTGTAGGTGCTCTGGTGTTGAGTACATAGTCTCCCTTCCATTTGTCAGCTTTTTATCCATGTATTTCGGGGCTATGTTACTAAGTGCCTATACTTTAGAATTAGAATTGTTATATCCTCTTGGTGGACTGACCCTTTTATCATTATAAAATGTCTGTCTTTGCCTCTAGCAATTCTGGTCTTAACATACATTTTGCTGATATTAATGGAGCCACTCCACCTGTCTTTAAATTACTGTTAGCCCAGTACTACTTTTTCCAGTCTTTTACTTTCAACTTACTTGTCTCTGAATCTAAAGTGTGTCTTTTGTAGACATAGTTATATGCTTTTAATCCATTTTTCTAATCTTTCATGTCCAATGCCTGGCTTCTCCCAGAGGCAGTTTCTATTGACTGCTATTCATACTATGTATGGGCCATACTTTCCTACTTCTTTGTGAGTCTCAAAATTACTTGTTGAAAACTAGAAATCTTAAATAACATAATATGGCCACTCTGTAAATCAGATTCCTTCCCCTCCCCAGCTTTTGATGTCACTGTTTGTTTACTTGCTTCTCCTGAACTAATTCTGTAAAGTCTATGTTCTTTGCTGTGTGTGGCCACTGAAGTCTCTGCTCAGTTAGCTCAGCAGTCAACCTATTACTGGACAGAGGTTCCCCAAACGCTCTGAATCAGGAAGTAGTCAGCCTGTGCCGTGGGGTTCTGCATGTGCTGAGGCTCCAGGAGGTGGTTCACAAATCTGTCTGAGGCTTCACCTTCTGCTTGTGCAAAGTCTCAAAGTCAGGCAGAAGTGAGAACTTAGGGTCTTCTCAAGTTTTTCCTGGGCATGTAGACACAGATTCCCAAATATATTCAGAGCTTACCAAAGCCCCCTTTATGTATCTTTATTTCCCAGCTTTTCCTTTTGAGTTTTTTGGTCAGCCTCTTGTTTGTCAGCCTCTTGTTTACCACCATCCCAGGCAGCAGTAGTGTTGAACAACTGCCACATACTCTGGGGAAAAGACTGTTCAGTGAGTGAGCACAGAGTCAGATCAAAGAAAGACAAGCTATGCAAGTGAGGATTTTCCAGGGAGCTGCCAGACAAGTCACATACACGTAATGACAATTCCCTGGGAATGGGGCTTTGAGGAGAGCTCCAAATTGCCCACTTCAGTGGATGCTAGGCTTTCGGTTTTCAAAGCTACTGTGACTGTGAGGCTATTGGTTTTCAAGATTACTCTGGAGCTGGGGAGAGGGGAATGGTTAACAGGATAAGTGAAAACACCACAAAGCTTTCTGTTCTTATGAAAATTCAGCTGGGTTTTATTTTTTTCCTCCAATAAACAGTCTTTAGATTGTTACAAGCATTCTGGTTAATTTCCAGAGTTCTGAAAATGTTTATTTTGGCCATTTTTTGCTAGTGTTCTCACTGTTTTTTGGAGGAACAGATTTTCAGATGTACTGTCATTTAGGAATCTTTCTCCCTGACTGTGATCTTTAGACCCTAATGACTAAAGACTATTTTTAATATCAATAATTAACATCCACATCAAAAATTATCTCTTTTCATAAGTTTTAATTACTTAACACAATAAAATATTTAGATGACAACTTTAAACTGGATGAGAAGCTACTAGTTTTTTCCAAATTATTTTGGAAGATTCATGAGCAGTATGTGTAAAGATCACTGAGTCAAAAATGCTTCTTTAGGACACCAGGAATTTCTATTATAAGGTGTAAATAAAACTTTCATCATTTAATTAACAATTGTTATGTTTTACAACATTTAAAAATAATGCTAAAGTCCCTGGTGTTATTTTAGTTTATAAAATCACACTCATTCTAAATTGTTTTATTTCATTTACTTGCTTGTTTGGTATTGCCTTTTGTATACTTTCACAGTAACTAAACATTGCCTATATTAGTATAAAGATATCAATTTGGCTCACATGGACTTTGAAACAGTGATTAGGAAAATAGCAATTAGGGGGGGAAATGGGTATGTAAAGTCAGACCAACAAAAGATAATTCAAACACTTTGGGTCCTCCACAGTAAGGTAGTGTTCTGGGTGCAATCACCCAGAACACTTTGCCTTGATTTGTCTGACCAATGCAGGGAATAAAGATAACCAAGATACATGGCTTTCTATAGGTCAAAGATGCCCAACAACTTCTGGAATACTTGGTTAGTTGAGGCTCTTTAAATCTGCCATTTATTGTCCTCCTCTGACTCACTGGTAATTCTTCTAGATAAGGTTTAGGAGCAAAAGCAAAGGGTCAGGTCAGTCCATTTTGTGTGTTACTGACATCAGTGTTTAAACACTCCCCAAGTTTTTATACCATTTTTATCAGGGAATAAAAATAAAATAAAGTCTTTATCATCAAGAAACAGTCCTTATGAGACCTGGATTTTTTTTTTCTCCTTGTTATACCAAATTGTATCAAGTAATTTGAAAGACTATTATTCAAACAAATACTGTCCACTGAACAAAGCGAACTCTAATCACTGACTTTGTATCTCAACAATTCATAGGTATCAAAGACACAGTATCATAGTTCTATTCTCTTCTTCCTATTCTATTCTGTTTTCTTCTGAAATTGATTCATGACTTTGGAAAATAATAGGCCTGCTCTGAAACAAATGCTGGCAGTTGCATGCCAAGGCAGCGTTTTCACAGAACTTTCTTATATTCTGAATTCCTTCCCATTAAATGAATAAAACATAGGGATTTGAAAAGGCCTCCTTATGCATTAAGAGGCACAAAAATTATCCTTTGAAATCAATGAAACATTTCCAATCAAATCTGAGATGCTCAATAAGTATAAATCTGTAGATCATTATCTTTAAAATCAGGAGGAATTTTTAACCAAATCTAAAATGGAAAAGCCACAAAAAGAATTCTATTTGAAATCCCAAAATACCAGGTAGGCCCAAATCTTGACTACTTAGCCAATTAAGGTACCATCCTTAATGAGACAAAATATTAATCAAAAAGTAAAAAAAAAAACCCAAAACTGGGGGCTCACATTCCCAAACAAATTTAAGGCTATTCTCCCAACATCATTATACTGCCATTTACAAATATATTTTCTTACAAAAGAAAGAGTTGTAGAAAAAAAAAAGAGTTGTTTTATCCATTTGTTTCCTTTTAGAGAGAAATTCTTTGATGAATTTATCATGTCTGAAAAACGTAACTCGGACACGTTTCACATTTAGAACATTAGGTAAAAAGATCATCCTCAACATAACCCTACTATGTTTGGGGGAGGGAGTAGAAGGTTTCATACACTAAGGGGCAAGAATCTGGAAGAGACAAGTTCTGTAAACTTCTGTAAAGGACCAGATAAGAAATATTTTAGGCTTCACAGGCCATAAGGTCCCTGTGACTACTGAACACCGTCATTTTAGTTTGCAAATGTGTGTGGCCGTGTTCCAATAAAAGTTGGGAAAATCAGCGCGACCAGGCTTGTGGGTCACACTTTGCCGGCCCAGTCTACGAGAAAAGGAAAAGGAGCGGCACTGGTACTGAGGACAAACCACGAGTGGGCATGCAAGCAGATTAGACGTCCTGATGTATTCTGTGCCTTAATTTCAGGTTTTCCCTTCGTTAAAGTTGTGGCATTTTTTCCCACCCCAGCAGATAATCAACTCCCAACTTTAGTGGTAACAGACAGCAAAGGAGGAAAGTTAAGAAGAGTTTCATTCTTAACAATGTCACTTAGACACCATACAAACTACAATCTAAAGATGAGCATAAGTGTGACCAAGTCTTTGCTTTGAGCATGCTTCCCTGACAACTAGGAGAATGGAACCTTCTACCAAGCTCCAGCCAAGACCTGACCCACACTCAGCCCTAAGGGGAAGCTGCTGATAGGGCGGCTATCTCAATTGCACATTCATCAGGAAGCAGCCCACAGCATATACTCTGACGGAAAGGTCGAAGAATTAGCAAAATAATCCTAAAATTTTTCATTTTTAATAGCGTAAAACATGCTTTCAGAGAAACTAGAAGCTCCCACGATCCATTGGTAAAATCTGGCTTCATAAATCTTGAGATATTAAAACACAGCAGGCATACCCTCCCACATGACAACTCCCCCTCCTGCAACATGTTACAGTAAGTGCTGAAAAAGCATACTACTGATCTGGTAATTACTTCACTTCTGGAGCTGCTAAAAGCTCCTATTTTGCTTTTGTTTTGTATGCGTCTCTATCAAATAAGCTTAATTGTGCTCTGCTGCCCTCAGGTGTCCATTTTTTAAATTATACATGATTAGTTGGCAAAGCAGGATCCTTTGTAAATTTCCAAACCAGGAAACTATAGCTATAATATTCAAAGTATTCTTTCATAAACCCCAAACACAAGGCTAACGTAAGTGTTAAAAGTTCAATTTTTAGATATATTTGAAATATTACTGGGATTTTTCCTACCACTTGTGTAACACATTGCCATTGAAAAAGGAGCCAGAAATCGCATAAAGAAGAAAAAGATATATGGCAAATGAAAATAATGTTGCAACACAGTGCTTCTCAAAGTGTGGTTCAGGGATCCTGTTCAGGGTGTCCATGAGGTCAAACCTATTTTCATAATAATAAAAACGTTTTTCAGTCTCTCACAAGTTACAGTGGAGTTTTCTAGAAGCTCCATGACTTGTGATATACTGCAAAAGACAAAATGCAGAAGCAGAGAATCTAGCAGTCTACTATTAAACCAAATATGAAAGAGATTGGCAAAAAATTTTAAATGTTATTCTTTTCACTAAATTTTGTTTAAGTATAATTATTGTTCATAAAAAAGTATGTTATTCATTTAATTGGCTTATTAATACTATTTTAAATGATTTAATAAAATGTTTAAATTATCCATTTTAGTTTCTAATATGATAAATCAGATATAAGTAAAAGCTTTTTGGTGGTCCTCGAAATATTTTAAGAGTATAAAGGGATCCTGAGAACGCTGAGAAGTATTTAGTAGCAGCTTCTATCACTGCTTCATAGGAAGTAGTTTCTCTAAAATTTGAGAAGATAAAGGAAAAGACTGCCCTCATTATCAAATTACAAAGACTAACTAACCTCTACTTCTAACTTGATTGTCTAGACAGGCATTAAAGAAAATAATGGGATTAGAGGTCAGAGGTTTCAGTCACCTTCCTCATCTTCATTTCCCCCTCCCTCCCCAAACTATTTGCAGGAAGAAAGAGCAAAACCTGACTTAACAGAGTTTCATCTGCTTTCCTTTATCACCATCTACGAATGAGCAGTGCAAATGTGAAAAGCTCATAATGGTAAGAAAAAGAAGGGATGAAGTGAGTGAATAATGTATCAATGAGATAATCCAAGGCCCCTAAATGAGCCCCTCTGACTCAACTGATAAAAGCTATCCTTGTTGTATTTTGTAAGTATGAACTGATTCTAAGAAAAGTAAAACTACCAAAAAAAAAAAAAAGGTGAAGAAAGAAAGAAGGGGGGAAGGGCAGGGAGAAAGGAATGGAGGAAAGAAAAAAAGTAAAGGCTTTCATTTTGAGGAGTCATGGAAGCCAAGAAAATCCACCAGTGCATGATTAATTCTGACATGCTTAAATAAGGATTCCTATTAAAATCTCGGCAGTTGCCAATTTGACAGTGATGAGAGTCTGGTGGAGTCACTGTGGCTGGGGAGCCCCCACGAGGTGAAAGAAAGACTCTGCACCAGGGAGGTGGAAAAGAGGACTCCAAGGGAAGGAGGCTTATGGAAATAAACACCACCCACGGCTGGAAATCAGATAGAAAAAGAATTCAGAGCCAGGGCTGGCTCTCCTGAAGAGGACACTGAGGAAATGGGGTAGCATGGACACGAAGAGGGGTCCACAGAGAAGACAGCTCTGCAGGAGGGAGGGATGGCAGAGGCAAAACGTACTCAGAGCGGATGCCAGTTACAATGATGACGGCCGCAGACATCCATAGAGAGTCCCTGAGTTATTAAATAACTACCTAGCAACCTCATGGAGATCTGTGCTGCTTTTAAGGGTGGAAATATAAGATAGCACAATATGAAAAGTAAAAGCATTAAAAGTCTTTAATCACAATTCTTACAACAGTCATTTTCCACTTCTGATAATAAAACAAATATTTTACCCACCATTTAAAATTCTAGCATCCTAGAAAGCCAATCTACGAATTAGAAACTCACAATTATCAATGCAGTTTACAGATTGAAAAATAATGAATTCCTATGACCTATCTCAAACTGAACTACACACTACACACACCTTCTTAACATTATTCTGTTACAAAACCTATACTTTATTACTTGACTTCTTTCTTCCCCCTACCAGTATGGTATATTTGCCTTGGTTTTACCCCTTATCCAACCTATAACCCAACACCAAAAAGAGCCAGTAAAGTCCTGCCTCATACAACAAAGCCAGACTACTGAAGATGATGCACGCCAAGTATCCCAAGGACAGAGCATCTGCAGGATGCCCAGCCCGAGACAGGAAGCCACCACTCCAGAGAAACCACACCCTACTCGCTACACCCCACGCACAGGGTGCGCTGGCTCTGCCAATGCTAGAAAGCAGAGACACACCGCAGATAAAACTGCTGCTAAAAATCCCAGGCCTCAGTGTTAAAGGGTAGATTCTGTCACAAAACCTTGATTTAAAATAATGCCCTGGCTACTGCCTCTGACCATGGCCTGACCTGGGCAGCACCATCTTGTGGATCTCTTCCAACTTCTAGCTGTGACACTGGCCAACTACTGTGCCCCTATCCACCCCAGTCTCTGCTGCAACTCAGTTCTATTTCTAAAACTTCCTCCCATCTCAGGATCCAGTCCTGGTAAGAAGCTCCTGACTACTGTCTTGGCCCTGCTACCTGTCTTCAGCCTCAGCCTCAGCCTCAGATTCAGGAGGCCGAAGCTCGACTATGACTGAAGTACAAGAGAGCTACTTTTAGTTAACAGAGCACACCTGAAGGTAAGTCCAGAAAAGGAAAAGGTTTGAGTTTATTCTAAAATGATAAATCATTTTATTCATGCCATTTCCAATAAAATACAAGGCTTTAAAAAAAAAGTTTCAACTCTTTCCTTGTTGATAGTTACAATATTCAATACACCTTAGTTCCAACATAGCAAGAGAAAAATAAACCTTAGAGTTTGTTTTGATAGATATTGATCTATATGTGCAAAAGTCTAATTTACGTATAGATTTCAGATATGAAGAGGCATTTTAAAAATAAGAGATTACTTAGCGAATGTGACCACAATTATAAAATACTTATTTAATCTAAGTGAGTAAACCACTTGCAGAAAAGTAAAAGCAATTCCATACTAAAATAATGATAAATCATTCATATTTTTAAAAATAGGTTCAGAAGGGAATCACCATTCTTAGCTCCAGTGAAATGACTATAACATCTGAGCCCACTTAGTGAAGGGTGTGTAATTAAGAGACCCCCGGTGCTTTTCCACCACAGCACCTCACTTACCTACCACCACCGCTACAGTTAACCTGACTAAGGGAGGTTAGCCTCACCAGCACTACCAGAGTGAGATATGGCCTCTGATCCTTACCCAGATGGTAGGGAACTTGGAATGGAGTGTACATGCTACAAGTGTTTCTTTAATGACAGAATAAATTAGAAAAAAGGAAGCTAGAAAGACATTCCAACATATGACACTGTATTAGACTCACTGTATTAGTATACCTTCTACCATTGTATTACTAAGATTAGCAGGAAGAACAAAGGCCCATTCCAGTGCATTTTCAACACATCATTCCTAAGCACAGGAAGATTCACAAAGAACAGCTGTAAGAAGTGAACCTCCCAGGTTATACCTCCCCCACTGAAAGCATGAGGATGAGCTTGTCTCAGCACTTCTTAGAAAGGTCATGCTGTTGTACTGCTATTATGACACAATGGTAGGGAAGAAAAGCAAAGTGGTTTATTGGTTCATTTCCCAAGAGGATTACTCTGGCTTTGGACTAAGTAATGAGAGGTGATGACCTAGGCAGTACAGCATAAGGAGAAGGTGAAAAGGGGAAGATGTTAGAAATAATTCACTTTATACTCTTCATGAATGATTCACTTTCAATAAGTCAGACACTAACATAATTCAGGCAATCATAATGCAAGAGAAGTTATATCCAGAATTATGAATTAAAAACTTACCACCTAGAAGGAAAATTTATTTTTTAAATGAATCCACAGGAGGAAAAGAAGAGAAACACATTTTCACACAGTTAGTTTTTACGATAGCTACTATATATTCAACAGACTTGTAACAGCATGCATTGTATATAAGAAAAGTCTAATATACAAAACTTAAACAACAGACAATCCGAAGTATGTAGCACACATTTTAAA
Source organism: Balaenoptera acutorostrata (assembly GCF_949987535.1). Lineage (NCBI taxonomy): Eukaryota > Metazoa > Chordata > Mammalia > Artiodactyla > Balaenopteridae > Balaenoptera > Balaenoptera acutorostrata. The sequence goes on along the minus strand of NC_080084.1, from coordinate 4,798,422 downwards.
AAACAAACCTGAGAACTAATAATCACTAAAAACATGATTTTGAAGGCGATACAGAGAGATTTACTTGTATTCATAATTTTCTCCCTCATATGTAATTCTGCCACTATAGCCATTTGTTATTATGTACGATAATATTAAACTGTTCATTTATATAAACTGTCTCTTATATCCTAGTTGCCAAAAAGAAGTGCAATGCATCATTTAATCTCCTTTCAATTCCTCAAATGTGGAAGACAAAAGCAAATCCAAGATCTGTGGTTCTGAACCTGTGTACAAGAGGCCCTGGGGTGCCCATGGCTTGTTTGGACATCAAGCATGCGGAGTTGTCTGAATAAATAACAAACCTCACACCTTTATTTACTGTTATGCTTCAAATTATTGTGATTAATAAGACACATGCTTATGTGAAAGTATTATTAAAGCAATATTAGCTTTTTAAAAAGCAATCCAGCTTTTAATAGAAATAAATTCCCACAAATCTAGCAACTTCCATAGAAGTTCTATGACATCCCCAACCTTTAAATAAGAATCGAACTGTTACTGGATTCTTTTTTTCATTATTACACATTTTCTCAGTCAAAAGAGACTAAATGCACAACTATCATACGTGGACGGGACCTCAAGATATCCAATGTGAAGAAGTTCCTCGTGCTGGGACGCACTGGCTTGGATTAATGTTTATATGTGGACAAGCATAATCAAAAGTGTTTCCTTCAGCTGATAGTTAGGCTAAGAAATTGAGTGGGAGGAAAAGAAGGGGACAGAGTTGCAGCTGTTATCACAAGATGAACAGAGAAGAAAGCAATGAAAATGTGCTTCACTGTTAACAGGAAAACAGAGGTTAGGACAGTACACTGACTGGTCATCCCCATATCAAGTTGAATGAATATTAGACTCTAACACTCATTTCAAGGCTCACACTGTGGGAATCCCAGTACCTCCATTTCCACAAGACATATTATCCACAAATGTCCCCTGAGAACATCTACATTTTCAGTCTATATGATCTCAGGACACATGTTACATATGCCTACAAGTCACTAACATGTTCTAAATTCACCTCCTGCAAACTGCAGAAGGAATTTCCTAGTTGAGTATTGTGAGATTTGTGAAGACGATGTTGAAGTTATGATTCTATCACTGTATCTTCTCCTTCACTTTCTTGACAGTAGAACCGTTCTTCCCCCACTCAGTCCATCTTAGTGACCCCATACAGCTCCATTTTGCCTCTCTTAAAGAGGAGCACCATGTTTAAAATAAGGTGTGACCTTTTGGAATAGTAGAACAAATTAGGATCAGTATCTAACTTTTAGTGCTTGTAATGTGGTTTCTTAATTGTAAGATAAATCATATAGCAAATCAAGGGATGATCTAGACTCTTTAATTATAAGAAACATGATTTTCTCTTCAAAATAAGTGGACCTGGGACTATGAAATAATTTTTGTGCTAAGTACATGTTGATCTATATTTAACTAAAACATTTTCATTTTCTCTAATATGAACAGTTCAAGTAAATGCTAAAATTCCACTTCTACGAAAGGTGAAAGTTTACATATAATTCTAAATTCTATAATTTCATCCTATACTTTAAATAGAAGATGAGACGGTAGATTACCTTGATATTTCAACTAGCAAAAGACCAGGTACGTTGAGGAGTGCAAAAAAGTCTGAGTTTTAAGACTTACTACTATATTTAGTGAAAACATAGTCGACACTTTCAGATCTAACTCATATCCTCTTTCCACTATTCTAAATCAACCCTAGTAGCTAACCAAAAAACAAAACAAAAACAAAAAACATAAGTAAAAGCTCTGGCTCTGCCATCTAGTGGAGAAAGAAGATACAGAACACACATTATAGCTAGAACAACTCCAGACGTGTAGGCATACGGAATTCACTTAAAATTATGTTCAGTGCTAGCATGTAGAATAAGTTATTTCTTTTTCCAAAGGTTTATGTTTACCTACCTGCCATGTAGAGAATGAGGTAAAGGGAGGCAGAGGATAAACACGTATGAACACAAAAGCAAAGGTAAGCCCAAAATATTTTGGAGCTCTGTAAGACAGCTTCACACACCTACACTTACATGGCCATGGAGATCTGTGTTAAGAAGCATCATTGCACAGGTGAGGCAATGGACTCCATCTAACAAAAGAGACAAGGACAGAAAGCATTAATTCACTATTTCCTGTTGGACTCCTCAGTATCATTAAAATAGCATACCTATGCTTAATTAAGAACCTATGAAAACGCAATACTGTGGCTAGGCAAAATTAATCATATTCATTTGGGGAAACACAAAATAAAGAAAAAGTTATTAAAAGGATCTCAATGCACAGATTTGTACTCTACTGGTGATGAAGTAAATTATTCCTACCTCTGGAGAACAATTTGATAGTATATATATAAAGCTTTGAAACAGTGTCCTTTGACACAGCAAACCTACTTCTAGGGCTTTATACTAATGAAATAAGGAGCTACCCAAAACACAAGGATATCTAAAGAAAAACTGCTTACAATGGGGAATGAGTAAATACGACCCACCTAAAACACAATTCTGTTATGTTGAAATCATTAAAAATGTGGTCCAAGTATACATGTTGAAATGGAAAGATATTTTACAATAAAGTATTACATGAAAAACACATTATATGCAGTATGATTCTATTTAAATATAATACATCTAGAATGATATATAACATAATATTGAAAGAGATTATTATCTCTGGATAGTAAAATTATAATTTTTATCTTTTTTATTTAAAGTTTCTCAATTTTCTATAAGATATAGAAATGAAAATAAATTATTTAATACTTTTACTTTTTTTATTTTCTGGGAAGAAAGTGAATTAGGAAAGAAGCAAAAGTTAAAGAAAACCAAGATTTGCATCTTCCAATGTTTACTCTTTGGGTATTAGTTCTCTGGCTAAAAATATATAGACAGAAATAGTTATCCTTTTTCTTGCCATTCTTTAAAGGCAACAGTTAGGTTGACTGGTCCAGGATGTACAAGAGGCCCAGACAAAAGTGAAATACTGAAATAATCACTGAAGATTTAAAAATTAATATTTAGGGGAAAAACGTTACCCAAACCAGCAAGGTCATTTCACAATTACATGGAAACATCACTTTCTCTTCTTACTTTACAAAGGAAAAGAAAAAGCACTAAGAGCTAAGCTTCTCATTTCCAAACCTTAGGATTAGTTCTCCTTATTCTCTCCCTGCAATTCTCAATCCAAGTAAAGTAGACAATAGCAGTTGCAGATGCAGAAAAATCTTATTAATTTATACTAAATGTACAAAAAAGCTAGTCCAACTACTGAATTCATGAATTAAAGATAGCTTATCTTCCAAAATATGACTCTGAGTTCAGCAGATGATTTCTCTAAGCAGACTATCTCTAAGTAGATGCTACTAAATGCTTAAAAGTGTATGTATTCCAGTATTCTAAATACATATAAAACAAATTCTTGAATGTATTTATAAAACTCAGCAGCTAACTCTCAAATATCCTTATCAACAGCCAATTGAGTACACAAATCTGTAGTCCTTGTTTCACTTAGTAATGTCAACATCTTCTTAGATTTGAAGAAGGTTCTAATAAAAACAATCCACTTCTATACCTTTCATTCTCCAGTCAAGGCCGACAGTGATACAGACAGTGAATAAATGGTCTACATATAGTCAAAGGAATAAAGACAGTTCCTATTTTACGGATAGGAATGTGACTTTAACAGTCAGTTAATTTAGCTACAGCCTGCAGGGCAGAGGCAGCAGGAGCAATCACTTTAGTCAGTATAAAGTACACTGACACAATGTTAATTGGCAATACAGAAGCTAAGAGATAATTATAATTTCTAGTGCATCTAGTCTCAGTGATTTATTCCAGAACTTGTAAGTTTATGAAAGATACTCCAATTGTAAGTGAATATGCTTGACTTCAAACCCTGAAAACTTTGCTTTATTATAAGAATTGAAACGGAGAAAGGATCTCTCTTCATAGGGTATATCAAAAATTAAATTGTTTAAAGTTGCTTTTTAAAATAGTATACACAAATATAGATCATTAAAATCATAAACCAGAGTCAGTGGTCAGTGCTGTAATAATGAATGTCCAAAAAAAGCACCAGAGACACACCACAAACTCCAGTGAGATTTGCAAATGTTTCCAAAACTAACCATAAAACTATACACGCTCTTCATCAAGAAGCTTAGAGATCAGGTGTATAGGAAGAAGAAAGAAGAAAACTAGCATTTCACTTATTACAATGCACACTGACATAAAATCTCAGTGACAAACCATGAGCAATTTAAAGAAAGTATACTGTCATCCTATGGAACTGGAAAATGGAGTAAAAGTAACTAAAACAAGAGTAAAGAATATCATGCAGTCATTAAACATCATGGCTTTTAAAGAATATTTGATAACATGAGAAAATGCTCACAATGAAAGGGAAAGACAGTAGGAAACAAAACTCTGTAATGATTCCAATTTGACATAAAATATTGTACAAATAGACTAGAAGGAAGTAAATCAAACTGTTAATAACAGTTATCTCTAGGTAAGTAGAGATAACTAGATGATTTTCATTTTCTTCTGTATAAGTTTCCATATTTTCCATAATAAAATGTAACCTTCACATTGAGGAAAACAGCCCTTGTTAAGAAAGAAATTCAAGCATTTCCATCAGATTACCTTGTGAAGCAATGGTATCTGGGTTACAATAAAAATATCTATTGGAGAAGTGTACTAAAACTCTCTCTCGTTCTTGAGTTTCTCCCACAAGAGAAAATGCTTTAAAGAAATACCTAAAAAAGAATTAAGGGGGAAAAGGTGAATTTTTAGAAAATGTTACCATACTCTCTATGTTTGATGGTTAAAGTTAATCCATTTAAACATAAGAAATTAACAATACAAAGTAAGATATCCTATAGTTATTTTTTAAAAATCACTTACTAGATGGCCATTCAACATAAATTTATATTGATGTTTATATTATAGGAACTGTCAATATAAAAGATGACAGAGCAATAACATGGTGGCCAATACATCAAAAAAAAGCCTTGGGAAGGTGGGTGATTTCCACATATGTTAAGTGTCAAGTAGCCATTTTAAAAGATCAGTCGGATAAAAACTAAAGAACACAAGTCTGGATGCATAACCATGTAGGCTATGTTTTAAACTTTTTTTTTTTTTTTTTAATTTTTTGGCCATGCCACGCGGCATGTGGGATCTTAGTTCCCCAACCAGGGATCGAACCCACAGCCCCTGGCAGTGTGGAGTCTTAACCACTGGACCGCCAGGGAAGTCCCCTGTAGACTATATTTTAAAACTTGACAAACATCACAGGTTTTTGTCATTTTGTTACGTGACTGTAATCACCACCGACCCACTATTAAAATTACAATTATATCGTCTTATGCACAGATTTTTTTTTTATTCAAACAGAAAGTCACAAAAATTATAATCATCCTCATCAGTTCACTCAGTCCCATGTAATTAATTTTTTTTTCATCTTGAATTTTGTTAGCACTTTTATGAATTCATCAGTTTTCCATTAGCACAGTAGATTTCTGTTAATTTTATTTTGCCTATTATCACCACCATATATTATTAACTTGTTACATGAGGAAGAAATTGGAAAATAAAACCCTAATTTATTTCTTAAATTAGGAATACCAATCTAGATCAATCTAGATCAGAGTCACTGAGAGTACTGTCTATTATAGATGTATCCAGGACCCTCACTTGACAAAGTAGATGCATTTACCTAAACATGAGATGGGAAGGAAAAAATCATTTAAAATGCCCTAAGAAATCTTACTTTTGAAAGAAACATACAATAAAACATATTTCAATGATGAAAGTGTTGCTGTCTACCTTATCTGTAGTTAATCTAAATTATGTTGATCTAACTTTAATTTTTCTTAACTTTTTTTTATAAACCATATGAGAGAGCAAAGCAAAAATACAGATCTCTCCCCCACCCTTACCTGTTTTCATTGACAAACCTATGAGTACCCTTGATTCACACAAAGAGCCAGAGACTAACTCACTGCTGTGCATTCTAACGGAACATCCTCCCTTCACCTCCCAGGCCTCAGTTTCCTGATTTGTAACACTAGAGCATTACACAAGATGATCTCAGAACTCCTCCAGGCTGTGACACGTTATAAAGTTTATAAGATTAAATGCTTACTGGGTTTTACCTTCAGCTGCGCTTAGAAATTTATACTATGGTATCGTGTGAGACGTGAGGGTCAGTGTGTTTCCAACACCTTCACTTGAACAGATCAGCAAAAAGCGCTACTGTCTGAAACAGTTTTACAGATACTTTCTGCTGATTATTATGTTGATATTCATTTTTATCCCATTCATTAGTTAATTCCAAAGTACTGTCTTAAAGGGCTATTTGGCTATTGTAAAAAATGATTAGGGAAAATCTAATTCTACGGTCCGTAAACTGTGCCTTTTTAAGGCATTCAAAAGCCAAATTCCCACAGATTCCATTTCTCCAAGACTTACTTTGCCACCATTCTTTACTAGGTCGTCTACTTGGTGCAGGATATGAGTTCATGTGTGATTTCATAAAAACAATATATTTTTCCCACTTTCCACCATGTTTAATATCTGTAATACAATCTGAGCTAAGATCACAAAGTAACTGTGGGTTTAAAAAAAATAAAAATCAGATTTTAGCTTCAGCACATTATTTTCTCTTCTCAGAATTAATTATTTAGAAGCAAAGAAGAACAGAAGTGATGTTTAATCATACCTGAGAGACTGATCCAGTGTCATTCCTGTAAAATCAAAAAACTTCAAATATTCTTCTGCAACTAGTTTGCTAAATTCATTGCTATAAGAAAACAGAATAGACTTGGTTATTAAAATCGAAGCCATCAGAACACGCACATACCCCTACAAGGATACACTCAGACACCATCCTTGGAATGGGACGTACTTCTTGCCTAGGTGCTTTGCCACATCCGATCTTTTGAATCTGTCTAGTTGATAAAGACGTTTGGCCAACCTTTTGGCTGCTTCTACGTTGCTGCTGGTACCATTACTGAGACTTCCTGAGGTTTCCTTTTCCAGAATTTCAGTACTCCCCATTTCAGAATGAGCCTCTAGCAGTGTTGTTTTCACCCCAGCGTTGCTGTGAGAATTGATAAAGAAGAAAACAAAAGAATAGAAAAGATTGTTCTTGTGTGGCAAAAAGGAAAGTAGCTAATGAAATTATCACAATATTGTAGAACAAATGAAAAAACTATTTTAAATGATAGCATCTTATGCTTAATTATTCATAAAAATATTTTCAGTTGCTATATTTTAACATACTAGAGAAGTGATTACTTAAACCTTAGATGAGCAGTTCTCAAACCATTTGGTTTGGTCTCAGGACGTTTATATTCTTGAAAGTATAGAGGACTCCAAAGACCTCTGTGTATGTAGGTTATATCTAGTGATATTCACTGTATGAGTAATTAAAACAGAAAAATTTAAATATTCATTTAAAAATAATAAATCCATTTCATGAATATAAATAATACATTTTTATTAAAAATAACTATATTTTCCAAAACAATAATATAATACTTAATGAGACAAGCAACAGTGATTTACATCTTTTACAAATTTCTTTAATGCCTGGCACACTAGAAGACAGCTTGATTCTCAGAGCCATTTCTACATTCACTCAGTAATAATACATCATTTTGTTTGAAAATATTAAGAAAATCTGGCCTCACAGAAATATTTAGTTAGAAAAATAGGGAGTATTTTACTATCCTTAATTATGGATATTCTTTTTTCATATGATGATGCCAAAATAAAACAAGTGGTAGTCTCTTAAAAGTTAGCTGCAATATAGAATCTAAACTTGTATCAATGAACTTTTTGTACTCATATTAAAAACAACTCACACTTTGAATACATCTTACCCAGGCATGATTCTGCCACATGAATTGGTCACTTGCAAAATATCTGTTGACACATCTTATTATTTTAAAAAATAACATTTATTAATGTCACCACTAATATCCTCAGAAAAGTCTTTAAGTACTGGGAAGCTGCCAAACTTTTGGTGGTAGATACAAGTTTTCCAAAATTCTAATTTTTGATTGAAACTTAAATTTTACCATTGGCAACAAAAATTGATGGTTGTTTTCCTTAAAGTAATTAAGTAACTCTGTTTTCAAGAAAATGTTTGCCAAAACCAGTTTATCAGTCAGACTTTGAAGGAAAATGGCATTTCCATGAAAAAAGCAACTAGTTTATAGCTTACAACTCAAACTACATGAGTGCTGTTCCTAGACAGCGCTTCATGCATATTTTCCATTTCACTGCATGTGAAATTAAAAAGGCAGGTACGCAAGTGTTGAAAAGCAATTAATTGGTACTGCTTTATCAAGGACATCTTTAGGTGAAACTGCCCTTTATTTTTATTTTGAATGCATGGCAGTGAAGAATGTAACAACTAGAACAGTTTGGTGCTACTACCTTGATTTGTGCTAAGGCCCCCACCATTGTTTTTGTACCATCAGTGCGTATCAACACAGTGAAAAAGGAAAACAATGCTGCACTGTTTTTATAAAAATAATTTTGGCCTCACAAACCCATTGAAAGGGTCTCAGGAAGCCGCACAACCACACTGTGAGAACCTCTGCTCTAGCCGGGTGCTGCAGCATGCATCTGTAACACTAAAACCAAGAACACTGTGATTTCCAGACCTTCCTTTGGACTTCTAACAGAACAAAGCTATGTTCAGGGTAAACTACTTGTGCTTAAGTAGTCTTCCAACACACTTACTGTAGACTCTAAAGCAGACATAGAATTTTTCTGCAATGAACCAGAGAGTAAATATTTCAGACTTGCAGGCCACATAAGGACCCTGTCACACATGCTTCTTTGTTTTTGTTGTTTTTTTCACAACCTTTAAAAATGCAAAAGCCATTCCAGGCTACACTGAATCCTAGTCTGCAGGCCCTTGCCCTATCCCATAGCTCTTTAACTTGGCCCAAATTATAAGTAGAGAACAATTTATTGTCTAAACCAGGACACTCTGAAAAGGAAACAGGGATGATAAAATCATTAAATATGTAGTTATAATTGTTACAAGGTATAAAAATAAAAAAGCATTACCAATAAAAAAAAATTAGTTGTAAACTTATAAAGATCATTACAGCAAAGTGAAGACATTTTTAAACAGAACTACTTAATCTCTATTTTGTCACTTGTTCTACCTAACTTACCATTTCCCATTTCCCATTTCCCACTGACCCAGCAACTAAGTGGTAGCCTGGCAGCTTCACTGTCACTCAGTGCAGCTGGGCTACTGCACAACCAGCTGGTGCACCAAGGAGCGCCTGGGGGCTGTGGAGCCCCCGGCGCCCCCAACCACTGCCAGACTCTAGCAGCCCGTCTCCAAGCTCACTTATCAGCAAGCACTGCACAAGCTATCTCTGAAAGGAGCTTTAAGGGGAGGGAAAAGGGAGAGAGAGCATCCCACATAGTCTTTTAGACTCAACTATGTGAAATTTCTGTTCAATGCACACGTCAACTCACACATTCCAGATGAGACTGTGGAGAAGCTGGAAGTACAAAGTGGAAGGTTACAAACCCATGCTGACTTATTTTACTGCAACTATTAATGATAATACTTCATTTTTTTAAAGTCAAAGTCAAATGCTAAACCACAGTCAACACCAAGACAACAGACACAAACCGGAACTGACCCAGGCAAACCAAGATGTTTGGTAACCCTCCCTAAGCAATCAGCCACCTTAAACAATTTTCCAACAGAAATACCCACCAATTAAAATAAATTGCTTCATTATGATGAATTCTTCGTGTAAATACATTTAAATATTTTTTCATCCTAAACTTTCCTTTATAAAGTTCACATTACCAGCCAGTTTTGTGAAATTTATGTTATCAGAAAACTGAATATTTAATTTTTATATACAGCAAACCTGTAAATAAATTCATAGAGGACATTTCTTTTAAAGGTCAGCTCACACTTTGTGTTTTCATAAATAAGTGGTGAAAATGTAAAATATTTACTCTAAGAACTAGCTGAGTTACAATCAAGTAGTTTTTATAATTATGAAAAGAAAATCCCTGGAGTTGTGCTCCCGTGCATTCTCTTACTCTGCACATTAGCTATTGTGTGGAACAAACAATGTCAAAGAAAGGATTTTCTTCTCAACTAAACTGCTACTTAGTATTGTTCACATCTCAGGGCAAATTCACGGCATGTATTTAATCACTCCATAAAAAACAGTAATTATACCACATACATAGTACTGCAAAGATGTTGTTCAAATACAACAGACTTATCCTAACGACACTGTATTGTTTAAATGCGGTATTGATTCCTATTCCCATGTTTCTCATTCCTCACGTTTGCTGCCTCTTTCTCCTAGCCTGCCCAGTCTACTTCACCTCGTTTTCCTCACATTCACCAGAAGGAGGTAATTTAAAAATGTGTATGAATCAGACTTCTCCGGATCTTCTTGAGAAAACCTTCAGTAAAAAGGAAAATAAGGAATAAAATGAAGATAAATACTTCCATTCCTACATGGCTTCATTCTGCCCCAATCACAATTTATGAGAGAACATGAACAAGAACAGAGATTGCCCCTTTTAAGTCAGAAAGCCTGGCAGTATGATGGCAATACCAACTCACCAGCAGTACGACAGACACCAAGAACGCATATCTTGGAGCCAAGGGTGCGCCTGGGCCATGCTTCCTCTCACAAGCCCCTTCCCAGGACTCTTCATCCCCCATCTCCACTGTCTGCTGGTCCACTAGGGCTTCCAAGGACCTGGCTCCCTGTGAGGTCATATGACTATGACCTCGCACTCTTGCAAGTGTTTACTGTTGGGGTTTCTGTAACGTTTTTACAGTCCTAATAAAAACAGAAGCCAGAACACAGGGGCCACTGTATACCAGAAGCATACACAACAATGGCAGCCCTGCCTTGTTCACACTTGATAAAGCAAACTGGATGACCCCTCTCAGCGGGAGGGACACTCCCGTTTTGTTTCCTGGAATACACAAGACATTGTCCATCTAGCCTGCTGAGTGTTAGATGTTTTCAATAGTTTGAATTTTCCATTCTTTTCTACAGTTCTGCTTTTCTTCTTGATCAAGTAACTTAAATCTCCTAAGGTGAAATCCTTACCAGTCACTTAAATACAGAAAAGACTTCCCAAAGGTTCTCCCTGTGATATATATAAATGCTTCACTAAGGCCTATACCTCACACCTCCAAACATATGTGGTTACACTCTATCATCAATATCATCAAAAGAAGGATCAGATCACTGAGTCTGACCACCAAGCCTTTTCATAACCTTTTTATCATACTGATTACTGCGTTTTCCAAATAAAATTAATAGGACACCCAGTTAAATCAGAATTTCAGATAAACAAAAAACAATTTTTACTGAAAGTATGTCTCAAAAATTGCATGGGGCATACTGACACTAAAAAAATTATTCATTATTTATCTGAAATTCAAATTTAACTGGGCATCCTGACTTTATCTGGTAACCCTATCTCCTGAATGCTTGTTCTAAATCAGACTCCTTCTGGGTTTGTTTCGACTTGCTTCTGTGGTTTAATTTTTATTCCTACTATTTTTCTATTGTCTTATCAAGACCTTCTCTCAATTAACTATGATCTGCTGATTCTTCCCTAATGTCCTTCAAATACAAAAGGAAAACCCTCTTTTCTCTGTATTTTCACCCTTCCTTCCCAGCCTGCATACTGCCACCATGGATGTGATAAAACGTCTCCTTCACAAATATCCTACACAAGGTAAAAGCCCATGCTCTGCGGCATGTCGTTAAGGCCCTTCACAAGCCAACCCCAACTGCCCGTTTAGATTGGTCACCTCCATCGTCTTCATGCTTGGGCCGCACAGAGATGTGAGCTGTGCTCTTACACTCCCTTCCCACGTCCTTCCCTTTGCCACTCCTGTCACCCCCACCCTAAAATCCTGGGGTTCCCAAAATTCTGCAAACTCAATGATCCTACAAGAACCCAAGTGAAATAACAGCTTTTCTAAGACTCATACTCCAACCCCTCGGCTGCATTCTCAGAGCACCTGGATATTACAGCTCTGCTTTTTTAAAGTCCCCCCTCTCTCACCTACCACTATCTTAAATTTCACTTTGTATCCACATCAGAAGAGTAGGCTGAGGTTAATCAACAGCCATCTGTTAAAAGAATGCAGAACTGAGCAAGCAGCTGTGTCCACATCCTTCTAGGTCTTCTGCATTCTGCCAGCAATGACATGGGGCACTAACTTTCTAGTTCAGTATAACCGATCCTGAAAAGTTCTAAGGAGACTGACATCAGCAGAGGGTACCAGATACACTGTCTTAGTTCATATTTTCTTTGAGTTTAAATTTTATAAATGTCTTTAAATTTTTATTTAATTGTGGTAATAAAACTGGGATAAAAAAATAAACTAGGCTAAGGTGTGCCCCCTGCATTTAGAAAACAACAACAGTCACCTAGTTCAATTTCATACATAAGCTAGTCAGAGGCAAGTCAGAAGAATCTCAAAGAGTGCGAGGAAACAACTCCAGTCACAAGTGGAATACAAGGACCGGAAGGGAGCACTATGACCCGGCTGCCATTCTGCAAGCTGAGGATGCAGTCACAGAGGCCTGAAACCAGCAGACTCAGGGAAGCCAGAATGAAGTCGGTCAAGAAGAGTTCTAAGTACAACACTGTAAGTTAGATACACTTAAAACCCAGAAGCATAAATCACCTCCAAGAAAGGAAAGGAAATTTTCTTGGCCACCATTATCTATGGCCTTTATTTCTCAGGCAGAGCAGAGATAGCACCTAATCTAATCTTTTAAAAACATATTCCTTTTAACAAAACTTTTTTTAAATTATTTTATTTTGTTTTTTATTGAAGCATAGTTGTATTAGTTTCAGGTGTATGGCAAAGTGATTCAGTAATACATACATATATATCTATCCTTTTTCAGATTCTTTTCCCTTATAGGTTATTACAAAATACTGAGTATAGTTCCTTGTGCTATACAGTAGGTCCTTGTTGGTTATCTTTTTTATATATAGTAGTGTGTATACGTTAACCCCAAACTCCTAATTTATCCCTCTCCACCTCTTCCCCTTTGGTAACCATAAGTTTGTTTTCTATGGCTGTGAGTCTATTTCTGTTTTGTATATTAAGTTCATTTGTACCACTTTTTTTTTTTAGATTCCACATATAAGCGATATCATACGATACTTGTCTTTGTCTCGCTTACTTTACTTAGTATGATAATCTCTAGGTCCATCCATGTTGGTGCAAATGGCATTATTTCATTCTTTTTTATGGCTGAGTAATATTCCATTGTTTGTATACACCACATCTTCTTTATCCACTGCTCTGTCGATGGGCATTTAGGTTGCTTCCATGTCTTGGCTATTGTAAACAGTGCTGCAATGAACACTGGGGTGCATGTGGCTTTTTGAATTATGGTTTTCTCTGGATATATGTCCCTGAATGGGACTGCAGGATTACATGGTAGTTCTATTTTTAGTTTTTTAAGGAACCGCCATACTGTTCTCCATACTGGCTGTACCAATTTACATTCCCACCAACAATGTAAGAGGGTTCCTTTTTCTCCACACCCTCTCCAGCATTTATTATTTGTAGACTTTTAGATGATGGCCATTCTGATCAGTGTGGAGTGATACCTCATTGCAGTTTTGATTTGCATTTCTCTGATAATTAGCAATGCTGAGCACCTTTTTATGTGCCTCTGGGCCATCTGTATGTCTTCTTGGGAGAAACGTCTATTTAGATCTTCTGCCCATTTTTGGATTGGGTTGTTTGTTTTTTGATATTGAGCTGCATGAGCTGCTTGTATATGCTGGAGATTAAGCCCTTGTTGGTCACATTGTTTGCAAATATTTTCTCCCATTCCGTAGGTTGTTTTTTTGTTTTGTTTATGGTTTCCTTTGCTGTGCAAAAGCTTCTAAGTTTAATTAGGTCCCATTTGTTTACTTCTGTTTTTATTTCCGTTACTCTAGGAGATGGATCCAAAAAGATATTGCTGCGATTTACGTCAAAGAGTGTTCTGCGTACTTTTTCCACTAGGAGCTTTATAGCATCAAGTCTTACATTTAGATCTTTAATCCATTTTGAGTTTATTGTTGTGTATGGTGTTAGGAAGTGTTCTAATTTCCTTCTTTTACATGTAGCTGTCCAGTTTTCCCAGCACCACTTACTGAAGAGACTGTCTTTTCTCCATTGTATATTCTTGCCTCCTTTGTCATTGATTAATTGACCACAGATGTGTGGGTTTATTTCTGCGCTCTCTAATCTGTTCCATTGATATATGTTTGTTTTTGTGCCAGTACCATACTGTCTTGATTACTGTAGCTTTGTAGTATAGTCTGAAGTCAGAGACCCTGATTCTTCCAGCTCTGTTTTTCTTTCTCAAGATTGCTTTGGTTATTTGAGATCTTTTGTGTTTCCATACAAATTTTTAAATTTTTTGCTCTAGTTCTGTGAAAAATGCCATTGGTAATTTGTAGGGATTGCACTGAATCTGTAGATTGCCTTGGGTAGTATAGTCATTTTGACAATATTGATTCTTCCAATCCAAGAACACAGTATATCTTTCCATCTGTTTGTATCATCTTCAATTTCTTTCATCAGTGTCTTATAGTTTTCAGAGTACAGGTGTTTTGCCTCCTTAGGTAGTTTATTCCTAGGTATTTTATTCTTTTTGATGTGAAGGTAAATGGGATTGTTTCCTTAATTTCTCTTTCTGATCTTTCATTGTTAGTGTATAGAAATGCAACAGATTTCTGCGTATTAATTTTGTATCCTGCAACTTTACTGAATTCATTGATGAGCTCTAGCAGTTTTCTACACCTAATCTTGAGGGAAACGTAAATGAGGTTATTCAGAACAGCTACAGCACCTCCAGTGGTACCATTTACCTAATAGCATCTAATACTGGTTAAGCCTGGGAGTAGTACTTTCTAGAGATGGTCTCAGGCAGAGTGTTGGCCTGAGATAGGCCTCAGCACTCTTCTTACCTCAGGAAGAAGAAGGGATGTTTACCAGGGGGAGGGGGAGGGAGAGAGGGGGTGGGAGAGGAGGGAGAGGGATAAGAAGAGAGGAAGGGAGCTAGAGAAGGAGAGAGCAGAGAGTGTGCAAGCATATGGAGAAAAACAGGAGACAGGGGAGAAAAGGCCCTGAGTTTGATTCAAAGACTTGAAGACATGACAAGTATAAAGTGCCCACAGTATATGCAGGCAGAGCCACCTGTGGGAACTCAGTACAGGCACAGCAGCTGCCCGCACACTGATGGGCGCCATCACAGGGTGAGCGTCTGCATGACCAAGGAACTCCGAAATGTGCCATCCTAAAAATATCTAGCAGAGTGTTCATCTGAATACAACTCCATTACAGTGAAAGCATTAGGAGGCCCCCTTAATTTATTAATGAGAGTCTCCATGCAAGCACTCAGTTTGCCAGTAAGGAACAACTATAAATTTAGAAGATGCTAAAAGCGAGTATCTGTTGAAGAGCTCCAGTTAGACTGCCAAGTTCAAACATGGGTTCCATCAGCCACCAGCTGTGGGTAAGTTCATTATTCTCCATGAGCCTCAGTTTGTTCATCTACAGAATGGAAAGAACGAGGTGCTATGACGATTAAATGAGAAGATTTGTGTAAATGCTTAGGGCAGAGTCTGGCACACAGTAAACAATAAATGTCAGCTGCCATCACCAGACCCATTTTCATCACTACAACCACCCCTTACATCACTAAGATTACTACTTGGTTATTTGGATGATCAGGCGAGATCAGTATTTTATTAAATGTAAACTGCTATTTGTAATCATATACAAATGTTAGCTCTCAGTATCAATGAATACTTGATTTTTCTAAAGAAAACTGCCTCAAATGAACCCATTTTTGACGTTTATATAGAATACATTTCTCTAGATGAGACTGCATCTTACCTACAAATGATTTCAGGGCCCTTATAAGAGAACCATAAACAAAACCTAATAATCAAAACTCAGCACAGAGGCCAAAATTCAGTCTTTACCAATGATGAATTTTAGTA
Source organism: Balaenoptera acutorostrata (assembly GCF_949987535.1). Lineage (NCBI taxonomy): Eukaryota > Metazoa > Chordata > Mammalia > Artiodactyla > Balaenopteridae > Balaenoptera > Balaenoptera acutorostrata. Next base: position 4,782,304 of record NC_080084.1, on the reverse strand, counting down.
AGCGTCACCTAGAAGGTCTGCCTCCTCAGGGAACCTTTCACCTCACTCATTTTCCTCAGTCCTGCCTTCGGTGTTCCAGAAGAGGGCACCCATGTGCGAGGCAGTGTACAGAGACTGACCAAGCTCACCAACGGAATGAGACAGGCTGAACGTGCCTTAGTAGCACTAATTTACAGGAAAAAATTGGACTCGTCACCCTTCTACAGGTTCAGACTCCTCTGGGGCATGATCCAGAAGATGGAGGTTTTCATTTTTTTGCTTTTTGGGGTTATCTGTTTTGTTTTTCTATACTAGGCTGCAGCTTTTCTGGGCCAGCTCTCAAATAAGCATGTAATACCTGCAATACTATCAACTTCAATACAACCACATTATAAAAATTTGAAATGAATCATTTGCAAAGCAACTATTTCTAAATGTTGAGCATGAAAACTAAGGAGAAAAAAAATGATGCAAAAACATTTACATGTTCACTCTTTGCACAGAAGCTTCTTTGTGCACAGTGGGATCAATGAATCCCAATTCCAGTGGGCAGGAAAGGAAGAATGGATCATTTGCAGATAGACTAACTTGTTTTCATGGGATACTCTTAAAATGCCATTGGAATTCTGAGTTTACAACTTTCATGAGAAACAGCTTTTGGCTATGTTGCTTCACTGCCTTGATATGACATTAAAAATTTCTAATAACACCATATCATTCTCCACCCTGACAAAAGAAAATAAAGGGGCAATTGCATTCCATTCCCTTGTAAATTATTAAGTAGATGGTCTGAAGCTGATCCTCTCCTTTAATAATGTGATTAAAATACACTGCACAGGGAGGCGGAGCCAAGATGGCAGTGTGGGAAGACATGGCACTGGAGTCTCCCCACAACTAGGGCACCTGCCAGCCACTGGGGGGGACTCTGATGACCAAGGAGACAGGAGGAACCCCTAAGTGAACCGGTAGGAGGTAGGGGGGACTGAGTGGGGAGGAGAAGTGGAGGCCAGACAGGATCGGCACCCTTGAGGCTGGGGAGATCAGGAGAGGCAGGGGGGAGGGACCCTCCGGGAGGAGTGGGAGAGGAGTGGAGGGCGATCTTCTGGCCCAGTGGGGCCAGGGAGCCTGCTGAGCTCCCAGGCTGATCCCCGGTCCTCCAAAGCCCCTTCAGGCTGCATGGGTCCCTGGGGGCACAGGAGGGAGGCTAGGGAAATCAGGAGAGGCAGGGGGGAAGAACCATCCAGGATGGGAGGAGCAGGAGAGGAGGGCATTTGCCCCGCCCACTCGAGCCCAGGAGGCCTGCTGGGCTCCCAGGTGAGGTCCCCTGCCCTGTGAGACCAGGGGTGGGGGGCACACCTGGGCCCCTTCAGTTCCTTGAGCCTAAGCCACACCCCCCACAGCCCCCAGGGCCTTTTCCAGCCCTGTGGGTCCTGAGCATAGGCCCTGCCGACCACCCAAACCTCCCCCTTGCTTAGGCACCGCCCTCCACAGCCAAGGCCTTTTCCCATTTTTTTTCTTTTCCCTCCCCCTCTTTTTTACTATTGTGGTACTGATGTACCTTCCAGTTGTTGGTTCATCTATATTTTTAATTTTATATTCTTTTCAATATATCTGTTAGTTTCCTAGTCTAATTTTATTTTCTACTTTGTTATTGTTCTCTTTTTTGCCTCCCCACGTGGCTTGCAGGATCTTGGTTCATGAGCTGGGCCTGGGCCGAAGCTCCTGCAGTGGGAGCTCCAAGTCTGAACCACTGGACTAACAGAGAACCTCAGACCCCAGGGAATATTCATCGGAGTGAGGTCTCCAGGAGATCCTGATCTTAGCACCAAGACCCAGTTCTACCCAATAGCCCACAAACTCCAGCGTTGGAAGCCTCAGGCCAAGCAACCAGTAAGACAGGAACGCAATACCATTCATTTAAAAAAAAAAAAAAGAGACAGCAGAAAAATGTGTAACAGATGAAGGAGCAAGGTAAGAACCTACAAGACCAAATAAATGAAGAGGAAATAGGCAATCTACCTGAAAAAGAATTCAGAGTAATGATAGTAAAAATGATCCACAATCTCAGAAATAGAATGGAGGCATGGACTGAGAAAATACAAGAAATGTTTAACATTCACAAGAACTAAACAACAAACAAACAGAGAGGAACAACACAATAACTGAAATGAAAAATACATTAGAAGAAGTCAATAACAGAATAAATGAGGCAAAAGAAGAAATAAGTGAGCTGCAAGACAAAATGGTGGAAATAACTGCCAAGGAGCAGCATAAAGAAAAAAGAATTGAAGACAACCTCAGAGACCTCTGGGACAACACTAAACACACCAACATTCAAATTATACGGGTCCCAGAAGAAGAAGAGTAAAAGAAAGGGTCTGAGAAAATATTTGAAGAGATTATAGTCGAAAACTTCCCTAACATGGGAAAGGAAATAGTCACCCAAGTCCAGGAAGCACAGACAGTCCCATACAGGATAAACTCTAGGAAAAACACACCAAGACACATATTAATCAAACTAACAAAAATTAAATTCAAAGAAAAAATGTTAAAAGCAGCAAAGGAAAAACACAAAATAACACACAAAGAAATCCCTATAAGGTTATCAGCTGATTTTTCAGTGGAAACACTGCAGGCCAGAAGGCAGCAGCAGGATATACTTAAAGTGATGAAAGAGAAAAACCCACAACCAAGATTACTCTGCCCAGCAAAGATCTCATTCAGATTACATAGAGAAGTCAAAAGCTTTTCAGACAAGCAAAAGCTAAGAGAAATCGGCACCACCAAACCAGCTTTACAACAAATGCTAAAGAAACTTCTCTAAGCGGAAAACACAAGAGAAGAAAAAGACCTGCAAAAACAAACCCAAAACAGTTAAGAAAATGGTAATAGGAACATACATATCAATACCAACCTTGAACGTAAATGGATTAAATGCTCCAACCGAAAGACACAGACTGGTTGAATGGATACAAAAACAAGACCCATATATATGCTGTCTACAAGAGACCCACTTCAGACCTAAAAGTGACACATACAGACTGAAAGTGAAGGGATGGAAAAAGATATTCTATGCAAATGGAAATCAAAAGAAAGCTGGAGTAGCAATACTTGTATCAGATAAAATAGATTTTAAAATAAAGACTGTTACAAGACATAGGGAGGGACACTACATAATGATCAAATGATCAGTCCAAGAAGAAGATATGACAATTATAAATGTTTATGCACCCAACAGAGGAGCACCTCAATACATAAGGCAAATGCTAACAACCATGAAAGGAGAAATCAACAGTAACACAATAACAGTAGGGGACTTTATCACCCCACTTACACCAATGGACAAATCATCCAAACAGAAAATAAATAAGGAAACACAAGCTTTAAATGACACAATAGACCAGATAGATTTAATTGATATTTATAGAACATTCCACCCAAAAGTGGCAGAATATACGTTCTTCTCGAGTGCACGTGGAACATTCTCCAGAATGGATCACATCTTGGGTCACAAATCAAGCCTCACTAAATTTAAGAAAATTGAAATCATATCAAGCACCTTTTCTGACCACAACGCTATGAGATTGGAAATCAATTACAGGAAAAAAAAACTGTAAAAAACACAAATACATGGAGGCTAAACAGTGCACTACTAAATAACCAAAAGATCACTGAAGAAATCAAAGAAGAAATTTAAAAATACAAAGAAACAAATGACAATGAAAATATGACAACCCAAAACCCATGGGACACAGCAAAAGCAGTTCTAAGAGGGCAGTTCATAGCAATTCAATCTCACCTCAAGAAACAAGAAAAATCTCAAATAAACAATCTAACTCTACACTTAAAACAACAAGGGAAAGAAGAACAAAGAAAACCCAAAGTCAGTAGAAGGAAAAAAATCATAAAGATCAGAGTAGAAATGAATGAAATAGAAATGAAGAAAACAGGGACTTCCCTGGTGGCGCAGTGGTTGGGGGTCCGCCTGCCGATGCAGGGGACACGGGTTCGAGCCCTGGCCCGGGAGGATCGCACATGCCGTGGAGCGGCTAGGCCCGTGCACCACAGCTACTGGGCCTGCGCTCCAGAGCCCATGTGCCACAACTGCTGAAGCCCGCATGCCACGGCTACTGAAGCCCACGCGACTAGGGCCCGTGCTCCGCAACGGGGGAGGCCGCTGCAGTGAGAGGCCCACGCGCTGCAGCAAAGAGTGGCCTCCGCTTGCCGCAACTAGAGAAAGCCCGTGCACAGCGGTGAAACCCAATGCAGTCTAAATAAGTTAATTAAAAAAAAAAAAGAAATGAAGAAAACAACAGCAAAGATCAATAAAACTAAAAGCTCGTTCTTTGAGAAGATAAACAAAATTGATAAACCCTTAGCGAGACGGATCACGAAAAAAAGGGAGGGGATGCAAATCAATAAAATTAGAAATGAAAAAGGAGAAATCACAACTGACACTGCAGAAATACAAAGGATTATAAGAGACTACTACAAACAACTATATGTCAATAAACTGGACAACCAAGAAGAAATGGACAAATCCTTGGAAAGGCACAATTTTCCAAGACTGAACCTGGAAGAATTAGAAAACATAAACAGACCTATCACAAATAATGAAATTCTAACTGTAATTAAAAGTCTTCCAACAAACAAAAGTCCAGGACCAGAGGGCTTCACAGGCGAATTCTATCAAACATTTACAGAAGAGCTGACACCAATTCTTCTCAAACCCTTCCAAAAAACTGCAAAGGGAGAAACACTCCCAAATTCATTCTACAAAGCCACCATCACCCTGATACCAAAACCAGAAAAAGATATCACAAAAAAAGAAAATTATAGACCAATATCACTGATGAACACAGATGCAAAAATCCTCAACAAAATACTACAAACAGAATCCAACAGCACATTAAAGGGATCATACAGCATGATCAAGTGGGGTTTATCCCAGGGATGCAAGGATTCTTCAATATACGCAAATCAATCAATGTGGTACACCACATTAACAAATTAAGGAGTAAAAATCATATGATCATCTCAATAGATGCAGAAAAAGCTTTTGACAAAATTCAACACTCATTTATGACAAAAACTCTCCAGAAAATGGGCATACAGGGAACTTATCTCAACATAATGAAGGCCATATATGACAAACCCACAGGAAGCATCATACTCAATGGTGAAAAACTGAAAGCATTTCCACTAAGATCAGGAACAGGCCAAGGATGTCCACTCTCACCACTCTTATTCAATATAGTTTTGGAAGTCCTAGCCACAGCAATCAAAGAAGAAAAAGAAATAAAAGGAATACAAATTGGAAAAGAAGAAGTAAAACTGTCACTGTTTGCCGATGACATGACACTATACATAGAAAATCCTAAAGATGCCACCAGAAAACTACTATAACTACTCAATGAATTCGGTAAGGTTGCAGGATACAAAATTAATGCACAGAAGTCTCTGGCATTCCTATACACCAGCAACGAAAAATCAGAAAGAGAAATTAAGGAAACACTTGCATTTACCACTGCAACAAAAAGAATAAAATACCTATAAATAAACCTGCCTAAGGAGGCAAGACTTGTACTCAGAAAACTATAAAACACTGATGAAAGAAATCAAAGATGACATAAACAGATGGAGAAATATACCATGTTCTTGGATTGGAAGAATCAACATTGTGAAAATGACTATACTACCCAAAGCAATCTACAGATTCAGTGCAATCTCTCTCAAACTACCAATGGCATTCTTCACAGAATTAGAACAAAAAGTTTTACAATTCGTATGGAAACACAAAAGACCCTGAATAGCCAAAGCAATCTTGAGAAAGAAAAACGGAACTGGAGGAATCAGGCTCCCCAACTTCAAACTATACCACAAAGCTACAGTAATCAAGACTGTATGGTACTGGCACAAAAAGAGAAATAGAGATCAATGGTACAGGATACAATGCCCAGAGATAAACCCACACACATATGGGCACCTAATTTACAACAAAGGAGGCAAGAACACACAGTGGAGAAAAGACAGCCTCTTCAATAAGCGGTGCTGGGAAAATGGACAGTTACATGTAAAAGAATGAAATTAGAACACTCCCTAACACCATACACAAAAATAAACTCCAAATGGATTAAAGACCTAAATGTAAGACCAGACACTATAAAACTCTCAGAGGAAAACACAGGAAAAACACTCTTCGACACAAACCACAGCAAGATCTTTTTTCACCCACCTCCTAGAATAACAAAAATAAAAACAAAAATAAACAAATGGGACCTAATTAAACTTAAAAGCTTTTGCACAGCAAAGGAAACCATAAGCAAGACGAAAAGACAACTCTCAGAATGGCAGAAAATATTTGCAAACAAATCAATGGACAAAGGATTAATCTCCAAAATATACAAAGAGCTCATGGAGCTCAATACCAAAAAAAACAAACAACCCAATTAAAAAATGGGCAGAAGACCTAAACAGACATTTTACCAAAGAAGACATACAAATGGCCAAGAGGTACATGAAAAGTTGCTCAACTTCACTAGTTATTAGAGAAATGCAAATCAAAACTACAATGAGGTATCACCTCACACTGGTCAGAATGGCATTATCAAAAAATCTAGAAACAATAAATGCTGGAAAGGGTGTGGTGAAAAGGGAACCCTCCTGCACTGTTGGTGGGAATGTAAATTGATACAACCACTATGGAAAACAGTATGGAGGTTCCTTAAAAAATTAAAAATAAAACTACCATACGACCCAGCAATCCCACTACTGGGCATATACCCTGAGAAAACCATAATTCAAAAAGAGTCATGTACCCCAATGTTCACTACAGCACTATTTACAATAGCCAGAACGTGGAACCAACCTAAATGTTCGTTGACAGATGAATGGATAAAAAAGATGTGGCACATATATATAATGGAATATTCCTCAGTCATGAAAAGAAGCGAAATTGAGTTATTTGTAGTGAGGTGGAAGGACCTAGGGTCTGTCATACAGAGTGAAGTAAGTCAGAAAGAGATAAACAAATACTGTATGCTAGCACATACATATGGAATCTAAAAAAAAAGAAAATGGTACTGATGAACCTAGCTGTAGGGCAGGAATAAAGAGGTAGACATAGAGAATGGACTTGATGACATGGGGTGGGAGGGGGAAGCTGGGGCGAAGTGAGAGTAGCATCGACATATACACACTACTGAATGTAAAATAGTTAGCTGGTGGGCAGCAGCAACATAGCACAGGGAGATCGGCTCAGTGCTTTGCGATGACCTAGAGGGGTGGGATAGGGAGGGTGGGAGGGAGGCTCAAGAGGGATGGGATATGGGGACATGTGTATGCATATGGCTGATTTGCTTTGTTGTGCAACAGAAACTAACACAGTACTGTGAAGCAATTATACTCCAATAAATATCTATTGAAAAAAATACACTGCACACTCTTCAGGAAACAAAACAGTCTGAATTTAGACAACACACCCATATCTCTACACAGAAAAACACTTGCTTATCCAGGCCAAGATATCAAATCCCTTCCTGTCTCTCCAAATTCAAGTTATCTAATTTTAAAATATTTTATTTAAAGGAAGGTATAATTTATTATTCATAAGTAAATAATAAACCAATCAGTCAATCAATCAAGCATAAACTCGCCAAAAACCTCCCTCCTCTGAATGAGGAGGAAGAAAGGAGGTGCTACTTGGCCTCACAACACATGAAGAAGGACATTTTGTAAAAGGCTCAAACTGCCAGAGCTCAGCAATCTCCCTGCTGGGGTTCAGAAAGGACGCTCTTATTGCCTAATTCAATACAACTATTATCAAGAAAGTTTAATACCCTTAGGCAGAATACTCACTATAACACAGAATGAGATCAAGTCTACCTTCCAAAGAAAATTTATAGAAAGAAACATCAGATTTTTAAAAGTTTATTTTATTGAAGTATAGTTGATTTACAATGCTGTGTTAATTCCTACTGTACAGCAAAGTGATTCAGTTACATATATATACATTCTGTTTCATATTATTTTCCATTATGGTTTATCACGGGTTTTTAAAGTTAAAAAGTTGCCTGGGCTAGCTCCTCTTTGCTTTTTCTCTCTGAAATCCCTACCAAATAAAAAGAGAGGAACAGACAGATAAATAATAGTCACATACAATTCCTATATAAGAAAACTAATGACAATGTCTGTTTTGGTGTAATGCTTATAAGATTATTCCTTAGAGATTCACATTTTAATCTATCATTCAAAAAGTCATTCAAAAAGAATAAATTCCCAAACAGCCATCTGAAGACTCAATACACGCCTTATTATTACTGGTTAAATCCTAATTATCTAGTTTTTTTCTGGTTTCTTACAGTTTTTTTTTTTTGCATATGTGATTATCTGATACTTGAAAATAATCAGTTTTCTATCAGTAGGGTTATATTATTGAGGAAAAGTTATGGCTAAAAAATAATGGTTTTAAAGTACCATATTCTGGCCCTTCCTACCCCTAAGGGAAAAAAATGCTTAATTTCAACTTAAAAAATATGAAGCACTGAATTACCTTTAATCAGATCTCAAACCATCTTCCAATTATTTATATTAATGGATGTTCCATACATTTTAGAATGCAATGAATAATTTTTATGCAAAAATTTCTCTTCTGTCCACATTTGTGCTGAGTTGAATTAGTATTAGTATATATTCACTGGGCATCAGAAGCTGGGCAACAGAAGGTGGTCCAGGACTGGCCAGCGAGGGAATGTTTGAACTCTGACCAACATAATTGTCAACAGATACTCTACAAAGTAGATAATCCTTCCATAGATAATGACTACTAAGTTAATATTGTGAGCAGTTTGCTACATAGTGTCATATCAAGAGTTGGTGCACCTACTCCATTCCTGTGAATCACTGTTTCCTCCAGAACACACATCAAGATGCACCCAAGCCAGTCTGGGATAGCTGGCCTCTTCTGCCTCACAAGCAGTAGCCAAAGAGTTAGAAGACAGATCCTAATTCAAGTTGAGTGTGTGTGTGTGTGTGTGTGTGTGTTGTTTTTTTTTTAAATCTACCCCTGCTAGAGGTCTCAACTTAGAACTTACTTCTTTTTAATTTAATTTGCTTGAGAATAGCAATCATTAGGGATAAACAAGTAAAAATTAGCTCATTAAACTTAAGTATTCTACCCCTAAACTAAACATTACAAGTGCTCAGAAGTATACTTGTAAACATGAAGTTAGTTTGGCCACATACCTCTGCCCCTCACATGTCAAGGTTCTCAATAACATTATCCAGCCAGAGAACCATATGGGTTCCACTCTCCTCTGTTCTCTCTTGTAACTGTTCCATCTTGTGATTAACAAGAGGCTTTATGTATACTTTCTGTGGTTAGATATCGTCCAGTTTTTACCATCTCTATTAGTGCTTTCTGCCCTCTCTTCCAATCCTTACAAATACCTGTTTCCACTGCCCCATCCGTGCCCAGCTTGGCTGCACCTCGCTGGCGCACTCAGAACTGCACATCAGCCCCCAGGCCCCTGTCCTGCTGGCGCGTCCGCCTCGTGGCTTACAGTAAAATAATGATGGCATGAAATTCTTTGGTTTTTATTCCCTCTGTTTTAGACAAGACTAGAGTTTTTTTGAAGTCCTGGTTTTTACAGTTAATTCTAGAAGTTTATGGCCAACTCCTCAAACATCACCATTCAAAACGTCACAGACATACTCTCTAACCAATGCCTTTTACAATTATATTTTTAAGTTTATCTAATATTTTTAAAGCTTTGCTATATCCCAGTGCACCAAGAAAACATTTAAGATAATTAGTATTAAAATTTTGCTTCTCCAATTTCAAGAAAACATAATCATACAAAGTTCCAAAATGCTAAACTTTAAAATTATGGGTAAATATTCCTTGTGAGAAAAATTACAAAGTAAAGGGAGGTTACATGAATTTAAGACCAGTATTTATAATCAATACCTAACAAAATCGAATGAAAACTCTTGATTTTTCTCTAACAAAACTGAATGTTAATCTGGAGGGCTGCGTGTAAATTAATGAAGTTAGAACACTCCTTCACACCATACACAAAAACAAACTCAAAATGGCTTAAAGACTTAAATAAAAGACATGACAACATGTCTTCTTGTCCTAGAAGAGAACACAGGCAAAACATTCTCTGACATAAATCATACCAATGTTTTCTTAGGTCAGTCTCCCAACACAAAAAAAACCCAAAAATAAACAAATAGGACCTAATTGGATTTATAAGCTTTTAAACAGCAAAGGAAAGCATCAACAAAATGAAAAAACAACATATGGTGCGGGAGAAAATATTTACAAACAATGCAACCAACAAGGCTTAATTTCCAAAATATACAAACAGCTCATACAGCTCAATATCAAAAAAAAAAAAAAAAGCTACCAATTCAATCAAAACGTGAGCAGAACATCTAAATAGACATTTTTCCAAAGAAGACATACAAATGGCCAAGAGGAGCATGAAAAGATGCTCAACATCGCTAATTATTAGAGAAATGCAAATCAAAACTACAATGAGATATCACCTCACACCAAACAGAATGGCCATCATCAAAAAACTACAAATAATAAATGCTGGAGAGGGTGTGGAGAAAAAGAAACCCTCCTACACTGTTGGTGGGAATGTAAATTGGTGCAGCCACTGTGGAGAACAATATGGCGGTTCCTTAAAAAACTAAAAATTGAGTTACCATATGATCCAGCAGTCCCACTCCTGGGCATACATATGGAAAAGATGAAAACTCTAATTTGAAAAGATACATGCACCCCAATGTCCATAGCAGCACTATTTACAATAACCAAGACATGGAAGCCACCTAAGCGTCCATCAACAGATGAATGGATAAAGAAGATGTGGTATATATACACAATGGAATATTACTGAGCCATAAAAAAGAATGAAATAATGCCATTTGCAGCAACATGGATGGACCTAGAGATTATCATACTAAGTGAAGTAAGTCAGACAAAGACAAATATCACAATATCACTTACATGTGGAATCTAAAAAAGTGATATAAATGAACCTATTTACAAAACAGAAAGAGACTCACAGACACAGAAAACAAACGGTTACCAAAGGGGAAAGGGGAGGAGGGATAATTTAGGAGTTTGGAATTAACAAATTCACACTACTATATATGAAACAGATAAACAAGAAGGTCCTACTGTATAGCACAGGGGACTATATTCAATATCTTGTAATACCCTATAATGGAAAATAATCTGAAAAAATATATGTAACTTATATATGTATAACTGAATCACTCTGCTGTACACCAGAAACTAATACAACATTGTAAATCAACTTCACTTCAATTAAAAAGAAAAAAACTGAATATTAATAATTTCTCTCACTTGTTGACCAGTTTCTGTGGAAATGAAGAATATTTCCCCCGGGTAATTCAAACACTGCTCCATGTTGCTTTAATACCAAAATTTTGGACTTTTACACACACATACACAAGTAACCCCCCTACACACACACACACACACACACACACACACACACACACACACACACACACACACACACATAAAGCTTACTCCATATGGCTTATGAACTTCTATACCCATGGCTTCAAATAATTTTTTGAACCATAATCTATTCCGTCACTTCAAACTTCATTTTGAAGAAGGGATAGCAGGAAAAGAAAATTTTCCTCGAGGACAAATACACTCCATACTATACAAAACAGGGATGGCCCGTAAGCTGAGTATTCTTTAACTTCTAAATCCACCCCTTGCAGATTCACAATGCAGGTGAGTACTCTTCATACTAAAGACTTAGAAGTTCTTCAGAGAAGAGTTTTACTTTGTTTAACCTTGATAAAATCACTTTTGTTGTTTTGTTTTGTTTACTACCCTTTTACTTTCTATCCTACATGGAACACACACTCTGTGAAACATGCATTCAAACTTTCATTAAGCTATTCAATTTACAAAATAAGATGCTTTTTTACCAGAGAAACTTAGGTTTGGGAGGGGCCGTGAGAGGGTCTTCAGTGGCCTGAAACCACTAGATGGCCCAGGCTGAGTGAGCATCAGACTTCAAATAAGAAAAGCAAACAGAGGGAGAAGATTTGGTCATATATACGCCTTCTTAAAAAGGAATCACCACGCAGAGCCCCAGACAGCACCTGTCTATCCAGCCCAGTTCCTCGAAGGGTGTCACTTGGGCATCACTTGAGAGGAGGGGGGCAAACCTGTGTCCCTTCTTCAGTACTATAATCCATCCCCCAGAGTGTGTTCCTAATACCCTTTCACCCCACCACACTCTTAAGAGCAATACCCCATGTCACGGTGCAAGAAAAAAAGCAGAAACATCCTCAAACTCAACTTTTAAAATGCAAGAGGGAATGACCTAGCTGTGATGTCCTGGGCCAATATCCCCCTAGTGGCAATCCCTCTGCTTCCTTACCTAAATACCATAAGGTGCGGATGTGATGCACTTAGCAATTCCCAACTATCTGCTGCACGAAGCTGCACATCAGAGATGAACCCAGAAGGCAGCATGCACTTACATTTTGTGACTTTCAGAGAACACAGCCATTTCAGAATGAAATTCACCATAGAAATATAAAATGTACTGTCCTCACTAGTACATTAACTTCATATAGATCTTGTCTTTTTTATAAAATAAAAAATACATATCAGGGACTTCCCAGGTGGTCCACTGGTAAACAATCCGCCTTACAATGCAGGGGCTGCAGGTTCGATCCCTGGTCAGGGAACTAAGATCCCACATGCCACCACAACTACTGAGCTCACGCACCTCAGCTAGAGCCCACGTGCCACAACTACAGAGCCCACGCGCTCTGGAACCTGCATGCCAGAACTACAGAGCCCATGTGCCCTGGAGCCCACACACCACAACTAGAGAGAGAAAACCCACACGTCATAACTATAGAGAAGCCCACGCGCCACAACAAAAGTTCCCACATGCTGCAACGAAGATCCCACGTGCTGCAACTAAGATCCGACGCAGCCAAAAATAAATTAAATAAATAAATAATAAGTGAATCTAAAAAAAAAAAAAATACATGTCAGATGACCCAGTTCAGATATTTTAAAGTTTAGAGAACAAGAGCATGCGCTTGCCCACCCTTCTCCTGAGTCCCGGCACCTCTTAGCTCCTATCTCAGCATATACACTCACTCAAAGATGATCATTCAACCCAGTCATTCAGCTCAATGAAGTTTTTATTTATGCTTTATTCTTTAATTGTATTTCTGAAGTATATGATAAGTATTATCACTCTGGTTTTATGTAGCAGTAAGAAAAAGAGGGAGGGAGGGAAAGAAGGAAGGAGGGAGGGAGGGAAGGAGGACAAAGAAAAGAAAAAACTAAGCCAAGAGCCAGAAAAACTCCCAAGAAGCCAAAAAGAAAAAAAATCCTATCAGTCTGGAACTTCCATTTGGAGGACACACTCCTTCCTTTGGGGTCTGAAGAAAGCAGAATGCCCTTTGGCACCACTCCCAAAATTCTTTTTAAATTTCTCCTTCAACTATACAGTCAAATCACCTAGACAGTTTTACTTTCACATTCTGAATTCCTATCCTTGGAACTAGGGCTCATAAAATAAAACCTAAATATACTTTAAGTCAATCTCGCCAGTCCTCTCAAAAGATCTTTACCCCCAATCACTTAAAATAAGAAAATACCAGTCAAGTAGCAAAAATAGAAAAGGTGTGATTTCTCCCCTACCCTTTACGCACCAGAGGTGTTAAAGGTCCTGCCCTACTGGAGATCAGGCTGGCTTTTTGGTCCTGCCACGGGAGATCCTAAATTCTGCAATTTGCTGCAATGCCACCAGCCCCAAGTCACCGAACAGCTGATGTTTCTGCACCTTGTCACAGTGCTGTCACATGTTAGTCACTTCATAGCAACCAAAAGACTAGCAGAAGTAATTCCCATTGATACCACTTAAAACTTGCCAAAGTTTGGGGAAAACTCATTATTAAAAATGAGGATACCACTACCTGCTCTCTCCCCTTACAATTACAGATGGTGCTTTACACTATAAACACCCATGTTCATAAATGTTTACTAATATCTGGGGATAAGGTCTGGAAAGCACTACATATCAATTTAATGCAGGGAGAAAAAGTGAGGCTCAGAGAGACTAAATGACTTTCCCAAAGACACAAAGCTGCTTAGATACAAAACTGGAATTGAACCCACATTTGTCTTCAATCCTCGAGTACTTTCCACAGTAAACAATCCACTGCACTAATATAAACCTTGAATAAAACTGAAAGGCAAAGCCACTTTAAAAAATTACAGGTCTGGAGACTCAAACAGACCTAGGCTCAGGTCTCAGCCCCAGCAAGTTGTGTCACCTCTCTCAGCCTCAGTTTCCGCATCTGCAAATAATGAGGATCATAATACCTGCCTTAAAAATCAGTCACTCAAAAATAGTGTTTACTATTAAAAATTTTTAAAGATTTCAGTGGTTTCTCTTTCTCAGAATTCTTAACTTTACAAAATAGAAAGAGAAAAAAAGTTCCCCACAACTCACCAGAATAAATCTAAGAGCCATGTACCAATGCCTAAAGCACACACTTCATTATCCATGATAAACATTGCCAAAGAAATTTGCAGTGTTTGGAGGGAGCAGTTCATAAAAGAAGAACGAGATAGGTGCTTTGTTCAACACATACCTGACTGTGATACGGACAGTGGAGAGCAGCAAACCAGCCCCAAGTCAGAGCACCAGTAACATACAGTGTACCCTGACTTACACCAATCCAGCGCCACCTCTTTAACCAAGACTTTCAACAAACAAGGGCCAAGAGTCACCCTCTTTCCATGTGTCCCCCAAAACAGTATTCCATAAAACCCTAGTGCTTCAGGATCTGAAAATTAGAGTTGTACAAAAACCAAAAACACTTTTTACCTTTCCAGCATTTCTCAAAGTTATCTGGCCATGAATCCTTTTGTGCCAAGAACATCTATTAACACCTAGAGAAATACAATTCGGAAAACCCCGACTTACTGCTATGCTGTCACATACTAGCACAGTTTCTCAAATGTATGTGTGCATTAGAATCACCCGGGAAAATGTTATAAAGGCAACTTCTCCAGCCCTACCCCAGACCTAAAGTTTGAGAACCAAAGGGCTACCTATATTTCAAATAAGCATCACAGGCTATAACAAATTTAAAACTGCTGTACCAGTAGTTTGAGCATGATCAGTTATCTCTCATTGTAAAGACCACCAGTAGCTCTCAAAATTCAATACCTGTTAGAGTCACCTGGGAAGCTCATTTAAAAACACATATCACTGGGCATCACCCCTAAAAATTCAGATTGACAGGCTCTGGGCTGCAGTCCAGTTTGAGAATCACACCTATAGAAAGTTTAACTGAAAGTTCAAT
The DNA here is from genome assembly GCF_949987535.1 of Balaenoptera acutorostrata. Lineage (NCBI taxonomy): Eukaryota > Metazoa > Chordata > Mammalia > Artiodactyla > Balaenopteridae > Balaenoptera > Balaenoptera acutorostrata. The sequence continues at coordinate 4,766,917 of NC_080084.1, read as the reverse complement.
GTCTGCTGGCTATAAGCATCCTCACCCTAACCTTTGTATTCTGTGAGGGTAAGTAACAATTAGGGATATGAGTGCTGAGGAAAATGGAGCCCTGTTCATGGGGATAAAGTATCAATAACTTAAAGAGTTTCAATATTATTTTGAATGAAGATGATTTCAGTATTTGCTTGAGGATAAGAAAAGATGATTCATACTTTGAACATTACGCTTTAACTGATCAGTATTTTTGATGGACTGAGAATGACCTGTGGAAATCTGATCTCTTTCCTAGCCTCCATGGGCAGCTCATTGCTGGCTTTAAAACTACTGGCAGAATCAGAATATCAGACAGGATCTGTGTAGTTGATATACAGCCACTTCGTCTGGTCAGATGCCTTGGTGCTTCTGTATTTTCTCCCATTATAGCAAAAGGTACTGTGTGATTATTTAATTTTATGTATCTTGACTGCGCCCCAGGATGCCCATATACATGGTTAAACATTATTTCTAGGGGTGCCTGTGAGGATGTTTCTGGAAGAGATTAACACTTGAATTAGTGAAATGAGTAAAGCAGACTTCCCTCCTCAATATGAGGCGGAGGAGATTATCCAATCCACTGAGGGCCTCAATAAAACCAAAAGGGGGAAGAAGGCAGAGTTTGACCCACCCCTGCCTGACTGCTGAACTGGGACATCAATATTCTCCTGCCCTCATCACTCCTGGCCTTCAAACTCAGATTAGAATGTACAGTATCAGCGCTCCAGCTCCAAGGTCTTTAAACTCCACCACCAGCATGCCCGGGTCTCCAGAGGGCAGATCGTGGAACTTCTCAGCAAGCCAATTCGTTATAATAAATCTCGTTCTTTACATGAGATTCTATTGATTCTCTTTCTCTGAAGAACCCTGATTAGTAAAGGTACACTACACTCAACATGAATTGGTACAACTGTTGGATCCAAACAGAATAATATCAGCAGCAATTTTCCTTCTAACTTAAGTCAGACTTCTTGTAGGACTCACCAAATGGTATAATGTCTTATTATTTTATATTCCTTGTGATGTAAATGAGTTCCTTCTCTACCTTTCCCTTAGAGAAATAAAAATGTTACTGGGCTTCCCTGGTGGCGCAGTGGTTGGGAGTCTGCCTGCTAATGCAGGGGACGCGGGTTCGCGCCCGGGTCTGGGAGGATCCCACGTGCCGCGGAGCGACTGGGCCCGTGAGCCGCAATTGCTGAGCCTGCGCGTCTGGAGCCTGTGCTCTGCAACAGGAGAGGCTGCGATAATGAGAGGCCCGCGCACCACGATGAGGAGTGGCCCCCGCTTGCCGCGGCTGGAGAAAGCCCTCGCACAGAAAAAAACGAAGACCCAACACAGCCATAAATAAATTAATTAATTATAAAAAAATGTTACTGTTAAGGAGGAATAGAGTTATATTACACAAAACTGATTCCAGTGACACGTACTGTGTTATCACTGAAGTGTGAGAATGAATGTCAGCCTGGGCAAAGGCCCTTTGGAAAATTTTTGAAGGTTTTGGTTTGTATTTTTTAAAAATCCTGTTCTGGCTATACATAACCAAGGGTCAAGTTCCAATTTATACTCACAACTCTGATATGACTATTTCTATTCAGAGAGAGTATGTCTTCTATCTTTCAGATGTACTGTAAGTTCTAAGCTATAAGCACTGTAATACAATTAACATCAGCTCACACTAAAGTGACAGAAAGAGTATGATGGCTGTGACACTGTTTATACAATGTTAACAACACGGTTAAGAGCAGAGGCTTAAGGCCTTGCAGAGATCAAGACGGTGGAATAAAAGGACGTGGAGCTCACCCCCTCCCACAAATACATCAGAAATATACATCTACCTGTGGAGCAATTCTCACAGAACACCTACTGACACTGGCAGAAGACCTCACAAAACCAAAGCTGCAAGAAAGAAAACCACCTAACTAGGCAGGAAGAAACGAACAGGGATGGGACCTATGACTCTGGGAGGGAGCTGTGAGAGAAGAAAGGTTCCCTCGCCCTCTGAACCCCCTTCATGGCTGGGAGATCAGCTGGGACAGACAGAGCCTCAGAGGCTCGGAGGAGAGTGCAGCAGCTGGCTTGCAGCAGGCAGGACAAAGAGAGACCAGCACAGACGGTCCTGGCCACCTTGCTGCACTCCCCAGCCCGAGACACGTGCCTGCTGCACAGCAGCTGGGGACCGAAACTCCGGCTTCAGCGAACAGACCCAGGGACAGGACTGGGGTTGGCTGTGCAGAGACAACCCAAAGGGCCTGGAGTGTGGTCCAGGCTGCAGGTGGGGGTGTGTGCTGGACAGAGCCTAGGTGCACCACAGGAGCTCCACTGTCAATGCACGCAGGAAGGGGTGGAGCGTGGTCCAGTCACAGCAGCCTCATTCTTCGTGTGCTCATGGGCGGGCACGGCTCCACCTCTACAAGCTCTGGGAGCACACAAGCACAGGCGGGTTGCCCACACGCGAAGGCAGCGCTGAAATCTGAGCCAACTCCTGCAGTTGCGCAACTTCAGAGGATTTATGCCACCAGGAGGTTTGTGAGCGCAGTGCCTGCAGGACGTGCAAGCATATGACAGGCACCCCCCTGGCTGGAGCAGGACCAGTGTCGGCAGTGGTGGGCTTTATGGGCAGGCACACGCAAAGGCGGGGCTGGGGTTTGGGCTGATTCCCTGCACTACCACAGCAGGTCCAGGTGCGCCACTACACTGTGTCCAGGCGCCGGACTTCGGCAGATCTGCGTCTGCAGCTTTCTGAGCGCAGCACCTGAGGGACATTTGGGCCGACTGCCAGCATTCTCACAACTGATGTGGAGCCGAGGGCAAAGGCAAGAACAGTGTACTTTGTGAGCACACACAAGACGTAACAGGTGACATCACAGAGTACACTTTCCGACGGACAACTCCTGCAGAGGAATACTGAGTGGCTCCTCTCCCAGCAGGAGTGCTCCAGTCCTGCCTACCTCACACCGCAGCTCAGAACCGGATCTAGGGACATCTACTCCAGCAATTGGGAAGCAGGCCCTGCTGCTGACAGGGCTGTGACAACCACAGAGGAAAGAGGAGGACCCACCCAAAATCCAGGGCAGGCTCTGGTGACCAAAACACTAATCACACCCACTATCAAGGAGATACGAGCCAGCACACCCTGAGGAAAGATGTGGCAGGCATCCATACTAAAAACGGCCCTCACACCAAAAATATTAGACTCACGCAGGCTACCCAGAGAAGTTCCCACATAAAAACAGTAGATAACTGTTTCAAGACCACAGTAGTTAACTGTTTCTCCTAAATTTATACAGTCAGAGAAAAATGAGTAAAATGAAGAAGCAGAGGAACCAACCCAATTAAAAGATCAAGAGAATGTCCCTGAAATAACAATGAAATTGACCACTCCAGTCTACTAGACCCAAAGTCCAAAAAGGAGATAATAAAAATGCTGAAGGAATTGCTGAAGGTCTGCTGAAATGCAGACCACTGTAACCAGGAACTAGAAACTATAAGGAGGAGCTAATCAAAAATAGACAGCTCAACTGCCGAGATGAAAATAAAGATAAAGGCAATAAATAGCAAGCTAAGTAATAAAGAAGAACGAATAAGTAATCCGGAAAATAGAATAATGGAAACCACTCAATCAGAACAGCAGACAGAAAGACAAATGGAGTTGGGGGAGGGGGGGGGACTGGTTCAAGATGGTGGAGTAGAAGGATGTGCTCTCACTCCCTCTTGTGAGAGCACCGGAATCACAACTAACTGCTGAAAACTCATCGACAGGAAGACACTGGAACTCACCAAAAAAGATACCTCACATCCAAAGACAAAGGAAAAGCCACAATGAGATGGTAGGAGGGGCGCAATCACAATAAATCAAATCCCATAACCGCTGGGTGGGTGACTCACAAACTGGAGAATACTTATACCACAGAAGTCCACCCACTGGAGTGAAGGTTCTGAGCCCCACGTCAGGCTTCCCAACCTGGGGGTTCAGCAAGGGGAGGAGGAATTACTAGAGAATCAGACTTTGAAGGCTAGTGGGATTTGACTAGAGGACTTCGACAGGACTGGGGGAAACAGAGACTCCACTCTTGGAGGGCACACACAAAGTAGTGTGTGCATCGGGACACAGGAGAAGGAGCAGTGACCACGTAGGAGACTGAACCAGACCTACCTGCTAGTGTTGGAGGGTCTCCTGCAGAGGCAGGGGGTGGCTGTGTCTCACCGAGAGGACAAGGACACTGGCAGCAGAAGTTGTGGGAAGTACTCCTTGGCGTGAGCACTTCCAGAGTCCGCCATTAGCCCCAACAAAGAGCCCAGGTAGGCTCCAGTGATGGGTCGCCTCAGGCCAAACAACCAACAGGGAGGAAACTCAACCCCACCCATCAGCAGACAAGCAGATTAAAGTTTTACTGAGCTCTGCCCACCAGAACAACAGCCAGCTCTACCCACCACCAGTCCCTCCCAAAAGGAAACTTGCACAACCCTCTTAGATAGCCTCATCCACCAGAGGGCAGACAGCAGAAGCAAGAAGAACTACAATCTTGCAGCCTGTGGAACAGATATGACATTCACAGAAAGACAGACAAGATGAAAAGGCAGAGGACTATGTACCAGATGAAGGAACAAGATAAACCCTCAAAAAACAACAAAATGAAGTGGAGATAGGAAACCTTCCAGAAAAAAGATTCAGAATATTGATAGTGAGGATGATCCAGGGCCTCGGAAAAAGAATGAAGGCAAAGATCGAGAAGATGCAAGAAATGTTTAACAAAGACCTAGAAGAATTAAAGAACAAACAAACAGAGATGAACAATAAAATAACTGAAGTGAAAAATACACTAGAAGGAATCAATAGTAGAATAACTGAGGCAGAAGAACAGATAAGTGACCTGGAAGACAGAATGGTGGAATGGTGGAATTCACTGCCGCGGAACAGAATAAAGAAAAAAGAATGAAAGGAAATGACAACAACCTAAGAGACCTCTGGGACAACATTAAATGCAACAACGTTCACATTACAGGGATCCCAGTAGGAGAAGAGAGAGAGAAAGGACCTGAGAAAATATTTGAAGAGATTATAGTCGAAAACTTCCCTAACATGGGAAAGGAAATAGCCACCCAAGTCAAGGAAGCGCAGCAAGTCCCATACAGAATAAACCCAAGGAGAAGCACACCGAGACACACAGTAATCAAATTGGCAAAAATTAAAGACAAAGAAAAATTACTGAAAGCAGCAAGGGAAAAATGACAAATAACATACAAAGGAACTCCCATAAGGTTAACAGCTGATTTCTCAGCAGAAACTCTACAAGCCAGAAGGGAGTGGCATGATATACTTAAAGCGATGAAAGGGAAGAACCTACAACCAAGATTACTCTACCCAGCAAGGATCTCATTCAGTTTCAATGGAGAAATCAAAAGCTTTACAGACCAGCAAAAGCTAAGGCAATTCAGCACCACCAAACCAGCTCTACAACAAATGCTAAAGGAACTTCTCTAAGTGGGAAACACAAGAGAAGAAAAGGACCTACAAAATCAAACCCAGAACAATTAAGAAAATGGTCATAGGAACATACATATCAATAATTACCTTAAACATGAATGGATTAAATGCCCCAACCAAAAGACACAGGCTTGCTGAATGGATACAAAAACAAGACCCATAAATATGCTGTCTACAAGAGACCCACTTCAGATCTAGGGACACATTCAGACTGAAAGTGAGGGGATGGAAAAAGATATTCCATGCAAAAGGAAATCAAAAGAAAGCTGGAGTAGCTATACTCATATCAGATAAAATAGACTTTAAAGAATGTTACAAGAGACAAGGAAGGACACTACATAATGGTCAAGGGATCAATCCAAGAAGAAGATATAACAATTATAAATACATATGCACCCAACATAAGAGCAACTCAATACATAAGGCAACTGCTAACAGCTATAAAAGAGGAAATCGACAGTAACACAATAATAGCGGGGGACTTTAACACCTCACTTACACCAATGGACAGATCATCCAAAATGAAAATAAATAAGGAAACACAAGCTTTAAATGACACAATAGACCAGATAGATTTAATTGATATTTATAGGACATTCCATCCAAAAACAGCAGATTACACGTTCTTCTCAAGTGCGCACAGAACATTCTCCAGGATAGATCACATCTTGGGTCACAAATCAAGCCTCAGTAAAGTTAAGAAAATTGAAATCATATCAAGCATGTTTTCTGACCACAATGCTATGAGATTAGAAATGAATTACAGGGAAAAAAATGTAAAAAACACAAACAAATGGAGGCTAAACAATACGTTACTAAATAACCAAGAGATCACTGAAGAAATCAAAGAGGAAATCAAAAAATACCTAGAGACAAAAGACAATGAAAACACGACGATCCAAAACCTATGGGATGCAGCAAAAGCAGTTCTAAGAGGGAAGTTTATAGCTATACAAGCCTACCTCAAGAAACAAGAAAAATCTCAAGTAAACAATCTAACCTTACACCTAAAGAAACTAGAGAAAGAAGAACAAACAAAACCCAAAGTTAGCAGAAGGAAAGAAATCATCAAGATCACAGCAGAAATAAATGAAATAGAAACAAAGAAAACAATAGCAAAGATCAATAAAACTAAAAGCTGGTTCTTTGAGAAGATAAACAAAATTGATAAGCCATTAGCCAGACTCATCAAGAAAAAGAGGGAGAGGACTCAAATCAATAAAATCAGAAATGAAAAAGGAGAAGTTACAACAGACACCACAGAAATACAAAGCATCCTAAGAGACTACTACAAGCAACTTTATGCCAATAAAATGGACAACCTGGAAGAAATGGACAAATTCTTAGAAAGGTATAACCTTCCAAGACTGAACCAGGAAGAAGCAGAAAATATGAACAGACCAATCACAAGTAATGAAATTGAAACTGTGATTAAAAATCTTCCAACAAGCAAAAGTCCAGGACCAGAAGGCTTCACAGGTGAATTCTATCAAACATTTAGAGAAGAGCTAACACCTATCCTTCTCAAACTCTTCCAAAAAATTGCAGAGGAAGGAACACTCCCAAACTCATTCTATGAGGCCACCATCACCCTGATACCAAAACCAGACAAAGACACTACAAAAAAAGAAAATTACAGACCAATATCACTGATGAATATAGATGCAAAAATCCTCAACAAAATACTAGCAAACAGAATCCAACAACACATTAAAAGGATCATACACCACAATCAAGTGGGATTTATCCCAGGGATGCAAGGATTCTTCAATATACGCAAATCAATCAATGTGATACACCATATTAATAAATTGAAGAATAAAAACCATATGATCATCTCAATAGAGGCAGAAGAAGCTTCTGACAAAATTCAACACCCATTTATGATAAAAACTCTCCAGAAAGTAGGCATAGAGGGAACCTACCTCAACATAATAAAGGCCATATATGACAAACCCACAGCAAACATCATTCTCAATGGTGAAAAACTGAAAGCATTTTCTCTAAGATCAGGAACGAGACAAGGATGTCCACTCTCACCACTATTATTCAACATAGTTCTGGAAGTCCTAGCCACGGCAATCAGAGAAGAAAAAGAAATAAAAGGAATACAAATTGGAAAAGAAGAAGTAAAACTGTCACTGTTTGCAGATGACATGATACTATACATAGAGAATCCTAAAACTGCCACCAGAAAACTGCTAGAGCTAATTAATGAATATGGTAAAGTTGCAGGATACAAAATTAATGCACAGAAATCTCTTGCATTCCTATACACTAATGATGAAAAATCTGAAAGAGAAATTATGGAAACACTCCCATTTACCATTGCAACAAAAAGAATAAAATACCTAGGAATAAACCTACCTAGGGAGACAAAAGACCTGTATGCAGAAAACTATAAGACACTGATGAAAGAAATTAAAGATGATACCAACAGATGGAGAGATATACCATGTTCTTGGATTGGAAGAATCAACATTGTGAAAATGACTATACTACCCAAAGCAATCTACAGATTCAATGCAATCCCTATCAAATTACCAATGGCATTTTTTACGGAGCAAGAACAAATCATCTTAAAATTTGTATGGAGACACAAAAGACCCCGAAGAGCCAAAGCAGTCTTGAGGGAAAAAAACGGAGCTGGAGGAATCAGACTCCCTGACTTCAGACTATACTACAAATCTAGAGTAATCAAGACAATATGGTACTGGCATAAAAACAGAAACATAGATCAATGGAACAAGATAGAAAGCCCAGAGATAAACTCACGCACCTATGGCCAACTAATCTGTGACAAAGGAGGCAAAGATATACAATGGAGAAAAGACAGTCTCTTCAACAAGTGGTGCTGGGAAAACTGGACAGCTGCATGTAAAAGAATGAAATTAGAATACTCCCTAACACCATACACAAAAATAAACTAAAAATGGATTTGAGACCTAAATGTAAGACCGGACACTATAAAACTCTTAGAGGAAAACATAGGAAGAACACTCTTTAACATAAATCACAGCAAGATCTTTTTTGATCCACCTCCTAGAGTAATGGAAATAAAAACAAAAATAAACAAATGGGACCTAATGAAACTTCAAAGCTTTTGCACAGCAAAGAAAACCATAAACAAGACGAAAAGACAACCCTCAGAATGGGAGAAAATATTTGCAAATGAATCTACGGACAAAGGATTAATCTCCAAAATATTATAAACAGCTCATTCTGCTCAACATTAAAGAAACAAACACCCCAATCCAAAAATGGGCAGAAGACCTAAATAGACATTTCTCCAAAGAAGATATACAGACAGCCACGAAGCACATGAAAAGATGCTCAACATCACTAATTATTAGAGAAATGCAAATCAAAACTACAATGAGGTATCACCTCACTCCAGTTAGAATGGGCATCATCAGAAAATCTACAAACAACAAATGCTGGAGAGGGTGTGGAGAAAAGGGAACCCTCTTGCACTGTTGGTGGGAATGTAAATTGATACAGCCACTATGGAGAACAATATGGAGGTTCCTTAAAAAACTAAAAATAGAATTACCATATGACCCAGCAATCCCACTACTGGGCATATACCCAGAGAAAACCGTAATTCAAAAAGACACATGCACCCGAATGTTCATTGCAGCACTATTTACAATAGCCAGGTCATGGAAGCAACCTAAATGCCCATCAACAGACGAATGGATAAAGAAGTTGTGGTACATATATACAATGGAATATTACTCAGCCATAAAAAGGAATGAAATTGAGTCATTTGTTGAGACGTGGATGGATCTAGAGACTGTCATACAGAGTGAAGTAAGTCAGAAAGAGAAAAACAAATATCGTATATTAACGCACGTATGTGGAACCTAGAAAAATGGTACAGATGAGCTGGTTTGCAGGGCAGAAATTGAGACACAGATGTAGAGAACAGACATATGGACACCAAGGGGGGAAAACTGCAGCGGGGTGGGGATGGTGGTGTGCTGAATTGGGCGATTGGGATTGACATGTATAGACTGATGTGTATAAAATTGATGACTAATAAGAACCTGCAGTATAAAAAAACAAACAAACAAAACAACTAATACTAAACTTTCATTGGGTTATTTGTATGGAAATATGTTAATATAAATGTTTCAGACATTACATGAAATTTCTAAAAATCTTATATGTTCTGGTATAATGTTATAAGTCATAATCCTAGTTATTACTTTAAAATGTATATCTCAGAAATAACTAATTTTCTTGTCAACTGCATTATTATGAACTTTCATCAAATCTTTAACCGTGGTCATTTTTAAGTTTTTTGTCATTTACAGACAGTTCTGGGTGTACTCTGATGCTTTTGTAAATATGTTCCTATCAAAGGGTTTCATCTTCAGGAAATTCATGGAAAAGACTCTGACAAGTACAGGTTTCTGGTAACTGACTGTACTGCTGAACTGAATGAATAAGCATTTTCAGAACTCTAATGAAAAACTGATGAACTCATAAAAGTGCTAACAAAAAATCAAGATAAAAAAAAATTAATTACATGGGACTGAGTGAACTGATGAGGATGAGTATAATTTTTGTGACTTTCTGTTTGAATTTAAAAAAAGAAAAAATCCCACAAGGACTCAGAGGCAAAGAATATACAAATCAATTTTCACTGCAAAGTAAAGGAGCTGTTACAGTGGAGGATTACTGGACTGAATGTCAATATTATGACAGAGTATGAGTGTGTTTCATGTTTGGTAATTGCAATCATTGTTGCTTTTGTTGTGGTCATCCATGTACAATGCTTGGTGTCAGTCTATTTATCTCTTGTAAAAAAAAAAAAAAAAGCTATTTAGGACAAACCCACAACCAACATAATACTCAATGGTGAAAAGCTGAAAGGCTTCCCACTAAAATCTGAAAGAAGACAAGGATGTCCACTCTCACCACTTCCTTTCAACATACCGTTGGAAGTCCTAGCCACAGCAATCAGACAAGAAAAAGAAATAAAAGGTACCCAAATTGGAAGGGAAGAGGTAAAACTGTCATTATATGCAGGTGACATGATACTACATATAGAAAACTCTAAAGACTCCACACAAAAACTACTAGAACTGATAAACAAATTCAGCAAGGTAGCAGGATACAAGATTAACATACAGAAATCTGTTGCATTTCTTTACATCAACAATGAAATATCAGAAAGAGAAAGTAAAAAAAAAAATTCCTTTTAAAATTGCATCAATAAATAAAATCCTTAGGAATAAACCTGACCAAGGAGGTGAAAGACTTATATGCTGAGAACTATAAAGCATTGATAAAGGAAATTAATGATGACTCAAAGAAACAGAAAGATAACCCATGCTCTTGGATTGGAAGAATATTGTTAAAATGGCCATACTATCCAAAGCAATTTACAGATTTAATGTGATCCCTATCAAATTACCCATGATATTTTTCACAGAACTAGAACAAATAATCCTAAAATTTACATGGAACCATAAAAGTCCCAGAATTGCCAAAGCAATCCTGAGGAAAAAGAACAAAGCTGGAGGCATAACCCTCCCAGATTTCAGACAATACTGCAAAGCTACAGTAATCAAAACACTGTGTTTTTGGCACAGAAACAGACATATGGATCAATGGAACAGAATAGATAGCACAGAAATAAATCCACACACCCATGGTCAATTAATCTTCAACAAATGAGGCAAGAATATTCAATGGAAAAAAGACAGTCTCTTCAGCAAGTGGTGTTGGGAAAGCTGGACACCACATGTAAATCAATGAAGTTAGAACACTCCCTCACACCATACACAAAATAAAGTCAAAATGGCTTAAGACTTAAATATAAGACATGACACCATAAAACTCCCAAAAGAGAACACAGGCAAAACATTCTGACATAAATCGTACCAATGTTTTCTTAGGTCAGTTTCCCAACACAAAAGAAATAAAAGCAAAAATAAACAAATGGCACCTAATCATACTTATAAGCTTCTGCACAGCAAAGGAAACCGTCAACAAAATGAAAAGACAATCTACAGGATGGGAGAAAACACTTACAAATGATGTGACCAACACGCAATTAATCTCCAAAATATACAAACAGCTCATACAGCTCAATATTGAAAAACTAAACAACCCAATCAAAAAATGGGCAGAAGACCTAAGTAGACAACTCTCCAAAGAAGACACACAGATGGCCAACAGGCACATGAAAAGATGCTCAACATCACTAATTATTAGAGAAATGCAAATCAAAACTACAATGAAGTATCACCTCACACCAGTCAGAATGGCCATCATCAAAAAGACCACAAATAATATATGCTGCAGAGGGTGCGGAGAAATGGGAACCCTCCTGCACTGTTGGTGGGAATGTAAATTGGTGCAGCCACTACAGAGAACAGTAAAGAGATTCCTTACAAAAAACTAAAAATTGAGTTACCATATAATTCAGCAATCCCCCTTTTGGGCACATATTTGGAGAAAACTATAATTTGAAAAGATACATGCAGCCCAATGTTCATAGTAGCACTATTCACAATAGCCAAGACATGGAAGCAACCTAAATGTCCATCAACAGATGAATGGATAGAGAAGATGTGGTACATATATACAATAGAATACTACTCAGCCATAAAAAAAAGAATGAAATAATGCCATTTGCAGCAATACGGATGGACATAGAGATGATCATACTAATCAGTCAGAGAAAGACAAATGTCATATGCTATCACTTATATGTGGAATCTAAAAATTGATACAAATGAACTTATTTACAGAACAGAAACAGATTCACAGACATAGAAAACAAACTTATGGTTACCAAAGGGAAAGGGGGGGAGGGATAAATTAGGAGTTTGGGGTTAGCAGATACACACTACTGTATATAAAATAGATAAACAACAAGGGCCTACTGTATAGCACAGGGAACTATATTCAATATCTTATAATAACCTATGATGGAAAGTAATCTGAAAAAGAATATATATCTATATATGTAAACACATATATGTAAAACAGAATCACTTTGCTGTACACCAGGAACTAACACAACACTGTAAACCAACTATATGTCAATTAAATAAATAAAGAGCAGAGGCTTAAGAGGAGGACAGAGGTGTCTAACCACCTACAAAGTTCCCTCACTGACATCAATTACTGAGCACCCAGACTTCACAGTAGGTACAGTGTGTACAAAGATGAATAAAGAGCAAAGCACAGCTCCCAACATCATGGATTTTAAAGTCTAGGTAGTGCAGACAAACTTTGTAGAAATAACTACAAACAAGACAGAAATCACGGAGCGACCGGTGTTGCAACTGTAAAAGATGACATCCTGCACAATCCTGAACCGAAAGGAGGCGTACGCCAGGTGGACAGTGGTGAAGGGAAGGCTCTCCCAGCACAGGCAGTGCACAGCTAGTCGCAGGGGTGCTAAGACCCCAGGGCTTGTTCAAAGCATGAGGCCAGTGGCATCGTACAGGGTACAGGAAAAAGGGCAGCAGTGTGAGTACTTAGGCAAGGGAGCCAGAGGAAGACTTCAAGTGGATATGAAAAATGGCCAGATTACTCTAAACTTAAATGCAGTATCACTACAACCCAACCTACCAAAATTAGCACCTCAACTTGCTTAATTTTATTAGTCATACAGTAATCTCATGAAAAATCAGCTCAATTGACATGGATTTGTTTTTAATACTCCAAGTATTAATACTCAAAGTTCAACCCTCAGTTCAACATTATGTCAAAGAGCAGTTTTCCTCAGGAATACAAAGTTTGAATAAATGAGATAAAGAAAATAATAGAAATAAATGTATTTGGTCTCCTATTTACATTTGGCTCTGAGTTCACTGTTTATAATTTATAATAGAATGATAATATAAAAAACAGAAGTATAGGAATACAAGTTCACTCTAACTTGAAAAACAGTGAAACTGTATGGTAATTCTTTATTCACTGATGGAAATACTTTTATCAACTGGTGTCATCCAGGCTCACAAAAGCAAACTTTCCTTGCTTTTGTCAACGAAAAAGCACCAAGTCCTGCTTTTTTGTACAGACTCCTGTTTTTTCCTCCTACTGCCTTTTTTCACTCTAGCTTTTTAAATATGGTCTTCATTGTAGGTGGGGTCCTAAACTTTATGAGCCAGTCTGCCAGTTTAGATGTTGTAAAATCCTAGTGGCTGTACTACTTCAACCCTGAAAAGCAAAGAAATTAAAGGGTAAAAGCATGAAGTATAGGGTTGTATTCTCCTCCATGTCCAAAGGTACACTGAGTTCACCTGTATATGAAACTGCATTTCAAATCCCTCAAAACTCTGCTCAAATTCAGTAACGGAAGGCAGGCCTTCCCTTCAGTTCTACACAGGTTCAGAAACTAAGTGTTTCTGGCACAGGCATACACCATACCTTCCCTTCCAACTCCTTCAGCTCCCTCTTGCTACCACTTTCTCTAATGAAGGCAGCTCCCTGCAGTCTCTCACCCATGCTCACTGTCCTCCATTCCCCTGTGCATCATTAATTTTGGAAGCATTTACTGAGTGACTACTTAGGTGTCAGACACAATGATCAATAAGGGAGACACGCTCTCTGGCATTGCAATTTGAGGTTATAGTTAAATAGCTGTAACATTTTTAAAAGAGATTATTTTTAAAAGCAATTATAGTAATGTCATTTTAAAGAAAATACAGGGTACATTCAGAGTACATGGTAGGACCATAACCTACTCTAAGGAAATCAGTCTCCTAGAGAAGAGTGACACTGAAGTTGACCCTGAGGACGAGGATGCTAAGAGTGGGGGCTAAGAACAGGAAAGCTCAAGACAAGAGAATAAAACATATTTAAGAAAGCAAAAGAAGTTCACTGTGGTTGAGTTTGTGGGGTAGAGGTGGGAGGTACACAGAACACAACGCAGAGAAAAGATGAAGCTGAAATAAGCAGCTGCTAACTACAAGGGCTCATGCTGCCATCACCACCTAAACACTTTCTATCCTATCTGTTTAAGGTCCATTTCTCATTTTCCATAATAGTAGACCAGTATCAATTACCAGAAAATCAGAGAACCACATCAGTGACATGCTATATTAGCAAGTCTGTGTTAATGGGAGGATCACATGGGCATTTTAACAGGGACTTTCTGGAGGCAATGATTTGGTCAGAAAGACAGTAACAAGTGAAACATTCAGGCTCCAAGACGAGCCAGTGTAGATAATTTTTTGGGTCAAGACCAGTTTTCCACTAGTTTCATTTACCTCTACATTCCCAAATATTCTGACTATCTAAAAGTTGTTAAACAACTACTGCTTTTTAAAAAAATTAAATTAGTTATTTGGTTGCACCGGGTCTTAGTTGAGACAGGCGGGCTCCTCAGTTTTGGCTTCTGGGCTCCTTAGTTGAGGCACGTGGGCTCCTTAGTTGCAGCAGATGGGCTCCTTAGTTGCGGCTCCAGGGCTCCTTAGTTGTGGCATGCGAACTCTTAGTTGCAGCATGCATGTGCGATCTAGTTCCCTGACCAGGCATCAAACCCAGGCCCCCTGCATTGGAAGCACAGAGTCTTATCCACTGCGCCACCAGGGAAGTCCCTATTCTGACTATCTAATCAGAACAATTATTCCTAACAAAACACAACAGTATAAGACATTGTTTTACATTCTATTACAATCACCATAATCCTCATTCTAAAAGATCTACTACAGTAAAATGAGAAAAAAAATGAAGAGATAGAAAAAGGCAGAAATAAAATAACTATTTGCAGATGTTGTAACTGTCTACATACAAAGCCCAAAAGTATTAGGTAAAAAAGTTATTAGAACTAGTAAAGTGGTCAGTTACAAAATAAAAATATGAAAACAATAGCTTCAATAAACCACGAAGGACCAGTTAGAAAACATAATTGAGAAAAATTCTACTCATAATAAGAATAAAATTTATAAAGTAGCTAGGACTAAACTTAAGAAAGGTACAGAACTAGAATAAAGAAAGCTATAAAACTTTGCTGAGAGAAAGAAATTAATACTAAATAAACACTATGCTCCTAGAATGAATTAGGCAAATATACTATTTCTCTCCCAAATTCCCCTAAAATTTAATGTAATTCAAGGGGCACATAAAAAAATAAAACCATAAAGAACTAGAAGAAGGTATAGCTGAATATATAATTTCCTCATAAAGAAGGTATTTCTTAACTTTACAGTAGCAAAAATCATGATTTAATTGACTGGTTTAATTAAATGGCAAAAACACCAAGCAAAATTAAAATGGTAATCAGAGAGAAAAATACCCATGAGACAAAAGACAAAACTAGTCTTCGTATGTAATGGGCTTCTGTGTACCCATAAGAGAAAGATGAACACATCATATGAAAAAAATGGGCAAAAGACATGGTACTGAACATTCCAGTCACTGCGTCCTTCCTAGAGAAGCTATTTCACCCACAGCCCCTGGACAGAACAGGCCCCAAGTGCCTCAACACCCCCCACCCTAATCTCAGCTAGCTGGACCAGAACCGACCACCTAACGAAATGGAGCCAACTGACTGCTCACTCCTAGAAATCTGGGACACAGATGCCCACCGCACCTGGATGATGATGGCTATCTGAACTGAAAGGTCCTGCTAAGAGTCAGGGCTGAACTGAGTGACATGGCAAACCAAAGCCAGGTGGTATAAACAGTTATGGAGAAGCAGAGGCCCTGAGGAGAGGGAGAAAAGGGAAACCCAGTAGGGAAAGAAAAGCGGGAGTGGACATGATAGGAAGCAGGAACCCTCCCATTCCTGTCTCTGAGAGGTCTGCCTGTCCTTCGTATTCTTTCCTTGGACATAAACCAGAGTGCCTGTGACATCCATCCAATAAAACCAGCTCATGTAGGTTTTCAGTCCCCTGCAATCAGAGCCCAGCCCAAATAGACAAGAGCAAGCAAGTCACAAAAAAAGATAAAAAGATCAGAATTAAACAGGTGGGAAAATGCTCATACATATAAGTTATCGATGAAGCACAAGCTCAGGCACTCAGCGTTTTCAGCTATCAAACTGGCAAAGATAAAAAGGCACTGAGATAGTGCACCGCAAGGTTTAGGAAGAAATATAAGCACTCATAGATTGGAGAGGGGTATGAACCGATAAGCTGTCTAGCTTCAGTAAGTCTTAAAAATATGTATATCCTAAGAATCAGCAAAGAGACTCAAGCGTTTATTTTAAAGAAATAATCATAAGTATATACAAGAAAATTACTAAAAGGTATTTACTGCAGTGCTATTTATAATAACACGAAAGAAACAGACTCAAAGATTATTTAAATCAGTGTTTCTCAAACATTATTCATTCATCACTTTCATGACTTTTGCATATCCCTGTACTAGAGGTACTGATTTATTTAATATTGTTCATTAAGTCAGCCCATGACTTTTATTTAAGCTATTCTTTCAACAAGTTTTTACTAAATGCCTGCTATATGCCAGGAACTATACTAGGTGCTGTAGATTCAGTAATGACTAAAATAGACAAAAATCCCTGCCCTGGTAGAGCTTATGTTTAAGTGGGGAAACATAATAAGATAAGATAACCATATTAGAGACATGGTTAGGGAGAAAAAATAAAACAAGCAAGAGGAACATGAGGCTTTGTGGGGGAAGGAGTTAGAATTTTAAAGAAGGTAGCCAGGTAAATGCTTGCTAGAAAGGAAGCTTTGAAGACCTGAAGGTGGGGGGCTGGTCGTGGGAGTACCTGGGGGATAAGCATTCCAAGAAGATGGAATAGCAAGGGCAAAGGGCCCAAGGTGGAAGCATGCTTGGTATGTTCAAAGATGTGACAGAAGCAGGTGAGCAAGAAGAATAGGAGGAGATGAGGTCACAGCGGTAGGGGACGGGGACGAGGCAGACCATGCAGGGATTTGAGGGTTGGTGGTAAGGACTCGGGCTTTTACTCTGAGATGGGAAGCCAACAGAGATTGACAAAAGACTGAAGTGGGACACTAGTTAAAAGGATATTGTCATATCCCTGGTCAGGGAACTAAATCCCACATGCATGCCGCAACTAAGAGTTTGCATGCCACAACTAAGGAGCCGGTGAGCCACAACTAAGGAGCCCACCTGCCACAAGTAAGACCCAGCGCAACCAAATAAATAAATTTTTTTTTTAAAAAAAGGATATTGTCATAAACCATGGTGACCTGGATCATTTGAATCCTGGTGGCACTGGGAGTGGTGAAGAGTTGAATTAGGAACAGATTTTGATGGTAGAGCTGACCAGATCACTGATGTGCTGGATATTGAAGACCTAGTGAAATCACCTAATGAGTGAGGTGCTGAAGAGGGGCTGAGGACTCCCAACAACTAAAGGTCATCCAGAGTAACTGTAACCATGAAATCATAGGTTTGATGTGTTGTTATAATTTTATAATATATATTAGAATATATAACCATTAACAAAACATGCTCATTCATATATTTCCTAAATTATTTCATGTGCCACCAATAGTGTCTGCACCAGACTTTTGGAAGCACTCATTTAAATAAACCTGAAGTGCGCACACACACGCGTGCACGCACACACACACACACACACACACACACGTACGTTGAAAATAGGTATACCAAAATGGCAACAGTAACTGATTTCTCAGTGGTGGTTCCTAGATTATTTACTTCTTTGTGCTTTTCAAATTGTCTTTAATGAACATATACTTTAATTCTATAATGAGACTCCTTTTTAAGTGGATGGGATTTTTTAATATACGGTTGACTCATGACAGCATATTTTAATAAACTGCTCAAATTCTTCTACATAAATGTCATCTAAAACATTACCCAGGTGAAATAAACATAAGTATGCATACACAGACCTCAAGAGGTGTAGAGCAAGTTCAATAAAAATCAGAGTGGGCTCTAAAAGAAATTGATTGTGCCTCCCCTCTCTGTCCTAATGGTATATTGGCATAGGTAACTAGGATTCAGTGGAGGTTTTTAGGTCAAACCACTTAGTTGGGTTATCAAAGTGTCATTGTTCCTGACTCTCTATTATTAACTAGCAAAAGACCACAGATGTACACAGTAAATGAAATGAGACTAAACTTTAAAAGTGCTCTGGTAAGCTCTGAGGTTTTCAAGTAATCCTCCCCCTTGCTTAAGAGCTAGGATGACTCTCCTCTAACCTAATCAGATCCACAACTCTGTCTGCAGGACACTGTGCTGTACATCAGGCAGACAGCTGCTGGGGATGGGAGAGTCACTCTGGGAAAGACACAATAGAGGACTGTTATAAATGCCTGTCGTGTTTAGACACAGCTCTCCCATCTCTCTAATAAAGAGCATAATTATGAATGGGTTTAAGTTGGCTCATGTACTGAATGAATCATATGGCTCAGCTAGTTAATCCTGTAATGCCATCTGACAAAGCTCACACATGGAATCACCTCGCAGCCCTGAACAGGGCTTTTATTTCTAAAACAATATTTTGTTAATAACACTAGAGATTTAGTTTTGATTTCATGTAAAGCTATAGCTTCATGGTATGATTGAGAAACATTAAGTATAAAAAATTACCTAAAGGTCTGCATTGTTTTACCACTCTGGACAAGAGAGAGAATGTGGGTTTCCAGGAAAGGAAATGGTCTGACCCTCCCTTCCTCAGTTCTTCTGCTTTCCATAAGCACTTCTGTATATTCGTTAAGTCTAATTATTCGATAAATGTGTCCTGGCCTCTTTAAAAACAAAAAACAAAAAAGAAACTGAATGGACTTGGGGAAACTTTAAGAAAGTGCAAACCAAAGTTCAGTTTTTTTAAATAATAATGTTCAGTAAAACAAATGTAAGCCTTCAGTGGCTGACAACCTATTTCAGTTAACTAAATTTCAAAAATGTTTTGACTCTAGGCCCTATTTGTTTCTCAGTAATTTCAATCTGTGTCTGAATATTCTACAAATGACCCAGAGGAAATGGGCTTATCATAGAAATGGAAAACTCAAAACCCACTTTAAAACAAACAGAAGGGAGAGGTCCTTGAAAAGGGAACTAAATCTCAAAACACCACTTCCTGCGCTCAGCTCTCTCAACAATATTCTAACCAGAAGAAAACACAAATTCCAAAGGTTAGTCCATCAGTTTCTGGCATTGTTATTTCATCAGAGCATAGGCAGAAAAGACACCCCTAGTCCAAATACATTTTCTCCACTGAACTTTTATACACAAATCTAACTGTACTTTTAAGGGAAAATATTTTCTTAAGCGCGAAAGAGAAAAAAGACCAAAAACAGTAGAGCAAAAGCTTTCCTCTTAAGAGATCCTTTGTCAAAAAGCAAGTTTCCCTGGCTTCTCGATCAACCCTCCAGCCCCCAGCATTCGCTCTCCACCCCAGGACCCTGAGCTTGCCTTTCCTCATACAGCTCCTGGCCCTTAAAGCTGGAGCCTCTGTTTCGTACAGAAAAGCAATTTGAGTGACAGGCTATGGCCAGCCCCAGAGGGGACCTGCTGCAAGGAGTCACTTCTGCAAATGGTGTGGGAACCAGAATTTCTCACCTGGAGAAAAACAGTTTCCTAAGAAGGTTCTGCAGTTCCAATGGTTCTGGAACACATCACTTTCCACAGCCATCACCCGCTGTAAATCAACTCAACACTGAGCCCAAAGTAGCGACGGGTTGTCTCCAAGTGTCTTACTCAGAGCAAGGCTTGAGCCTGGCTGCGGCCCCCGTGACGCGGTGACGGCACCGCCAACGCACGCGGTGCCTCCCCAGCTCCCACACTGCCTACGGCACTGGACGGACAGGCGCGGCAGTCACTTACAACGCCCGCTGGCCGCCTCCCCCCACGTCACTCACAGACAACGCCGCGCCATCGCTCCGTAAAAGCTTTTCTCTCTCTCCGCCCACACACTGGTAAACTCCACATGATAATTTACATTATTACTCTGAGGAACAAAACACTGGCTTGAGGTCAGCAGAAAATAATCATCCCATGGGCCTTCAGGAATCCTACTGCTGATCCCTTTGTCCTCTAGATCTTGAACAAAATGAGCCTGCATTATTTCAAAGGAATGTGACTACCAAGTGAATAAACCGGAAGAACTTAGTGAGAACTACCTTTTGCCTGGAAATGTCCCCCGATATCATGCTAACAGCTAAGTCACATGCCCCCAATCACTCCCCCTGGGAGGGGTTGCTGGAGGAGAAGCTAAGCCAAAATGTCTTGGAACACTTGTGACAAACACAGTGGCCTCCCAGAGATGACCTGGGCGGTTGGTGTATATTTTGCTACTAAATGAACTGAATGAACCCTAGTTGGTCTGCCAGGCTGAGGTAAACACTTCAGTGTTCAGGCCATAATGGTCTCTACTTAATTCCTCTCCATTGCCATTCAAAGCATTCAGGCAAAAACGACAGTTAATATGTATTAAGCACTTTCAATGTTCCAGGCGTGGTTCTGAGACGTTTACAGGCATTAATTAGCGCATTTAATCTTCATATCAACCCTGCGAAGTAGGTATTATTAACAAGTCCTCTTGACAGATGGGGAAACTGAGGTGCGCGTGAGCAGGATGGCAGAGCTGGGACGTGTATCCAGGCAGTGTGTTTCCATACACCACACTGTGCGCCACTGCTGTCTCGTCTCCCTGGGAGAGGCCCGTGGCGCCAGTGCAGTACCGCAGACTCACCAACAGTGGTTAGACGGGAGGCACGTGGCAAAGACGCTCCGGAGGAGCACAATATATACGGAAGCCAAGAGGGGTGAATTCCTGTTTCAGTGTCATCATTAACCATGAGACTCGGAGCAAGTGCCTCACTTCCTTGGCCTCAGTATATTCATTCATCTGCACAGCTCTGGGGGGTGCAGGGCTGGATGAACGTCCCTTCTACTTCTAAAATTCCACAACAGCCTACTACACCTGATAAGGTTATTATATTACTGTGTGACATTTAAAAACTAATAAACAAGAACCAAAGGAGGGAAGAGAAAGGAAAACAAGTCTCGTGATTTCTGTTGGATAAAAATCAAGTTCACAACCTAACCTGCCTGGTGAACCCCTGGCCATGCCCAAGGCAGTAGGTAGGAGGCACACTAACTGGACGTCCTACTCGTCGGTACCTGTCTTTGTGCATGCTCAGGGCACAGCACGGAAACAGAGTGTGCTTAGTGAGGACAACCCACTACAGCAGCCCCTTGGGGGTGCCCAGGGTAGAGCTCAGTATCGCCCCCAGTCAAGCTTCTGACAAAGCAGGTCCACTTCCAACCATGTGATAAAACTGGGAGTTCTTTGTAATCCCTTAGTGAAAAAAAAAAAGTCTATTTACACACACACAAGCACACGAGTTTTAACACCCACTAGCATGGAGACAGTGCCCTTACTCGCTCTAAAGAGAAAGGGCTCCCTGGATGCCACGTGTTAGGAAGAGAGGAAGTGCGGGCGTTGTCTGAACTGGGTAGGAGGAAGGATGCTGGTGAGTGGGTGGGCTTCTCTGGGTTGCACCCAGCCAGCTGGTAGCAACCAGTCATGCCTGGATGACTCAACTATGATGAAGAAGGCCAAAATTCTTTGAGTTTTTCGAGAGACCCTTGTCTGCTGCTACCCTCAGGAAGTCTAAGAGCAGGGCAGGCAGTCTGCCGCACTGAGCCGCACCACTGGGAGAGAAGCCCTGTCTAACTCAGTGCAGGAGGGTAACAGAATGAATTTAAAAGCATAAACCAACAAAGGGTACCTGTCCCTTCCTTTGTTTAATCAGAACCTGCTCTATCTGTAAGCAGAGGACTTGAGACCAATGCAGGGGTGGAAAAGGTAGAGCTGATAAAGAAACCTACCTACAAGTCACAGGAGCAGAAGGGCAACTGAGGGACCCCTCCTCTGCTGTTTCCAACAATACAATGGACTTCGCCATTCTTCTCCCATTTTAGCCAGTACTTCAAATTCTTAAGACTCTCAGGAAGGGAGAAGTACCTAGAGTCCACTGCTGGATACACAAGGAGACTAGAGCTGGCTGACTGAGGATCACCCCAGCTAGCGTTTAGCCCACAGCCAGGGTTCCTTTACCTTAAACCACAGCTACTCTCTGCAGCATCACTGTGGGAATCCCCATAAACCCACAGCAGCTCAAGGCCACACAACACCAAAGTTACATGCCTTTTTGTAATCCCTCTGTGTTGCAGAGACTGCTTAGAGGCCATCTATCAAAGGTAGTTTATTTTTGACATAAAAATGCTCCCACCAGGGGCTTAAGTGGAAAAAACTTTTTTGGTTCTTCTTCACGGCAAGCAGATGTTTTGTTTAGTCTTCTTTTAAGATGAGTTAGATCTCACAAAAATTGTGTGGTGTTACTTATACAAAGACGTTGTTAATATTCAGTCAATGAGAGCTCTTCAGCAAAGGTTTTAGATATAACATGTATCAGAGAAGGAGGACATTCACTAAAGAAAGTCTGGCACAATGTGAAGGCACAGAAGCCTTCCTCTGATGTTCCTTTTTGCCAGAACATATGGAACCAGGCACGGATTTCACTTGAGCAGAGAACCATAAATTTTCCTATTATTCTAACTTTTATCAGGAGATATTCAGTTTCCATGTTGGTTTTTCCAATGTCAATGCATCTCTCTAGAAGACTATGTCTCTGCTACAGTTGTTAATAAAAAATAAAATCATCAGAAGGATTATAGGGACCCATTACTGAAAGTTAATTTTCTATACAGCCAACTTCCAGCATGAGGAATCAGAATCACCATACCTAAAACTCTGAGCAAGAGAGTCAGACATTATTCGAATTTCTTTTCTTTTTTTCCCTTTGTACAATAAAGAGGCATTAGGAAGTTTCTTCTTCCTGGAGGGACACCTGCAGACATTCCGTATTCTGGATCTGTAGTTCTTTCTCCTCTTCTAATAATCGCTTTGAGATATAACCTCAGTCCTCACCTAGCACCCCTGACAGAAGGGCACCAAAAAAGGCAGAAGGTAGGGCTTCCCTGGTGGCGCAGTGGTTGAGAATCTGCCTGCCAATGCAGGAGACACGGGTTCGAGGCCTGGTCTGGGAAGGTCCCACATGCCGCGGAGCAACTGAGCCCGTGAGCCACGACTACTGAGCCTGCGCGTCTGGAGCCTGTGCTCCGCAACGGGAGAGGCCGCGACAGTGACAGGCCCGCGCACAGCGATGAAGAGTGGCCCCCGCTCTTCGCAACTAGAGAAAGCCCTTGCACAGAAACGAAGACCCAACACAGCCAAAAATAAATATAAATAAATAAATAAATTTATTAAAAAAAAAAAAAAGGCAGAAGGTAGAGAGGAGAAGTAGAAAAGGGATGAGCATGGGACACTGTCCCTTGTTGCTAACTGAGCTTTGAGCTTGATGGGGTTAACATAAAAAGCGTGATAAAAGCAGAGGCACATGCGCCTCTGTGGAAGGGCCTGGCAGTGAGGGTGACAGCGAAGACATTGATGACAGCCAACATCTCATGCACACTTACTAGCTCCAGGCACTGTGTCAAGCACTTCATAAGCATTATATCTCAACTGATCCTGGTAATGCCTCTAGAAAGTAGGTATTATTGCGACCTCCTCAAAAAGGACAGAAAGGAGGGTTTTTTGCCCAAGGTAACACTATCAGGAAATGGCCAGGTTAGGCTGTGAAGACAAATCCGTTGGTAAAGAACCAGGTTCTTAACCCTACACACAATTCTACCCATTGCATAGATAGAGTTCTGGCCCTAAAAGAGGTCCAGCAGTTAGCTTGATGGGATTACAAATGTTAACATAATCATAGGAAGACTTGCATTAATACCCTTTGAATCATACAAATTACCCATAATTATCTAAGATCTAAATCTACACAGGGAAAAACTACAAGAGTAATTATTCTTAAAATATGAAGATACCATAGAAAGAAAGTAAAGGAATGGCCCTACTTCAGGCCCTTGAGAATTCTAGAGAGGATGGAATTTTCTACAGGTTGATCTCTCCCCTATTCTTTTTCATGGACATACAAAAAATCTGAGGTAGATACACTTCTGTCTTCCCTCAGAAACTTGAAAACTCTATGAATGACTCCCTGGGGCTCTAGCACTTTTCCTCTCTCTAATTCAAGGCCTTACATGTAAACAACTTAAAGTATGCTTTATCTTGGCTAAATATAATAACAATTAAGACTGAATCACTTCCACTGAAAAGGCACTCTGAAGTTAGAAAATCAAAACAGAACACTGGATGCGTCTGCAATTTCAGCCACAACCCCTACTCCCCCTCAAACAGGATGGGCTGCTTTCTCACAGAAAAATAAGATTTATTACCAGAAAAGTTAGAGGCACAAAAACAATAACGTATAACGACCTGTGCACTAGCAGGGCTCCTCTGCAAGAGAAGAGTTTAATCAGGAGAAAAACAGGGAGGTCAAATTCCAGAATCATCTAGTCTGCACAGCATTTACTTTGGGTATAAAGAAAATGATGTCATTACAGGGTTGGGATCTGAAACAACTGTTCCATACAAAACCAGCTACAATGCCCAGTTCATTCCAAATCGGTGGGGAAAGCTTTGCACTCAAATCTAAGAATGTATAGCCATGGAAGGCTCAAAGCATGTCATATGAGTTCACAAACTAACCTAGATTTTCTAAAATCTTGTTGCTTAAATAAAGTTTTAACTTGAGGGTAAGTTTGTTCTAAAGGGAAAAAAAGCATGAGGTAAGAATATGATATTTAGTAAACTACAACATTTCCTCAGAAGTAAACAGCATATTACACTAGTACCATTCTGATCTGAGACTATACTACTTGTAGGTCCTTGGCATGTGGAGGCAGACACCACCTCGGCGGGGACGGGACGGGAGGGGAGAGGCCGTCACAGCAGGAGCGCGCCGGGCTCTCACAGTCTCCTGGAGCGGACACCCGGGGCCTTCGGCAGCTGCGCCATCCCACCGACACAGTCCTGCCTGTGGTCCCAAGGTTAGTGACGTAAGCGGGGTGGCAACTCTCTCCTCAGTCATCACTTCCAGGGGCACAGGAAAGGGCTTCAGGGGACAAGTACTCCAAGCTGAGAGGGCTCTGGAATCACCACATCAGCACCCCGTCAGCTGTGTCCGTGCGATGGCTGGGGGCTCCGTGAGCCCTCTGACTCTCTCCTCTCCCTCCCTGTTGCCCACAGGTGAAAGTTCGAGGTCTCATTACTACATCAATTAGGAAATGTCAGAAGAGAGAAACTCAGATGAATCAAACTATCTCCTTGTCTAAAAATCTGACAGGAGAGAATACTAAAACTATTGTTTTGAATAAAATAAATATATATAAATGAAATCCTTTATCACTGTTGACCAACAGCACAGATAACTAAATGCAGTTGTAATGACCTCCACTCGTACTGATCTCCTTCAGTTAAGTCAGTGGGATGAGCCTCAATAAAAGAATTCTCCAGGACTGGGAAGAGTGGGATCCTTCACCGAGTTGGGATGTATTCTAAACAAGGTAATTTGCCAACTCTAAAGTTGCCCTGTGGTACTGAAAGAATCAGGATAGGAAAAGGAGATTTTCAGATCCCATCGTGACCAGAAAATATGCTCAGTAAGCCATTCAGTGCATGTGCTGGGCCTTACGGATGGAATACAAGTGTTCTGACTGGCACTACCATTAAGACAAGAAGGCAAAGGCAGACAGTTCCCTGCAGAAGCACGGCTGTCCCTGCTAAACCTCCCCTCGAGGTTCAAAGGCACCAGCAGCTCTTCAACCTGAATGTGAACAGGCAGTTAACACAGGCTGGGGGATGAGTGTCCTTGAGGCTTATGTTGAAGGTAAAACAAAGAAACAGAAAGAGGGAGAAGGACAGAAACGTTTCTGCCACCCCTGGAGGGAGACACTCCTTGTGAAGGGACAGACAGCTCAAGAGTTCCGTGGCCACAAAGGAACAGCTCAGACTGGGAGGGCTCTCCTGCTCCCGGGTGGCTGTGCTCCTAACGGGCACCTCAGGCTGCGACACCTTGATACATAAACACCAACATCCGCAAACTGACCAAAGGCACCATCAACTGTAAGACGCTCTGCGGTAACTGGGAGTTAGTGCTGCACAAAAATTATGAGACAGCCTCTGCCCAGGGAGGTTGCAGGCTGGACACAAGGCGTCCGCACAAGCTAGCTGCTCCTCTCCTTTTCCCGCACGGCCACTCCCCTCCCACATCCTGCAAATGAAGAGGGGGATCTCAAGTTCCTGGCACACTGGCTCAGAAAAAAACCCTAAATACTGCCCTGCCTAGCCCAACTCCCTCATTTTAAACATGAGACCAGCTCAGAAAACAGTGAGGGACATGCCCGGAGTCACAGAGCTAACGTGAGGCACAAGAGAAAGCCCAGGCTCCAGATGGTCACCTCCACGCTTCTTCAGTTCCAAAGGGAGAGAATATGTCCCCTAAGTGTAGGCCTGCAACATACACGCACTGGACACTGAGACTCAAGAGAGGATTACGTGGACATTTACCTCCTCCGTCCTGGTTTCATTTCAGCCACTAGGGCCCACACTTCTGCCTTCATGTGAGAAACAAGGCCCCTCTGATAAGGGGTGGAGAAGACACAACCTTTAGTCCCTTACTTCAGCCAAGAGAAGAAGAATTAGAGTCTCCTACCATCTCTGCACTCACCTTCCTAGAAGAGGGGCATTTGGGCTTCAGAATAAGTATTTCTTCCCAAGCAGTTCAGACTGAGGAAGGGTAACCAGTGGTTGCTGCTTTCATGGAAGAACATGCAGAAAGTCAGGCTGTGCAAAGCCGCCCAAGAAAGTTGGGGAAGAGTGGACCCTGCTCCCTCGTGCGCCTGCTTTCCGGCCTCCCAGCCGGCCAGCGACACATGCGGTGCTCAGCCCTGGAGTTCTTCTACCCGCTCCAATTCCAGTCTCCTAGCTGCTTTTCAATCTGTTCTTGTGTAGAAGATCCTAACTGGTCACAAAGAGCTAATCTCAGAAGCCAGAATTAGTACAATTTCATAGAGCCAAATAATGAATTTTTTGAGTTGAGAATATGCTTCGTGAATTGCTGAATCTAATCTCATTTCCCAGATGAGTAAAGGAAGGCCTCGGAGGGAGGTTAAGAATCTGGATATGAACAGAACTAGGGCCAGAGCCCACGCCTCCCAACTCCCAGCACGACGCTCTTCCTACGGCCCCCCGGCATCACCAGCAGACACGGGACAACCTCAGAGGCCCACCCTGCACAGACGGGTTGGGAGGCAACCCCTGGGCTCATCAGAGTCAGGCTGGCCTCACGTGTGCAATGGCCACGGCAACATGGCAGCTGAAAGGCCTTGTCCATCAGTGCCTGTGGAGGCTCAGCAAGATGGAACGGCCCTGAAGACACAGGGAAAGGAAGCAGGAAAAGAAAATGCGCCGTCAAGAAAACAGGTGAAAAGAACTGCATCCGAGCACAGAAAGGACAACTACTGGTCACATAATATATACAGTACTGTGAGAAAAAAATATCCCTAAATCCTGTTACTTCCTTTATAATGACACTTACTTTTAACCAAGTTGGTGTACAGTTACAGCAGACTGCCATCCTCAGCTGTTTTCATAAAACTGAGTGCAACACAAGATAAATATTACTTGTACACCGGCCAACCCTGGCTGGATCGGGACTCTTACCACACCCTGGGCAGGGCAAGCCCACCCTGGGCGCCCGGCCCAGCTCCTGCAGATGGACCTCGCAGCCTCCCAAGGAGACCCAGCGCCACAGGAAGGGCTTGGCTGACTCGGGAGGGGCAGCTCCCCAGGAGGAGCGGCAGGGCAAGACGACACTTCACACGCTGCACCGAGGCTGCCTGAGCTCTGTGTGTGTGTGTGTGTGTGTCTGTGTGTGTGTGTGTCTGTGTGTGTGTGTGTGTGTGCGGTAGTGGGTATCTGTTTAGTTCAACCTAAATTTCCCAGTAAAATATTTTGTTAGTAAAAATGTTTTTCTCCTTTAAAAAGAAGAGGTTACTTTCCAAGGAATGGGTTGTGAAATCCACACTGCTTACCAACTGAGGAGCCCAGGATGACAGAATCCCACAGAGAAGGTGGGGCCGTGGACTCGGCAGTCTGTCGTTACGTTAAATGCGACAAGTGACATTCTTCGGCTGTGTTTCAGGTGGAGACTTTTGAGTTCCCTCGTTTTTAAACTTCAGAAAATGCTCAGCTATGCAATTTCCATGGTGAATTCAAAGTCAGAGCCAAGGGTGGGACACACCAGCTTCTCAAGGTCAAGATGCCAGAAAATTCAAGGCAAAATCCACCTTACACCAACTTCCTCCTTAGGTTTACTCTCCATTACCTTTTGTTTTTTTGAATTTTTGAATTTTATTTTATTTACTTTTTTATACAGCAGGTTCTTATTAGTTATCCATTTTATACATTAGTGTATATATGTCAATCATACATACACTAATATGTCAATTAGTGTATATGTCATATATTAGTGTATATATGTCAATCCCAATCTCCCAACTCATCCCATCACCACCACCCCCGCTGCTTTCCCCCCTTGGTGTCCATACGTTTGTTCTCTACATCTATGTCTCTATTTCTGCCCTGCAAACTGGTTCATCTGTACCATTTTTCTAGGTTCCACATATATGCATTAATATACGATATTTGTTTTCTCTTCCTGACCTACTTCACTCTGTATGACAAGTCTCTAGATCCATCCACATCTCTACAAATGACCCAATTTCGTTCCTTTTTATGGCTGAGTAATATTCCATTGTATATACGTACCACAACTTCTTTATCCATTCATCTGTCGATGGGCATTTAGGTTGCTTCCATGACCTGGCTATTGTAATAGTGCTGCAATGAACACTGGGGTGCATGTGTCATTTTGAATTTTGGTTTTCTCTGGGTATATGCCCAGTAGTGGGATTGCTGGATCATATGGTAATTCTATTTTTAGTTTTAAAGGAACCTCCATACTGTTCTCCATAGTGGCTGTATCCATTTACATTCCCACCAACAGTGCAGGAGGGTTCCCTTTTCTCCACACCCTCTCCAGCATTTGTTGTTTGTAGATTTTCTAGTGATGCCCATTCTAACTGGTGTGAGGTGATACCTCATTGTAGTTTTGATTTGCATTTCCCTAATAATTAGTGATGTTGACCAGCTTTTCATGTGCTTCTTGGCCATCTGTATGTCTTCTTTGGAGAAATGTCTATTTAGGTCTTCTGCCCATTTTTGGATTGGGTTGTCTGATTTTTTAATATTGAGCTGTTTATATATTTTGGAGATTAGCCCTTTGTCGACTGATTCGTTTGCAAATATTTTCTCCCATTCTGAGGGTTGTCTTTTTGTCTTGTTTGTAGTTTCCTTTGCCTTGCAAAAGCTTTTAAGTTTCATTAGGTCCCATTTGTTTATTTTTGTTTTGATTTCCATTACTTTTGGTACTCTCCATTACCTTCTAAACCTGTTGGCCATGTCCCCACCTCCAATCCTGAAGCAGCACTTACAACACCTGGCACTTAAATAGATATTGATCTTCTTGTTACAAAGTTTATGCTAGGTCAGTATCTCAGACCCCACCCTTCAGAATTTAGCAAGAAGTGTCAAGTCTTGAGCAACAGTATCTTCACTCACATTGCAACTGGAAGGGTCTAGAGCAGAGATAATTCCTGTAACACACAGTTACACATTCGGATCATTCAGCCAATCATAGACAAATCTGTGTTCCTCCTACCAACCACTGCCTTAAAAGCCAGGAGTGCTGGAATTCTCTAGTTGACCTATTCCAACCAGAAGGACAACTCATGAGTCTCTAACAGCTGGCTCATCTGATGGGTCCCCCAAGGGGCTCACTAGAGATACAAGTTCCAGTGGTCAGAGACTGTCTCCCCCTACCTGGGCCAGTCCTGAGCCTTCTGATTTGTAAGCTGCAGAGATAGTTTTTAACTGTCTTTTTGTTTATCTTTTAGCAGCAAAACACTGAAGAAATACAAATGTTTCCCTGTCATTCTGTCACCCAGAAACGCAGTCTTGTCCTGAGAAAGCCAGACTAAAATATCCACACCTGCTAGATGTGCTCCTCTATTCAACAAGATTTAGACAAAGAACTTAGGAAACCAGGAAGGATGAACAGCACTGAGAACCAAACCACAGCAACGCAAACATCTCGCACACACAGCCTGGCCAAAGGCCCTCCCTGCCCCAGAGGGGTCACTGTCTCCAGCTCCAAGAAATTCATTCTCCATTTCTTCTCCTGGTGGCATCTCCATTTCAGCTGCCAGAGCATCCTTCTTCTCTTCCCCTTCAGGTTCTCACGGCTCCCATAACAACAGGTCTGAGACACGGAAGCCCTAATCAAAGGTGACCAGTTCTGGATGAATACAAAACAAACCAATGTCAAGGTCAGTGGCTTACGGGCAGGACAATTTGATACTTACCCTGAACACCCCGTCACCCTTTCCACATTTAGGACTCAAAAGTCAACACAGCATTCCTCAACTTGCTGTTCACAGCCTCATTACTCACCTCTCTTATCTTTTTGAAGATAACTATCCCAAGGTGTTTAAAAGGAGAAGCAGAAATTGTTCAGTAAGATGATGGATACAGCAAGGTAGAGGAAAGACAGAAAAAGGAAGAGAATCATCATTTCCACGTCAAATACAAATGTCTTAAAGATGAGGACATGGAGGGATCAAGAGAGGAAGTGACTGGGTCTCAGGATCAGTAGCAGAGATGGGCTATGGAGGTGCTCTGGGCCTCAGTCCCCAGTGTCTCCCTGGCTGAAAAGCAGGGCCTCCACAGAGGACCAGCTGAATCAACAAAAGGGAGTGGCTTGTTGAAGAACATTCTGAGCGCAAAAACTCTGTTGCCCGCCCTGCTTCTGAAGACAGGCTGTAGGCATGCCGGGACCACTCAGGAGCAGATGGGACACATGATATTCACAAAGAGGTTGGGTAAGGTCAAGGACACCAAACACTTAAGAAACTTAAAGAATCCACAGAGCACTTTGTAGTCTACCTAGCACTGTCACGTGCATTATTTTACTTCACACCTCACAATGGTCCCATTTTCCAAGTAAAGAAACTGAGGACCAAAGAAGCTCTGCCCCGGCTCACAGCTGGTAAGCAGCCGGGCTGGCAGCTGAGCCCGTATCTTCCAAGCCCACACTCAGCACACCTCTCTGACGCTCCCTCAACCCAACGTTACTAATGACAAAAAGCCAAACACAACCGCAGACCAGTGGCGTGACTGAACCACACCCTCAGGCCAGCTACATAATCACTAATATCCCTGCTGGAACCCAGCACAGGCTCTGCCTCCCCAGAACGTCAGGACTGGGCATTTTCAGAGCAGGGTCAGCCCTGGCGTCTGCTGAGAGAGGCCCATGGCTCACTCTGCTGCAGGAACGCTGGCCTGATGGCAGGAACCACAGTGCGGCTACAGCTGGCCCTGTCGAATGCACTCAGCTCTGGTGACCCAGCCCAGCTGTGCAGGCGGGCGCCCTCCACGGGGCTGCTGAACACTCCAGCGCTGCGTGGTAGAGCTGTAGGGAGGAACCGCGCTTCAGGGGGCTGGCGATTCCGAAAGAACTTTCCATCGTTTGTGCTTTCACACTGTAAGGCAGTTTAAAATTGGTCCCCAAAGAGCTGCACAGACCATGCCTTGCAAGGGCACCCTAGGAAGCATCAGGAGGTCCCTTCGGCAAAGTGGGACCACAGGGACTTCAGTTTGAATTGTTACCATCAGCACATATTCCTTTTGTATTTTTGAAAACTAGTTCAAAATTAAATTTAAAAGCTATAAGGATTAGCTGCACTGGAAAGTCATGCAGGCAAACAGAAACTGACTATTTAAACTATTTTAAATTAAACAAAAGCTTTAGAAACACTAATCTAGACATGAAACCTTTATAAAAGCAAAACAGGGGAAAAGAGACTCATTTACAAATTGTATGATTTTTCCCCTCATAGTAACAGAAAAAAATAGAGCAATTCTTAAAGGAGCAAACAAATTGTTAGGCATTTTCACATATTTTATCTCATTTAATGTCTTCAATAACCATGGAAAAAAGACATCATCCACAAGCCATAGTCCAGGAAATAGGAGCTAAGGAGCTTCGCCCAGCCACTAACTCCTGGAGCATGAAGACAGAACTGGCCAACCTGGGAACATAGAAAAACCCGGTAAGAGCGGCCACCGCCGCAGGCAGAGCACGACCTGCACCCACAGGAAGAACCAGAAGGAGCGGCCAGGTCCCGACAACGTTTCCACTGCACTCCCAGTGTGGGCTGCATGGCCCCTGTGCGGCACGTGAGCGCACAGCGCTGTTCTCCCCGTTCAAAGACGATGAAACTAACCCTCACTGAAAGGACTTGAGCATAAAGACGTTTTCACAGTGTTGATGGTTTTGTACCAATCTACCCATCTTCCTCCCTCCCTTTGTGGAGCCTTCCACAAAGGCTCCATCTGAGAGATGACTGGGGGAGGGGGGCAGGGAGGGGCAAGGGGCCACAGGCGCTGAGGAGGCACCGCCTGGAACCCTGGCACAAAGAAGCCCTGACGCGTTTACTGTGTGAGCGTACCCACAAGTCCATGTGACCACAAGTTTGTGACCACCAGTCTACAGGCCCAGGCCCTCTCACGTCTGATATAAGGGAGAACGATTTAAACACAGTAATAGCCGTGCTTTATTCACACTTGCTGAGCTCTGACTAAGGCAGGAGAAAGGCTGCTGAACTCGCCCACGCACTGCACCTCTGTTAACCCTCACAACCGCCACCCCGTGTTCGCTCCGGTCACCGTCCCTACTTCACGTGTGAAGAGACTGAGGGTCGGGGTAGTGAAGTAACTCACTAGAGGTCAAACGGTAAGAAACGGAGGTAAAACTTAAACCGCTGAGACTATGACTCCTCAGTCCAGGCTCATACATACTCACCAACACACCAATTACACTCAGCTGACTACCCCAGACATCCAAGCCCTGGGGTTCTCACTGGCCTTGGGGTGTCCATGAATCTTTTAACTCCAAGCATCTCAAGAATGGAAGTAATATCAACGCACTGGCTCTGGCCCTTTACCATCTGACCCTAGAGCTGCCCTGCATATGCCCTGGCCTGAACGTGAAGAGAGACCTTCCCAGAGAGAACTGTGGAGCTCGTCCCCTCAGCTCCAGATAAAAACTCCCTTTACCTTTTTTCTTTAGATAACTGACTATCTTTGAAGTTTCAAAACCAACGCCAAATTCTAAGACAGATCATGTCTCTACACTAACAGCACAGCCAACTTCCCTTTAGAGCAGTGACACACCAAAATAAGAGTGGCAGCCTTGCGCAGCAGTCAGAATGGACTCCACTGAAATGACACAGCTCAAGCTGGTGACCTCCCGACGCCTGAGGTTTAGTAGAAGGCGGCTGGCAGCGCCCGGGGCGCAGGAGCGCAGAGCAACACCTGCTGGCCTCAAGGGGCAGCACAGCTCCACCAAGGGAGCATGGCACTGCCCAGACATCACAGCCCCGTACAAACACACGCCCCGCACTTCGGACATCTGCCCAGACATCACAGCCCCGTACAAACACACCCTCCGCGCTTCGGACATCTGCCCAGACATCACAGCCCCGTACAAACACACCCTCCGCACTTCAGACATCCTTGTTTAGAAACAATATACAGGAATTATCATTCTCCTAAGTTTCTTCTAAGACTTTCTTACAATGTTTTTCACTTGAAATAGAAGTTTAAAATCCAAGGAATTTTCTGTAAGTACAATCACACATAATCCAGCACTGCCTGGGACCAGACAAAGAACATAAAGTCAATTCCAGTTACCTTTGTCAGCAAACAGCTTGCCCATAATTTTGTCACGAATACAAAGAACATCCTCTGGTCCCATCTGTTTAGCAGAACTTCATCATCGGCAAGGGCTCTTTCAATGCACTTCTACAGCTGCTTCCTTTGGGAGCGCAGACTGCTGCACCCTGACTCGGCAGCGACATTCTCCCAGAACGCCACTGTCCCCTCAGGGCTGCGGGGTAAGAACTTGAAGTTGCTGAAGGAGTACTTCCCCTCGCCCCGCCTCCCCTCTCCGCAGGCAGCCCCCCTCCAAGAGAGCTTCAGAAGTCCAGATCCTGGGAAGCCACGCATGACCTCACAAACCTCCAGCTTAACTCTGTAGAAGCCAGGAGGCCAGCTGACTACAGGGAGAAAGGACAACTGTGCTAGCTTATCTGGAGTGGCTGCTGCTTATGTGAGAGAGTTTGTCCAACATCATTTGAAAAAGAAGAAAAAAAGTGCTAATCTCAGCATTGTTTTTCTTAAGTAGCACTACGGTTTTTGAGGTACTGTTTTTAAAGACCATCATTTCCTACAGCACACACATTCTGGCTATAAAGGAATGGC
Source organism: Balaenoptera acutorostrata (assembly GCF_949987535.1). Taxonomy (NCBI): domain Eukaryota; kingdom Metazoa; phylum Chordata; class Mammalia; order Artiodactyla; family Balaenopteridae; genus Balaenoptera; species Balaenoptera acutorostrata. The sequence continues at coordinate 4,732,130 of NC_080084.1, read as the reverse complement.
TGAAATAGGCAATAAATAGATCTGATTCATTTATATTATATAAAATTCACCTGTGTTAAATTCACACCTAATTTTATGTGATTTGTGTTTTCCTATTTTCTAGCTTTGTTTCTGTTTTTCTGCTGTCGTTAAATGACTCATTTGGCCTTTTGTTCAAACCCTGCTTTAGACAGCCAGAAGTTAAGACAGACAGGCAACACTCACAGCTGTCAGACGCAGGCAACAACTGCCACCAAGGCATCTGAGAAACTGGGACCTACAGGACTTGGTGGGGGGGGGGGGGGCGGACGGAATGGACGCGCACCAGGCCTAACTAATGGATAACAGAGTCCGCATCAGAGCTCCTGAAGGGAAAGGAGACTGGTTTCGCTTCATTTTTTCCCCATGCTTTCTCTTTAAGCTTCTGCTATTTTTGTTGGGATTTGGGAATTATAAGGATCAGGAGGTAAAATAACTAAAAATTACTTTATAAACAGAAGTAGATAAAATCACATACTCTCAAAGAAAATGTAATATGCCCTTTCAAGAATGCCTTGGTTCACCCAGAAAATGATTATAATTTACTCTCCAGCAATTTTATTCCTAAATATATACCTAGCCTACAAGACAGCCAAAATGTTAATAACTAGGCAAATGGGAAAATTAGTTACAGTGTATATTCATGCAATGAATATTATTCAGCAAATAATTAATACACTAGGGCTTTATGAATCAGTAAGAATGAATTTGAAATGTTGAGCAAATAAGTGAGTTACAAAAGGAAACAAGATAGCACGTATATAAAGTTCAGAAACATGTGAAAGAATACCATATATTGTTTATGGATTCACACCTATATAGGCACAATACATGCCCACAGGTCATGGTGACCTTTAGGAAGAGAACAAGAGGGATGGGACCACAGAGGCAGTGACTGCAACATTTTATTTCTCAAATTGGCTGGCGATATGGAAGGTGTTTATTAACTTTTACACTTCTGGGTGTGCCTAGGACGTGCAGAAGTTGTAAAAGTCAACTGCGTGATGACTGCCTTTCAAGTGGATTCAGTGGCCTCAATCTAGAAAATTAACGCAACAGGAGGCAAAGAGATTAATAAGCCCTCAACTCTCCACTCTCAAGCCCCCAATCCAAGCAGCTGTTCCTAACTCTGCCTCCACCTGGAAAGTCTCCCCCAGCCCACAACCATGTCCACACGCCCACCCAGTCCTCCAAAGCCCACGATGGAGTAGTCCTGGCCTTGGAACCTTAGCGCCCCGCCCACTAGGCCCTGTTCCAGAGTGATCTGTGAAGTTATCTGCCCCCTTTTTGGGAGACACCTAGTACCTAGTATAGAGCAGCTGCTAACTGAGTTCCTCATTCAACAAAAACTGGGCACCCAGCATGTGCTGGACGCTGTAACAGAGGTTCTCTGAGTCTTAAATCTAAAGACTTGTGAAGTTCACTGCCTAATAGGAGGGACAGGCTCAGACCTAAGTATAATATTATATGATGAACCCTAAAATAGTTGCTAAGTGAATGGAGTGTGACTAATGAACATTTATAATTTTGTTTCACAATAATAATTATTCAATACCTCTTAATTTCTCTATACTAAAGATTTCATATTACTACTCTTGACTAGAAAATGTCACCTTTGTGTCGAGGTGCAGCTGCTAGATAGAGTAATTATGAAGAAAATAAACTATCATTAAAACTCCTCACCTTCAAGTAATCTAAGGCTCTTAGAATTATTATTACAGATAAACAACACCCTAAGTTGATCTGACCATGGTACACTCGCAGCAGGTGACTTTGAGGAAGTTTTAAAGAAAACAGTTCAAGCAGTGTTATTACTTATAATAAGAGCCAACATTTTTTGAGTAATCATCAAGTGACAGTAAATTATTATCCCTTTTCCCAGATAAGTAAGCTGAGGTTTAGTAGAGATAATTCACAAAATATGAGCCAAAACAGTCTGACTTAACCCACACTCTTCACTAGGAAACCATACTGCTTCCTAGCAGGAAAATGGGTCAACCTCTATATTTCTAGAGCAGGGATGGGCACACTGTGATCACTACACCAAAGGTGACACAAGAAATCATTTCAAAGTTCACAGCCAGGGCCACTCACTTTTATGAACCTCTGTTAAGAGATTTCTCCCTGCCAGTAGCACAGTGACATATAACAGGCCTGCCCGCCCCTGAGAACAGGGACTCTTACTCAGCTTTGTATTCTGCCTTTAACGGTTTCCCGTGCTTCTCAAACTTTAAAGTACTCATGAATCACCTGGGAATTTGTTAAAATACACATTTTGACTGAGTAGGTCAGGGGTGAGGTCTGCATTACACATTTCTAACAAGCTCCAAAATGAGAGGTTGACAACTTAGGCTGAACATGAGCGTCTTTCCATGAAAAGCTTCTGAAGCTCTCACTGCCTGGGTACCACCCTCGACCAGCAGAGTCATAATCTGTGGTGGCAAAGCATGGAGAGTGTCTCCTAATTCCAGCTTCAGAGAAAAGTGCCTGGGGACGGAGGCCCAAGCACAAGGGCATGAGACGCTGTCAAGGCATTTCTCTTAACATTTAGACGCTAGATGGTTTAGAGGGAGTTTACATTAATCCTCATTAGCATGCATGAGAAAGATTATGTTCAACTCGCCTGGCACAATGGCCCTATGGTACTGAATAGCAGGGCTCTGCTAGGAGCTTGTGCCAATTTAAGACAGTTTACAGAAAGCGTCTAAGACGCAGGGGAGAAAAAGAAAAACAAGATTAAAGCACTGGAAACATACCCATTTGGGGCTCTGATAAATTGGTACTTCTATGTAAAAGACTTTCAGAGAACTTTATTTGGAGAAGGTCTCTGTCTTTTTTTCTTCCGCAGTGGATCAAGTCTTGTGTTAAGTGACCTCTGCTGAGAGAAAACGCTATTGCTTCCTTTAAAAGTTAAATATCGCACTGATACATGAATAGAAAGATTGCTGCATCACCCTGACCAGTTAAAATAACCGCCAATCCAGTTTTTATTTAGAGCTATGATTCTCCTTGTAATAACATGTAACTCCAACGTCCTCTATCATTTGAAGTCTTTCAATACAGTCTTGAATGAAAGATCACCCACTTAGCCAGCACCCCACAGCACTCTTCACACCAACATCCAGGGCACTACTTTGTATGTCTTAAGGTTTAAACTACAGAATTAGAATGTTTCTGGGAAACCCTCTTTCAAATCCAGGACCATTTCCTGAAGTCATCACCAAGTTATACAAGAGACTCCAGCAAACAGAGAGAGGCCGAACCCCCAGAGCCAGGGGCAGGCCTGCCTGAGAGGACAGCCACACCGGCTCCCTGACAGTCAGACACTGCTGGGGACTGAAGGCGAGCACCGAAGAGCCGCCCGGAAACTCCCGTCAGAGGCATACGTCCTACCCAGGTGGCATCAGAAAGCCGCACGGGCAGCACCCAAGGGCTCCCATGTGCACCTCTCTCCAGCCCGGCCTCACCCGCTCCCCGCCCTCCCAGAGCTCACCGCGAGCCTCCCCTCCAAATGGTGACTCCGAGTCTCTGCATATGAAGGGTCCTCCCTCTCCTCAAATTCAATCTGTATAAACAGACCCCACTGGGAGGCACCCTCCTACAAACCCTGCTGCTCCCCCCAACTCCCGCTGATTCTTTCCTGACTTGGTACGTCATCCACACTGGAAATCTCACCATCACTTTGATGCAGCCCCCATGTCCTAGATTCAAACATTCACCAAATCCTTGCATCTTTCCTTCTTTATCAGGCTTTTTCTTATTTATTTTCTTATATTCCTTAGACTATTACTCAGACTACTGCAAAACTCATGATAAAAATGAATATCCACAAACTAGAACTTAGCAAATTCTTACAACAGAACTGTAAACTGGGTGATAAGGTCATTTCCATTTTACGAGTAAGGAATGGGAGGTTCCTAGAAGTGAAATAACCTACCCAGGACCAAGCAGCCAGTAGAGAGGATGATCTGACCTCCTGTCTTCTGATCCCAAATCCCCATATTTATGCCACCCCACCACAGTACATTGAATTTTATTCAGGACGTCCAGTACCAGGTGTTTCAGACAGCTCAGAGGCTGACCCAGGGCCTGAGCAGGCGGTAGGCTGGCATAACAACTCTTCTCCAGGTTACCACTGTGGTTAGTATTATCATTATTTTACAGTTATCTCCTACTACATGCTAGGCATTGTGAAACCACTTGATTTTCTATTCTTGATTTTTTTTCACTTAATCTCATTTGCTTTTGAATAGGTGTTATTCATTCCATTTTACACTTGGAAAGGTTCCCAGATTTTCTGTAACTTACTCAAGATCACACCCCCAGTAAGTACCTGAGGCAGGATCTGAACCCAGATATGACCAGCTCTGAAGCTAGGAGAGCCCCTGCCCTCAGCAATGAGCAGGGGCTCCTTGGCAGTTAAAAAAAAAAAAAAAAAATCATCATCACAACTGCTTCAGGAAGCTAGAAAGAGAAAAATGAGAACCTATTTTCTACAGAACAACTTTTAAAACATGAGAGAAAAGGCCTGAAGAGATCACCAGAGCAGCAGGAATGAACCTGAGAGGCAGGAGCTCCCCACCTGGAGGACAGAGGAGGTCAGCCAGATCCCGCAAAACAAGTTCACAAGATCAAGGTCTTTTCCTGTCACCAGCTTAACTAATGTCACATGATTTTAATATTTTACATTATACTAAAATACCTGCAGGGCATTCCCTGGCGGTCCAGTGGTTAGGACTCGGCACTCTCACTGCCGGGGCCCAGGTTCAATCCCTGGTTGGGGAACTAAGACACCACAAGCTGCGTGGCATGGCCAAAAAATAATAATTAATTAATTAGTTAATTACTTAATTAATTAAATACCTGCAGGCTTTAAGTTGGGATGTCAAAAAATATTTGAAATCGCACTTCAACAAATTTCTCTAAGTACTAATCTTGTTTCATGTGACTTTTCCTAGACAGAAAGACACTAAAGAAAAAGAAAAACAGGAAGAAAAAAGATACTTCCAATGTCTGCACTTCATTTGAGAAAGCGGAGAAGGCAAGAGGAAGGCAGAAAACCCGCAACTACCAGCTGGAGTGGACCCGACTGAGCGGAGCACTCCCCAGGCGTAAGAGCTGCACACAGACGTAATCCACTCGCTCTGTGGGGCTCCTCGGGATCCTGAGCGCTCTCCAAAAGAAAAACTGGGAAGCCGAGACGTGGAGTATATATATCTGTTACACCAAAAATGTATAATTTTAAAAGGCAGTTGTGTGTATTTCACAGAATCAAAAGAGAAACTCCTGTCAAATGGCTGTATTTGCTGTCCCTTTTCCCATCTGTCCAAACCCAAGCTCCATAGAAATAAATAATATTCAGCCCTACTAATGGTCACAGTGACCACATTTGTGCCCTGCAGGCTTCAGGTCAGGACTTACTGACTGGAGCTGCAGTCTTCAGCTGATGGGCCGGAGAGGGAGAAGCACCCAGACACAAAGGAACCCATTGGCCCTGGGTAACTGTAAGTCTCTAATTATCCTTTCTAATTTTGGAGCCACGTGACTGGATTCCACACAGCACTACTGACCCGCTAGCTAGCCTGAGTACTCTGCTGCTGGACCACAAAGGGAGGGGATGCTACTCTTTTCTCCTTCATTAAACTATTGTGTTATATTCACAGGGTGAGCTATTTCCGGATTGGCATGCGGCTCTCTGGTCAACATCAGTGTTCACAGCACCTGAGAGAATTTAACTATTCCTGCCAAATTGATTCCAGGATCTTAAGAGGTGTTTTCAGCTTATAATGAGTTATCTATTTGATACTGCAAAGGTACATAACCCTTTAAAAGACAAAGAGTCAGCATATATACTCTCTACAGACGTCCTTTCCAACCCTATTCTAGAATATTACAGATTTGAAGTATTTTCTTCTTTGACTTAAGTGGAGCTCAGTCCCGCTCTGGCCACAAAGCCTGGCTAAATCCAGGCCTGGGAGGTGTTCCTGAGAGGGAACTAAGGTGTGCTGAAGTGCCACAGGTCCCCATCACCCTCCCCGACCACTCCACCTTTCTTACAGGAAGCAACACAATTGAGAACAGTGTCATCCTGTGTTCAAAAGAAATCACTGTCAGATACCGCCACTGAAATAATCTTTAATGATGTAAAAGCATATACTGATATAGAAAAGTATTTAAAAATATACCTAGGTAATGTCAAGTAAAAATATTTTTGTTTTGGGATCAAAAATAAACGGTCTCTGGAGCCTGACTGCCTGGGTTCAAATCCTGGGTGTGGCACTTACCATTTGTGTGACTTTGAGCAAGTTACTCAACTGCTCTGAGCCTCAGTTTCCTTATCTGGAAAATCAGAACATTAATGTTCCTTTCTCTTAGCTTATTATGCGAATTAAGCACCATGTCTTTACTAAAGAAAGAAAACCTATGGAATACATATGATGCATAGGACATAAGATGGTGTTTAGAGACAACCTAAAGTAATCTTATAACACTGTCTAACACTTTATACATCAAAAGCAGTACCTCAACAGGAATGGGCTTAATTTTCTTGGTTCAAGTCCAGCTAGAATCAAAGCAGCATTATCAGCACAGATTAGTCTTACATTCCCTTTCCTTTGTGCTTTCCTCAGAGTTCACTTTATCCAACACAGTCAGACTCCCCAGTCCACTGCCAAGGAAACAGGAGAGACCAGTGAGTAGAGGTGGGATGCTAAGCACGTGCACTTGTTTTATTTATCACTTCTGCTGTGTTGTTTTATCACAACATTTATTAATAAATGAATTTTTTTCTCCTTGAAGCCTAACACTTTGGCCTTGAGTGCCTAACAGAAGGGAGTCAATCGGGGTGACAGTTGTGCAGTCAGCGTCCTAGTCCAGACTTCCTTAACAGACTCAGTACCTCTATCTACTCCTTACCTCTGCAGAGGGATGTTTTAATGCAGAATAAATTTTTAAAAGCCTAATCATTGATTACATTAAAAAATTTATGGAGACAGGTTTATTAACAATTTGGGAATTTTTTCTCTCTCTTTTTTTTTAACATCTATATTTATTGGAGTATAATTGCTTTACAATGGTGTGTTAGTTTCTGCTGTATAACGAAGTGAATCAGCTATACATACACATATATCCCCATATCTCCTCCCTCTTGCGTCTCCCTCCCGCCCTCCCTATCCCACCCCTCTAGGTGGTCACAAAGCACTGAGCTGATCTCCCTGTGCTATGCGGCTGCTTCCCACTAGCTATCTGTTTTACATTTGGTAGTGTATATATGTCCACGCCACTCACACTTCGTCCCAGCTTACCCTTCCCCCTCCCCATGTCCTCAAGTCCATTCTCTACGTCTGCGTCTTTATTCCCCTCCTGCCCCTAGGTTCTTCAGAACCTTTTTTTTTTTTTTTTTAGATAACAATTTGGAAATTTTTTTCTAAAACTGAACACACACACCACCACCACCACCACCCACCAGCTCTACAATTACCAACTCAGACTTACAGCTCCATAAATATATGGCATGAGAGAAATTAGATCAAAAGAGAGAATACAGATATGAAACCAGGAAGTCTAGAACAGTCAATGTACCTGGTCTAGGAGTCACGCAATTTGAATTCTGGGGCAAGATCTGTCACCAGGTAATTCTATCCCACCCAACTGGGACTCAGATTCTTTACTGTAAAACAGGGTTAGGCCCCCTTTAAGCTGGAAAATATCATTATTCTTCAACCCACGATTCCTCTGGTGCTACAACTTCTCCAAAGCACCAAGAAGGCAGAGAAGGTAGAGAAAAATATGAGAATTATTCCAGATTCCCTAAAGTTTCTTAGAATGATTGAGCCCATCCTAATTTTTAACCCTGAATCACCACACAAAAAACCTCCTCCACCTATACCTGCTTATTATCTTATGCCAAGTCCAAGAACACAAATGGCGTGCCCTTGCCAAGCTGGTCTGTCCACATCACTAGCAGTGCTCAAGGAAGGGTGAATGACCACCGGTCAATCATGTGGACAGTGCCAGAGCCCATCTCTAACATGCTTCTCATTCAGTACTGGAATTCAGTCTCATGGCTGGGCAAGATCTCACGGTTTGACAGTGCAGGTGACACAGCTGAAACCTTATCTCAAGTTGGCCTGAAGTATACCACTGTCCACATCTGAGATGCTAAAATACTATAACCTACCCCAATACTCTCTCTTAACTACCCAGCTTTGCCCTACTAATGACTGGCACTCACGCTGGCCCCAACGATGGCTGCTTCCTATTCTGAGTCTGCAAACTACACCTTTGATAAACCTTTCACCTCCCTGTTCTGACTTGCTGATGTTTACCTCTTGTCTTTACTTACTTACCCTCCCTGTGGCTTCTGCAGCAAAGCCTCTCAGCCAAAAACACCTCAGGTCCCCAACAACTTCAACTCACTCCGGAGAGTTGGATTGGAATTTCAATGAAATTATCTGCATTTTACCACAACTTACAGTTACCCGAGATGATGGTGAAACTAAACGACTAAAGTGGCGCCATCCACCCAGGGACACCCCCCTCTCAAGGATGTCCCCTCAGAGACACCCCTCTCTCTGGCCCCTTCTAGAAACACCCCCTTCTCAGGGATGCCCCCCTTCCCTCAGGGACACCACCTCTTAGAGATCGGGTATAAACGCGGGTTTATCAGCCAGTTCTGATTCACACATTTGCTCCAGCTTCTACTTGGTACCAGGTACTGTGCTAGGTGCTTTAATCTATATTAACTCTTTAAATCTCATGGCCACACAGCATACTAAGTATCATTAACCCCACTATGCAAATAAACAAAGGGGGTTTCAGAAAGAATAAGTGGCTCGTCCAAGAAATTCAGACCAAGGTCTTCTGCTTCTGAGAGTTGTGTGACCCAAGAAGACAACCAACATCCATGGTCTATTTCACATGGAAATTCATAGCGGCAACGTTACCATGTGCCAGTCTTGAATGTGCTCATCCAATGAACTATAAACCTATAAACTGCTTATAGGAAATACTTAACATAGAACAGACTGATCATAAAAACAGGCTCATTAGAAATCTGTAATATGGGGACTTCCCTGGTGGCGCATTGATTAAGAATCCGCCTGCCAATGCAGGGGACATGGGTTCAAGCCCTGGTCTGGGAAGATCCCACATGCCGCGGAGCAACTAAGCCCGTGCGCCACAACTACTGCGCCCACGGCTCTAGAGCCTGCGAGCCACAGCTACTGAGCCCATGTGCCACAACTACTGAAGCCCGCACGCCTAGAGCCCGTGCTCTGCAACAGGAGAGGCCACCGCAATGAGAAGCACGCGCACCACAACGAAGAGTAGCCCCTGCTCGCCGCAACTAGAGAAAACCCACGCGCAGCAACGAAGACCCAACGCAGCCAAAAATAAATAAATAAATTTATATATTTAAAAAAAAAAGAAATCTGTAATATGTATACTGACTTTTAAAAAAAAAAAACCACTGACATTTTTTCATACAACTTTAAAATAGTTTATCCCCATTTAACCTCCCCTTCACCTCCCCAAACATGTGAATTAACACACTTTAATTCAGGAAAAACATATTAAAACTAAATTCATAAAATGATTAAGAAGTTTAGCATTCTCTGCCCACTTATGGAGATGCTGAAGGACAGGTAAATGACCCTAGAACGATGAATGACAAGAGATGAAATGCTGGATAATCCATAAAGAGACAGGGAATCACTAAATGACAGGTACAGCACATAAAACCTACATAATTTGTGATTTTGTGTTTTAGGGAGACTTAAATCCTAAAGTAGAGAGAGAAAATAAGTATTTATGGCGTTGACCAAGGGATCAGCTCTACCAAGCACCCATATAATTAGATCTTCCCCCACCATCTCAGGAACACGAAGACTTCCCAGCAGAATGGGACCTCACGGAGCAAAGGGCCAAAAGAGATTATAGTGACCATCTAATCCAACACCCTCAACTTACAATCAAGGAATCTCTGGCCTAATCAAACAACCTGCCCCAAGTAATCAACCAATGCCAGTGGCAGAATGAAAGCCAAGATCTCCCAGTGTCCCTTTCCCAGCACCAGGCCACTGCTACCAAAGCTGCATCATGCGAGCTAATACATACTCATCACCCACAAGTATTTGTTCAGGATCCAATTTACATATGGTAATACAAGAAATACTGCCAAATAGAATGTCCACAGGTTGCCAATTTGGCAAACCACTAAATTGTACTCTACCTGCCCCAAAAACCCAAATTACTTTTCACTCACATCATTCACTTATATCCACAGAAACCAGCCAAATGCTTTTCAAATATGTTCCACGCTCAGATTTCCCAAAGAAAAACTGCTACAAAAACCACCAGCACAAAATTAAGAGAATGGGACCAGTACCTTCCCCAGAAAGCAATCTCTGAGGTGCCTTTCGCGTAGGTGGAGTTACTGGAGCCACTCAGCCCATTGGCGATCCCACCAGAATAGCCCATCACTATTCCACCATCCGCGGAGATGCTCAGGACGTCCTGCTGTCCTCCCACTGATGTCCTCTCCAGGAACTGACCGCCTTCTTTAATGCGCTGTTGTATCATTGGAGTGAGGGGCACTTCAAAGCTAAAATAGCTATCAGGCTCTGAATATAAAGTCTCCAAGGACTCAGCACTGTAGTATAAAGAAGTGTTGTCCAAAATGGTTTCAAACTGGGAGCTGTACACATCAGTGGAGTCCTCTGCACAACCGGACCCAAGGATATCATCATCTCTGGCCCGAAGGTGTTCCTCTTGCTCAAGAATCCTGGAAAGCACATAAAACGGATGAATTTCAATATTAGGTTATTTTTTCCCCTCCAACCATATAAAAAAGGGAACATTCTATAGAGCTAACACCTGTATTCAGTGGGCTTACGTCAATACATTTGGGAAGGAAGATATCATAGAAACATATTCAGGCTGAAAAAACTCTTTAGCATACATATGCTATGCTACCCTCTAGATAATTTAATATAGTTTTGAACTAGTTCCTAATATGTGAATCAGGCCCAACGAATATTTGAATAAAATGTTAAAATATTAAATTTTCATTTAGCCAACTAAACTCCACAAATCCAAATTAACAGCTACTATCATTCTTAATTTTAACAGAAAGAGGTCATTAACAGGTAAATGACCTGTTAGAAGATAAATATATTGTGTAAACTTAATGGCCTAAAAATACACTAAACTTTCATCAATCTGTTAATATTTTCTGATTTAAATAAGACCAAACGCCCTCAAGAAGATAAATATTCTATAATCCAAGGGCTGCCCCCTGGTGACAATAAGAGAGCACTGCAGAGAGAGTTCAGATCCAGAAACAGCCAGCCGGTAAACAACCTTTAAAAAAAAAAAAAAAAAAGAGCCAACAAACGTGTTTACTACAAGGCTAACCAAAACAGTGACAACCTAGAAAAAACCTACAAGTTAATATACGTGGGGCGTTAATTAATTAATATGCAGCATGTCCTTCAAATATTAAAAATGAACATTAGAATAACTAAATAAAAATTTAAACCTCAGTAAGAGAAAGAAGACAAGAGACAGAAAACCGTGGAGCTGAATCTGGATGTGCCAACTACTGGCTGAGCCTCAGGGACAAAACAGAAATAGGAGTAAAACTACCTGGTGGGTAACCCACATTTCTAGGTGTGGCCAGGATTCACATTCAACAGTACAGCTGTCTCTGCTGTTTTTAAATCTCTGAAGGCCTACCCCACACCAAGTACTATTCTGGGTTCTACCTCTAAATGGCTCCTCGGGGCACTGGCAGTGAAACAGGAAGCTCGGGATGAGGCCCCTCCCTACCTCTGCGCACCTACTTCCCACCCTCCCCCAGCCCCCAGGCTCCAGCCACACGGGCGGGAGGGCGGGCGGAGGGTCACATCTTAAAAGCGCCTGGAGGCTTCTGCTTCGCAGCGTCCAGGAAGCACGCTCCCTTAGCGACAGCAGTCTTCCTTTGCCCAGGTGGTTCCCTCTGCCTGGAATATCCTCCTCCCCATTCTCTGCTGGGCAAACCTGTATTCATTCCTGAAGTCTCAGCGTAACTATCACTTCCACAGAAAGGCCTTCCCCAAGCCACCAACCGAACCAGCCTCTCTCCTGCATTCAGACTATTCTTTCTAGGGACATCCCTGGCGGTCCAGTGGTTGGGACTTCGCCTTCCAATGCGGGGGTGAGGGTCTGAACCCTGGCTGGGCAGCTGGGATCCCACGTGCCTCAGGGCCAAGGTGCCAAAAGGTGAAGCAGAAGCAATACTGTAACAAATTCAATAAAGACGTTAAAAATGGTCCACATCAAAAAAAAACTTAAAAAAAAACCAAAACTATTCTTTCTAGTATGTCTCCCTTCTTTTCCTTTACGGAACCCAGCACAATTAGAGGTCCTATCATTATTAATGTGTTGATCTTCAGAAGTAAACTCCATGAGGTCAGTGACCTCAGGCCATGGCTATTTTCCACTGTTTTTTTTTTTTTGCCCTTGCAGCACAGCTTGCATGATCTTAGTTTCCCAACCAGGAATGGAACCCATGCCCCCTGCAGTGGAAGCACAGAGTCCTAACCACTGGACCGCCAGGGAATTCCCAGGGCCATGTCTATTTTGAACATTCCTTTATGCCCAGCATCTCTAGCCGTATCAAGGACAGAGCAGACAACTGAAAACCATTTGTGGAAGGACAGGAAGGGAAGGAGGGCGGGAGGAAAGGAGGAATGAATTAATAATCGGCACAAGCACAGAAGTGCATACCCCAGCGGGAATATAATTACTGAGCCGCTGCCACATATCAGGGCTCCTTTTGAGGGGAGTCTGGAGAGTTTCTGTGTAGTGGGGATGGGGAGGGGAGGGAGAGGAGTCCTGACAGCCATCCTAAAGGAGCATCTCTCCGTGGCTCTGTTAGTTAACTGTGGAGAAAACGGCATCTCCTTACACCAAACAAACAAAACCCTTCAGGCTTGACACAGATGTTTTCCCATGTGAACTACCACAGGTGGAGGACTGACGAGACGGCACACATTTGAAATGACTTTGCCAAGAGGAACACTCTACAGTCAGACTACAAGCAAAGGAAGTGAAGACAGATGGGTATGGCTTCCATTTTTCTAGGCTCTCAGCTGGTACGGATGCCAGAAATGTAGGGAAAGACCAGGAAATACCATATGATGCCAAGTTTACTCATCAGGGCTGTAATCAAAACATGCTGCTTGTGAGAAGGGAGACCCATGTGAGTGCCATGGAAGAACTGAATTCTGACCGCCTGATCTCCTCTTTCAACCTAGAAAATTGAGCCAGCCCAAACCAGAGCCTCTGTGTTCCTACATGTGTAAGGCTGTATGCAGGCAATGGTGCTGCACCCAGAAGAAATGCCTGAGTTAGGATGTAATGACTACAGGATGTGTCAAAAAGAGTTCAAACCTTTCCACATTGTTAAAGATAATCATGGGGTATTTAGTTACCTTGATGCTGGAGAAGTTGCAACCTGTCAAATACAATAAAGCATCAGAAATGGATTCACCTAGTTTAGAGTTCACAGTCTCCCCATATGGACAACTTTATAACAAGACCACTTTAACATCTCGGAACCTTAGAAGCAACATAGATTACAGTCACTTCTCTTCCATCCTGTGGTAAACAAGGACCCAGGATATCGTGAATCGAGCTCTCACTGGCATCACAGACAGCAGGACACTATGCGAGCTCACCTTTCCCTGTCTCCTTCCAATTCAGGTTTCGTCTCAGGATGGTCCTTGTTTTCCCTTAGGAAGACTTCATCCTCTCCACTCTCAAGAAGAGGCTCAGGCAGAAATGGCTCTGAGCCAGTGGCCAGCCTCTCTGAAGGAGCTCTCCAGGTGTCATCCCAAACACTCTCAGTTAAACCAGCTGAATCACACAAACCAGCAGATGAGACGAGATGGCTTGGCACTTTAGAAAACTCTTTGCTTTCAGGAAGGGTTGTCCTTTCCAATGATGTCTGAAAATCCACAGGTTGCCATGTCTCTCTTTTCTCCCCTCCTGTCCACAATATTTCCACCCCGTGAAATTCCACATGTTTGACATGGCCTGGGCGTCCTGAGGAGCTGCCTTTACCACACTGCTCTGGGTGCTCTCTGCCCTGATCAGATCTCCTCTCTCTCAATAAACCAGCACTGCCCACTGAGCTGTGGGTCACAGGGCTCCCCACGGAGGATGCTGGACAAGCTGGCTCCTGCACATGGACAGCCCCCTTTCTCCCATTATTAGCTCTTAGGGAAATCTCTGCTTGAGTTTCTCCAGTTAATAGTGCAGTCAGGTCCTCCTGGATGCTCAAATAAAAATTTTCCTCAGTCGTAACTTCAGCTGAAAGAGGTATATCGGGTGACTTTTCTCGGCCAGCAGGGAACAGTGTGTTGGCTCTCTGTGTTTTATGACTGGCAGTGTCTGGCTCTTGTTCCACCTGCTGAACTAAAAAAGTAGAAACCGCATCTCCATCCAGTACCTTTGTAGCCTGCAGTGTTCCTGAAACTATTCTGGCTTCTGTGGCTTTCAGAGCTGAAATCAAAGAGTCAATGGGTTGTAAACTCTGTTCCTTGAGATGACTTTGAGAGGGGACCTCTCTGACATCTTTTGGTCCTCTGGTAACACTGAGAAGCCCAGAGGGATGGCCAGCAAGAGGCTGGACCCTCTGCTGCGCCTGAGGGCAGCACGGCAGAGATTCAGCATCAAACTCGAGAGAGGCTCTTAGGCCTTCTCCACTTTCCTCCATGGTCCCATATTCTGGAAATTCATTTGTGACATTCGGGGGGAGTAGAGTGCTTCCTCCATGATCACCTACAAAGAGAACAGAATGGACACATGACTTGTTCTGAACAACAGATTCCAATGTGTGTTAATAAATCTCCATATGTATTAGGCACTCAGTCATCCTTATGTGATCCTTTCACCGTCTCCTGCTCCCACCCTCTGCAACACTAGCTTCTCATAACCCTGCCAGTTGTCCCTACCACTTAGCTTACACGAGAGTACCCACAAAGGTTTTGGCACAGACAGAGGCGATCTAATGACACACGCCCTATTCAACCCTGCTTCTGATGAAGTCCCTCACATGCAACTCGGTTGCTGCATATGCAAGAACAGATAAAAATAAGGATATGTATCATTTTCCAAATACCACGCATGAAATAGCAACTAAAGTATTTATATTGGGCACAACAACAAATAGTCTTACGATCCAGCCAACAACATCTGTGCAGTGCAATCTCTGAGATGGAAGCCTCAGAAAAAAATCTATTAAAAGATATTTAAATAGTAAAATACTTTAGTATTTAAAGTCAGTAAATATTTTCTTGGCTGGAAGCTTCCCCTTCACTGTTGGATTTCTGTGGGGGGGTGGGGGGAAATGCTTTCAGAACATCCCTGGAGAATGAGACTGAAGTCAGAATGGAATAGGAAACTTAATGTGTTAAGAAAGATCTCCGGGATCCCAAATGCATAAAATTTAAATGGTATCGTATGCAGAACCCCAATATATGAAGCAGTAAAGACAATTAGTATATATTTACTATGTAGGATCAAATTTACATCCTTGTCTTATTAAAATGGCAGTCAATGAGAAAAATGAAGACATTCTGATAAACAATTTTAAATTGAGGGTTTATGCGTAACAGTTACAGTCCTATCACCCCAGGATCCAATTTCCTTCTGAACTTGGTTTTGGTTACTTTGTATCGAGAATATCCTCATCTACCCTGGAAATGTAGGGTCCTCACTTGGACAACTTTATGACAGAGGACACCTGTTGTTTTTGTTACTGCTTTTAAAGCACTGCAAGCTACCACCTTCCTATTCAGTGAAATATCTGATGACTGTCTGAATATATACAATGAAATGACTTGAAAGACCTGATTCCAAGGCATGTACAAAATGAGGTAACTTGGAAACATAAGTTAATGTATAGTATCCCACAGTGTGGAAAATCTGATAAATAATAATACATCTAAGAGTGTATTCAGTTTCATATTTCATTTTTGAAATAATTTTAAATATATTTTTTAAATTAAATTTGAATCAGTATTTATGGAATCCAAGAAGCACTTCTCTGTGACTGTAGTATTGACAATACCTTCACAAGACAGAAGAGGATGTGGCTTGCTTGAAATCTGAGGAGGAAGCAACTTTCAAACCCTGATTTTGAAAAGGAAGACAGTTAAAAGCAATAAAGATTCCTCTTCCTGTGGCACACTGACATTTTAAATTTTTCAATAAAGACTGTGATAGGACTTTTAAGATTCAGTTGTCTTTAATATATTCACAAAATTGTGCGACCATCACCGCCACCTAATTCCAGAACATTTTCATCACCTCCTACCACCACCAAAAAACCTATATCCAACCCATTAGCCACCATTCCTCAGCCCCTGGTAACTACCAACCTACCTTCTGTCTCTATGGATTCGCGTGTTCTATTTCATATCAATAGAATCACACAATATGTGGCATTTTTTGTCTTTTTTTCCACATAGCACAATGTTTTCAAGGTTTATCCACACTGTACCATGTATCAGAACTTTTCTTTTTATTGACAAATAATATTCCATTGTATGGATATACCACAGTTTCTTTCCATTCATCTGCTGATGGACATTTGTGTTATTTCCACATTTTAGCTATTATAAATAATGAATATTTGTGTACAAGTTTTTGTGTCTACATTTATTTTCAGTTCTCTTGGGTATATATCTATGAGTGGATTCTGGGTCATATGGTAACTCTCTCTGTTTAATGTTTGGAGAAACTGCCAGTTTTCCAAAGCAACTACACCATTTTACATTCCTACCAGCAAAGTCTGAGGGTTCTAGTACTGCCCATATTTTTTATTATAGCTGTCTTAGTAGATGTGAAATGCTGCCTCACTGTGATTCTGATTTTGCTCAATATCATTAATCACTGTGGTAGTGATTGATATTGAGCATCTTGTCACATGCTTGCTGGCCATTTGTATGTCTTCTTCAGAGACATATCCATTCAAATCCTTTGCCCATTTTATAATTGGGTTAGTTGTCTTTTTATTATTGAGTTGTAAGAGTCCTTTATATATTCTGAACAGAAGTTCCTTATCATATATACACTCTGCAAACATTTTCTTCCATTCTGCGGGTTGTCTTTTGCCTTAGTTGATGGTGTTTTTCTGAAGCACAATTTTTAAAAATTTTGATAAAATCCAACTTATCTATTTTTTATTTTGTTGCTTGTGTCTTTGGTGTCATATGCAACAAATTATTGTCTAATCCAAGGTCACAAAGATTTATTCCTTTTTTTTTTTCAGAGTTTTACAGTATTAGCTATTACATGTAGACCTTTGATCCATTTTGAGTTAATTTTTGTATATGGGGTAAAGTAGAGCTCCAACGTCATTCTGTTGCATGTGGATATCCACTGTCCCAGCACTACTGTTGAAAAAAACTATTATTTCCCCCACTGAACTGCATTAATACCTTTGTAGAAAATCAACTGACCATAAACGTAAAGGTTTATGCCTGTACTCTAAATTCTATTCCTTTGAGCTAGCAGCAAGTATAACACCATCTTGATTACTGTAGCTTTGCAGAAGTAAAATCAGGAAGTGTGAGTCCTCCTACTTTGTCCTTCCTTTTCCAGGTTGTTTTGGCTACTCTGGGACCCTGGCATTTTCCATATGAATTTTAGGATCAGCTTGCCAGATAGCTGAAATGTTCATAGAGGCTGGGATGAATCTGTAGAGCACTGCATCTTAACAATATTACTATTAAGTCTTTTGATCCATGACTATAGGATGTCTTTCCATTTATTTAATTTTCTTTAATTTCTTTTAACATGTTTTTGTTTTAATTGTACAAGTTTTACATTACTTTTGTTAAACTTACTCCCCTAAGTATTTTCTTTTTGATACTATAACACGCAGAAATTTTTTCATTTTCAGATTATTCACTGCTAGCTTATAGAAATACAACTGGTTGCCGAACTTACTATTTAGTTCTAATAGCTTTTTTGTGGATTCCTTAGGATTCCCTATATATAAGATCATGTTGTCTGTGAACAGAGATAGTTTTACTTTTTTTCTTTCTTATCTGGATGCCTTTTATTTCTATTTCTTGCCTAACTGCACTGGCCAGAACCTCTAGTACAATGTTGACTAGAAGTGGTAAGAGCTAGACATCCTTGTCTTGTTCTGGATCTTAAGAGAAAGCCTTCAGTCTTTTACCATTAAGTATGATGTTAGCTGTGGGTTTTCCACAAATGCCCTATATCAGGATAAGGAAGATCCCTTCTACTCCCAGTTTGTCAAGTGTTTCTATCATGAAAGGGTGCCAAGTTTTGTCAAATGTTTTTTCTCTGTCAATTGAGATTTCCATGTGGGTTTTGTCTTTTAATCTAGTAACAGTGCATTATATTAACTGACTTTTATATACTGAACCAAGCTTGCATTCCTGGAATAAATGCCACTTGGTCATGGTGCATAATCCTTTTTTATACGTTGCTAGATTCAGCTTTCTAGTATTTTTGCACCTATATTCATAAACAATATTGGTCTGTAGTTGTCTTGTGCTATCTCTGGTTTGGGTAGTAATGTGGGCTTCACAAAATGAATTGGGAAATATTCTATACTGGCATTTGTTTACACCTTTTTACACTTTTTTAAAAAACATTTTTCATATTTTACACTTTTTAAGCTTTTGTTTTCTCTTCCTTAATAATTCAGGCGACTTTAATTTCCTCCGTAGTTTAAAAGCTATAAATTGTTAAAATGCAATGAAAGAAAAAAGTATACAATCCAAAAGCATGGGCTTTTTTCTTTAACTTAGTAAAAGAGCTTAAAATTGTTAGAGAAGTACTTAGGTCACAGTGGGAAATATTTCCTATAGTTGTTATAATGCTTTTATCTAAGTTAGAGTATGCCTTTACAAAAACATGAGGATCATAGAATATAAAACTGCAAAAGTCAAAGGAATCAAAGAATTAATTTGGCTACCTAACATAATTAGCAAGAAAACAGGCTCAAAGGAATGATGTACTTGCCAACATGACACAACAAATAAAAACCAGAGCTTATCTATTCTACCTCTACTAAGCTTTACATCCCTCCCCTGCCCTCCACCTTTATTGGTAGTGAGATACCCTAGTATGTGTCTTCAATCTTTTCCCTGAAATTTAAAAAATCTTCTGAAATGGTTATCCAATGTCCAACCTCATTTCCTACTTCATTTTATATACAGTAATCTTCCTAAAACAAAAACTTCTGTTGCTCTCAGTAGTTCTGCACTGCCTACAGAATAAAGTCTAAAGTTCAAGCCCCTTCATCCAGGAGTTAGGAGCCATAATCCAGTCCCAATCTATCTTTCCCATCTACTCTCTCCTTCTGTCACTCAACTCCCTTTTCAAATGTGTTATACCATTGCTTCTCTAACTGAAGGATGGAGCAGCACATGAATACTCTAAAAAGGTTCTAATAAATACCAGAAATTAAGTTAACACTCTGAGCTTTTTACTCCTTTGCCTATGCTCCATCTCTTTCCTGCATATGACATACTTTTTCTTCTCACCTCTACATAATCAGATTACTTTCAACTTTCAAGATCTAACTCAAATCTCCTCTCCTTAATTAAGTCTTCCCTTAATCACCAGCCCTTGCAAGAAGACACCTCCTTACTAATGTCAAGAGAATTTTATCTCTGTATTACATCTAGCACACACACATGAAATAAATTAACATGATTTTTAGCTCATATTTTAAAGCCTCAAAAGGCTACAATTTTTAACCTATCATGAAGTGCTCTAAGAAAACTGTCCAAAGTAACCACTGAAGCCAAATATATATTTAACATCACAACATACTACCATGAAACCCATTCAACAAAAGGAAGAAAAGTTAAACTTTATCATTTAAGAACCCACTTTGTTCTAACAGTTTAAATTGCCATCTATAAAACAACCACTAAAATAAACACCAGCACACTGGCCCAAAGAAAAGTGAACACAAAGAAATCAAGAAAAGGGACATGAAAGAAATCAAATAATTTCTCCACCCCAGGCCTAATACTTTTCATTAAGATGTACCGGCATTAACTGTGTGCAAACGCCTGTGATGTCTTGATACAACAACTTGGCATCTGGTCAAAGACAGAGAGATAAAGGGAGAGGGCAGGGCGCAACCCCACGTGGCAGGTAGCTTTACTATTCCAACCAGTTCTCTGCTCTGAGTTTACTGTTCCAATAAGTACTAGTCTAATCAGTTTTATTTACTGTTTAACTAAATAAGGAGTGGCATCAACCAGGGGAAGTAAATGTTCTAAGAGGCTAAGTGACATGACCAAGGTAAATGAAATGATGTTCAGCAAGGTATTTTAGAAGAATTAGAAGTCAGAACTAGATTCCTGGTCTTTTTGTTTCTCAGGAGTAAATTCCTAAGGAAAACTAAGAGGCACCTGAATTGTCAGACTGTCATTTCTAATAGCATAATAAAGAACAAAAAAATCTTCTAGTTGTAGGTTCTGGGTAGAAATAGCCTTAAATGTCATGTGACTCTTGATCAGAGCACTTGTCACAGAACTCAGCATAACATCAAATCTTTCCTTCCAAATAAGGCACCCCTTTGTTAAATACACCGCGGTTTATTTTTGCTGTTTGCATTTGTCACCACGTGAACTGTCTTTAACAACAAATAAAACTTCATAAAATATTAATCTTGACCTTATTTGGAATTTCTGATTTCTTCCTTATGTTTAAAAATTAGAGCTATTTAGGCTAGGGTGATTTAAAGAAAGACCAAATTCCTCTTTCACGTTAAGACTTTTTTCTGCTCCCTTTTAAAACAAGGCCATTGATACTTCCCACTGAATGACCATCATTTCCAAAATTCATTCAGCAAACATTTATTAATTACCTGTTACGTACTTAACCTATGGGATTCAAAACTAAACATTGCTAGAGCATGAAAAGTCTATTTAGCATGTTAGAAAGCTCATACTGGCCATGTTTGAAGGATGTACAGGGAGAAAGTACGAGCACAAACAGAGCCTACAACAGGCGACAGCGCAGGCGAGGTGAGTGCTTGAGGCAGGACAAAGGCAAATGGACAGAACAAAGGTGCCAAAGGCTACTCCCTCTCAGACTCCACACCCATTACCACCTCCTGCCTCATCCTGCCGGCCCTCTCTAATTTCAACATGCTGTCCCAAGGGCCTTGCTCAGCCTGTGCCGGCTGCTGTGGGCTCTTAGAGCTCACTTGTTAAAGCTTTTCCTTTGCCTTCTGTCAGTCTACATCTATTACTAATGTAAGAATCCAGCTGAAAACTGAAACAGCTATTTCTCCTCTAGAAAGTCTTACTGAATTAGGGGACTTCCCTGGTGGCACAGTGGTTAAGAATCCGCCTGCCAGTGCAGGGGACACGGGTTCGCTCCCTGGTCCGGGAAGATCCCACATGCCGCGGAGCAACTAAGCCCACGTGCTGCAACTACTGAAGCCCACGAGCCTACCGCCCGTGCTCCGCAACAAGAGAAGCCACCGCAATGAGAAGCCCGCGCGCACCACAAAGAAGAGTAGTCCCTGCTCGCCACAACTAGAGAAAGCCCCCACGCAGCAACGAAGACCCAACGTAGTCAAAGAAAAAAAAAAAAAAGTCTTACTGAATTAGTCCTGCCCAAATCTGGTCTCATATCTGTGACAATGGGATTTGCTAAGTATTAAAAAAAGAACTTTAGCACTTACCTAAATATAAACCACACACTAGTAGAATCTGAATTAATAAGAGTTTTTACAGCTTTCCTGCATTTATTTTTCCCCCTTAAAGAAATTAAAATGTAGCGTAAAGTGTATAGGAGGGAAGCGGGGGGAGAGAGAAGAAGAGCTTTTTCACACTCATGTGAAATATATATACTTTGGGGGTGGGGTATCTATTTACATTCCCTTTTCTACCAGGAGTCATATCTGCTGCTTTGTGTATTTGGTCAGATTCGCAACAAATTATTTCCTCTTGTTTAGTAAAGATGCTTTTCCTGTGATGCACAAAACCCACTGATTATTTTTTAAAGACTTTTTCCTTTTGATTTAATATATTGAGAAAGAAATGGGATACTTTTTTTTTTAAGAATTTTTTTTAAAATTATTTATTTATTTATTTATTTATTTATGGCTGTGTTGGGTCCTCGTTTCTGCGCGAGGGCCCTCTCCAGTTGCGGCAAGTGGGGACCACTCCTCATCGCGGTGCGCGGGCCTCTCATTATCGCGGCCTCTCTTGTTGCGGAGCACAGGCTCCAGACGCGCAGGCTCAGTAATTGTGGCTCATGGGCCCAGTCGCTCCGCGGCATGTGGGATCCTCGCAGACCAGGGCTCGAACCCATGTCCCCTGCATTGGCAGGCAGATTCTCAACCACTGCGCCACCAGGGAAGCCCCGAATGGGATACTTTTGAAAGTTAACAAGACCAATTTCAGGAGTGCTTTGGGTTGTGTATTAAATAGCCATCCATTTCTGGAACACAGATACGGGACTGTAATAAAATGAAATGCAACAGAAAAAATTTCTTCTACATCAAACTAAAAAGCTTCTGCACAGGAAAGGAAATCATCAAGAAAATGAAAAGGTAACCTACTGAATGGGAATAAATATTTGCAAATCACATATCTGATAAGGAGTTCATATCCAAAATATATAAAGAACTCACATAACTTAGTAGCAAAAAAAAATCTGATTTAAAAATGAGCAGGAAAAAAAATAAAATAAAAAATAAGTAAAATTGAGCAGGAGATCGGAATGGACAGTTTTCCAAAGAAAACATACAACGGCCAACAGCTACATGCAAAGATGCTCAACATCACTAATCATCAGGGAAATGCACACAATAATCATGATTTGAACCAACTCCAGATAACCTTATGGTCCCAGTCTCCCCATGTTTTCCTGTCACAAATGATTCTTATTTGCCCTGGCTTAATCCAAACCTCTGCTTTTTACTATTCCTGATATAAATGAATAAAGATCACCCCAAAAAGCCAAAAAAATAAAAAATAAAAAATAAAACCACAGTAAGATATCACCTCACACCTGTTAGGATGGTTATTAGCAAAATGATAAGAAATAAAAAGTATTGGTAAGGATGTGAAGAAAAGAGAACCCTAGTACACTGTTGATGGAACGTAAATTAGTGCAACCTCCAGCATGTGGAGGTTCCTCAAAAAATTAAAAATAGAACTACCAAACGATGCAGCAATTCCACTTATGGGTATTTACCTGAAGAAAACAAAAACACTAATTTGAAAAGATATCTGCACCCCTATGTTCACTGCAGCATTATTTACAATAGTCAAGATATGGAAACAACCTAAGTGCCCACTGATGGATGAACGGATAAAGAAACTGTGGTATATATATATATATTATATATAGTATATATAATGGGATATTATTCAGCCATAGAAAAGAATGAAATCTTGCCATTTGCAACAATATGATTGGACCTTGAGGACATTATGCTAAATGAAATAAGTCAGAGGAAGACACATACTTAATGGTCCCACTTACATGTGGAATCTTACAAAAAAAAAAAAAGCTCACAGATACAGAGGAGAGACTGAAAGTTGTCAGAAGGTTGGGGTGGGGGGGTGAAACGGGTAAAGTGGTTCAAAAGGTACACACTTCCAGCTATAAAATAATCATGGGGATGTAATATACAGCACGGGGACCACAGTTAATAATACTGTCTTGCATATTTGAAAGTTGATAAGAGAGTAGATCTTAAAAGTCTTCATCACAAGAAAAAAAATTTTTGTAACTATGTATGGTGATGGACTTAGTGTGGTGATCATTTCACAACATATACAATAATGAATCATTATATTGTACACCTGAAACTAATATAATATTGTATGTCAATTATACCTCAAAAAAAAATTCTCAAAATCATGGAGAAACAAGCCTGCTCCAAAAGATGAGCTTCAGAAAAACCGTGGCCCTTCTAAGACTGACCCTGCTTGAGGCCCAGTAAATGAAATGGATTTCTTTCTACTCTGGGTAGCAAACTCCTTAAAAGAAAATGGCTGAAGAAAAAAAAAAAAAGAAGAAGAAGAAGAAAAAGAACTATTTGGCAAGTCTTCTGCAGACTTGGTCCCAGCTTCACAGTAGAAATGTGAAGTAAAGAAGTTTATCATGAGGGATTCTGAGCAACTGGATGTAGGTTTCCCAAAAGACTATGGGGGCCATGTCCATGAAACCACAATTACAAATCATACACACATTCCCTAGGAACTAGGCCCAGTCATTTTTAGGAAAAGATTCTTTGTTTGTTTTGTCTTATTTTGTGTTGTTGCCACTAGAATATAAACTCCAAAAGAAAATCACTTTGTCTGATTTCTTTACCATTATATCCCCAGAGCCCAGAATAACAGTACCGAGCAAAATGGATATATCTGTTGAATCAATGAATGAATGAAGAATGTCCTATAACCAACAGGATACCATTTAATAGAACCTCAAAAGAGAAACAGAAAGAAGCCTCCCAAAACCCAAGCAAAATACTACACGTCAATGCCACCTAAGTTCTGTCCCCTACTCCCAAGTACAGGCTGAATAGAATGCTGGAAACATTGGGGGGCGGGGGAGCAGGGTCGTCCTTCCTAACAAGGAGCTTGCAATCCAGCACCTCCATCTGCATATATTGTCTCTTGCAGACAAAGTTTAAGCAGCGGTAAAGTTAAGTGGGGACAATCTTGGCCACAGTTCTAGAATTCACCATGACCCTACATGGGCTATTACCACTAAACATAAATTTCTCAATTGTTTATCTTACCCTCTAAATGCTATGTTGCCCTATATGGTAGCCACAGCCACATCTAACTACTTAAATTTAAATTAATTAAAATTAAATAAAACTGAAAATCCAGTGCTCAATACCATATGTAGCTAGTGGCTACCATATTGCACCACAGAGATAGAGAACATTTTTCCATGCTCACAGAGAAGTCTATTTGAAAGCACTGCCGTAGAACCTTCCTACTCAAAATGTGGCCAGGGGACAGCAGCATAGGTATCACCCAGGAGTCTGTTCAAAATGCAGACTCAACTACCATCTCAGACCTTCCTAATCAGAATCTGTATTTCTAAAAAGAACCCCAGGTAATCTGTATACACTTTAAAATATGGAAGTACTTCTCCAGAGAACTACAACAATATATAGAAGTTGTTCTGACTACATTTAAATGGTTACTTTTTTATTCTGAAAGATAATCTTAAGAGTTCCTACCTCCTAACTGAAAGGTCCAAGTGTTCAATCAAGTAAACAACAGGTAAGGAAAACATGCAGCCTCTCCTTCCAATCAAGAGAAAGCCTTGTGCATTCTGGTCTGGGTTTGCCATCTAGCTGATCCAGGATCCTTTCAGCAGAGGAAGAGAACCACCTCGACTGTGATGGGACCTGTCTTTAGTTTATAGCTCACAGTGAATTTCTCTCACAGTGAATGGTCAATGACTCTACCTTTATGCAAAAGACCATAAAGTCCTAAAAAAACACCTACAAATGTAAAACTGAGCATTAGTAAATGCCTGTACATTAACATCTGTACATAGCCTTAAAGAAATTACATTGTAGCTTAAAAGAAAGAAGCTGAGGGAAAGGTAAGGTTTTTCTGTTTTTAAAAACTGGGATATTTTCCCAGACTTTCAAGGTTCATGTCATTGGATATATCACTTGTAAAATAAAAATGCACGGGCAAATTCACTCTCTTGTGGCACTTTCAAGACAGCACTATTTTTTATAAGTACAGTTGAGCACATTTTCAATCCTTTATGAATCATGGCTAACCCAGCCACTAGAAGTCGGTTTCTCTCCTTTCCTTGTAGGTTGTTCGTAAATGCAGTAATGTCCTTGGTGCTCTCTGTTCCCTAATGAATATCAGTTACCAAACATATTAAAACTTATATAATCAGTTAGTGTGATAAAAGAACTATAAATTCTTAAGTTATTTCAACACTGGAAAACTTACAGAAACAACCTTAAAGACACACTGCCCCTGACCTGTCAGGAAGGAATTCAATCCCATTGACAGAAAGGTGCCTGATAGTCCCCTTTAGTCTGAAATTTCATAAATCAATAAAAAAAAATTGAAGACAAAGGTCCAATTTACAAAGCAACATAAAATGTAAGCCTTGCAGAGTAAAAAATCTCAAATACATTTTATCTATAAGTAATCATAATCCTTAACTGTGAATAACAAAGATCAATGTTTCTAAGTCTAATAATCAATAAACCCCTCCAGTATCACAGTGATGCATGCATGGTTTCGATTTGCAGTGCAGTAGAAAAAGTCTTATTAAAAAAAAAAAAACCAAACAGGAGAATAATCCATTTTTACTAAGCAATAGAAAATATATTTAGTATGATAAAAGTGACATAAAATGAGTATGAGTAATGATAATTTGCTAAATGAGTAATCTAAGTACATTATATTTTGGTACACACTCTTCACTCTAGTAACAGTCCCACTTTGGAGACGGCTACAGTATGTAGTTGAGGATGCTGGCTGTTACCTGGTCACTAATAACTCTCTAAAAGCACAGATGTTTAAGGTATTTGTATGCTACAAAACCCAGGAAAAGGTCTGCCAACCACTACACAAGCTATTAGCATGTGCACACGAGTAGAGACAGTTCTATTAATTGGACACTCTTTCCCCAAGTGATTAATAGTTACAGCTGTGCTCATCACAAACTAAATTTCACATACTAATGATTCAGAACCCAATTTTTCTCCTTCAATTATAGTCCCTGGGGAAATGAGACTAGCTTTCCATTCCAGTCAACTGCAGAGGAGCTCTGTGAGCTGGGCGCAGCAGTGCACAACACACGGAAGGTAAGACAAGCGTGCTAAGGAGCAGCCCAGCGACCTTAACCCCAGGTCTCTGCCGGCGTGCAGAGACCTGGCACTCGTCAGGAGGAGAAATTCTAAGCTGCAAGAGCTGAATTTAGACCTATCTTTAAAATCACTGTTTTTAAAAGCTGGTTGCCTTTTCTCAATCAGAAGGATTCTCCACTTTGATCTATCATCCACTCTCATTTGTTTCTTATGATATCCACACTTTGTGCTTCTCCTTCCGGTCTTAGCGCTTCTGATCATCACTGCTCCTCTGATTTCATCCATTCTATCCTTTTTCTATTTCTTCCTGTTAGGAATCCACACTTTTAAAAACCCAATTTTATGTTTTAATTTTTTCCAGCTTTATTGAGATGTAATCGATATATAACATTGTGTAGGTTCAGGGTATACAACGTGTTGATTTGATAAACTTAACAGATTGAAAAATGATCACCACTATAGCTTTAGCTAACACCTCTGTCACATCACACAATTACCACTTCTTTTTTGTGGTGAAAACATTTAAGATCTACTCTCTTAGCAGCTTCAAAGTACATCATACAATATTATTACCAATAATCACGATGCTTTACATCAGAGCCCCAGAACTTATTCATCTTGTAACTGTAAGTTTGTACCCTTGACCAGCATCTCCCCATTTTCCCCACCCTGACAGCCCCTTGTCACCACTTTACTCTCTGAAAACCCAGTTTTTAAATTTCTCTGATCTTCACTGATTTTTTTTGTTTTCACTTTATTTTTAAAAGCAAAAGTTTAAGCTTTTAAACAACTCCACAGTCTTGTTTATAGCAGGCTCTCTTCTGCTAAAGTTAACACAGATGTGGTAGTATTAATATAAATTCTTATATATTTTATTAAATATTTTAATATTTTAAAATTGAAATATTAAGGAAACTTAATACTTAAGAAGTTGAAATTCAAAACACTATACAACTCTTTTTTAAAACATCACAAATGCCAAGCGGCTGGAGTGCCTAGCAGTGATGATCCACTACAGCTGTGGACTTCCCTAAACCGCTGTGAGCCAAGACAGGTGTCAAGTGCAGTGGAAAACAACAGCTCCACTCAGCCTCCAGCCTGTCACAAGCCTCAGCTGATCCATATTTGCATTCAGTAGTTTTCATGCTCAATAAGTGAGCCACAGTTTTGCTAAGGATTGATTCAGGCTGCAAATTGGCATGAGCAATAATTCCAAGCATCTCTGAAAATGCAAATTTCACCGAAGTCAAGTTCCCTGGTGAGAGAGAAATAAATCTTGAATTACTCTAAAAGTGACACTTTCAACAGATAAGAAAAACACACCCCCATGTGTAAACTGAGGAAAAATAAGCCTCCAGCAGAGACCACCTCAGCCTCAAGGACAGCGCTCATGGAGCGGCTGTGGTGCTGCCTGGGGCTAGCCAAGCTCTCCTCCAGAGACTCTGGCAGAGCAGGGGGAAAGCAGTCTGAGCTCTTTAAGAGAAACTCCTCCCCATTCCCATCCAGTGCCACAATATGATGTCTTTCTAAAACTACAGGGGTAGCTGGTTTTCTCTTTCTTTCTATATAATACATCAGAAACAGGGAGAAACAGGATGATAGAATTCTGTGTTCCCAGGAAAGCCGTTTGAACGACAACAACAAAAAACAATGAAAGGAAATAAAATTACAGGTAAGAATAATATTCTGTTTTCTATTTAAAAATAAAAATTTTGAAAAATCCAATGTCAGATGCTAAAATAAACATTCCACGTTAAAGCCAGGGGAGGTTCTGGGCAACAGCACTCGGAGGGCAGGTGGTGTCTTTCTGGTGGCTGGGGAATTAAAGAACGGCTGGCGTGGGCACCCCGGATAAATGCAGTATGTGCTTCTCTAGTCAGGATTCAGCAAAACCTCATCCAGCCCCAGCAGTCTACTACTGGGATGGTCAAAAGACAAGACTAGTAAGCAAAAGCAGTCAATAATACAGACGGATCATTTTACAGCAGCATTTCACAAAAGATAGATATATAAAAATATATTTGCCTGCACAGACCTACAAATAGAGGTTACTCACAGAGATTACTGTAGCTCCAGCAGTTACCCATTGATCATAGAAAATGCCCAGTTCATCAGCTTAACGCTTGAGAAAAGTTAGCTAGAAAAGAAGCTGGCTAATTCAAAATCTGCCGTGCTAGTAACTGGAAGCAAATGAGTTTCAGATTTCCTGGCAGCCCCTGTGGCCCTGCAATGCACAGGGTGATGTCCACGGAAGCGCTCTGAGCACCAGGAGCCCGGCTGAGCGAGCTGCCGCCTCTCCCTGTGTCACAAAGGCACAGCAGCCTGCCCTCACGCTCCCGTCTGCCTCTGCGCTCTCCACCTTGGTAGCTTACCGAAACAACCACGGTAGGGCCTTTCTATATTTGTGAAAACTACTTCCAAGGAGATAATGGAGATGACGGGAGTGAGCTTTAATGTAACCATTTCCCCAGTGCAGCAGCAGGAACCCCAGCAAAGCCTCGGAGAGGACTGTACCATCCCGGGTGACATCAGAGGTGGGGCTGTCATCTCAGAATTATGCAGCATTTTCTCTGATGCAAGAAGGACACACGTGAAAGGAGATGGATGGGCTCCCTTTTAAAGGATTTAATTCTTGTGTTATTTAAACAGAAAAGGCAAAAGCAAATGTAACGTTGAACAACTCCTGTGGGAGGATCTCAATCCTGCTTTCCCGGTCCTCATCTCGTGGCTAAATGACGCTGCCAACTAAAGTCATTTTACTGACGACTGCATTACCATTCCTGCAATTAAATTCTTATTTAATGGGTAGTTGACATTACTTGGAAAATGTGACATGAAAAAATTCGAAGACATTAACATTTAGTTTTAAATATGATGACATAAACTTTTACAACACTAATGGTACCTCAGATGTATGCAACACCTTTCTACACAATCTCAATAAAAATACTAAATGTAAAAACTAATAGTTTTGTAGATGAGAAAAGTGAAGTGAAAAATAGCACAAGATGAAGAGCATAATGTAATATTGGTCATTAGTCTTAGTAATGGAGGTTAATACAAACATTGAAAATATCTCATCTTCTATAACCTTAATCTTCCAACCAGTATAAAAAGCAAAGGCCAATACAAAGCAATTGATGATTATTTTTATTCATTCCATATGCATTTACTGAGTACCTAATAGGTGTGAGATAATGTGCTGAGTTTAATTTGGAGTATACATTTCTCATAAATAATATAGCCAGAATAGACAATATTTATAAAATGCTTACTATGTGCCAGACACCACACTAAGCAGCTTTATTGTATTAACTTATCTATTCCTACCAGCAGCCCTGTGGGATAGCTACCATAATTAACCCATTTTACAGATAAAACTACTGAAACACAAAAAGTATCTGACTTGTATGAGTTCACATGGCTAAAACTGGCACAGGCAGGATTCAAATACAGGCACTAAGGCTGCAAAGTCCACCCTCTCAGTCCATAAAGCTACAGTGACTCCTGGGGGCTTCCTTGTCAAGTAAAACAATTCCAAAGGAAGAATATAATTTTCAGAATTTGGAACCACAGCAAGTCAAAAATAGCAAGAAGATTCGCCCAAATATAAGAGGATAAAGGCAGAGAGTACACCTAGAGAAAGCATACGGAGATAGTGAAAATGACACCCAGGAGAGGAATTTCAGTGCTGACTGCTCCAGGGACCTTGGGCCAATGGCTTTAAATCTTTCAGCTTTAGTTTCCTTACTTCTGAGCTATAGATTTTTAAGTTATAAAAGCATGGTTAAAGCCCACAATCTAGACTTGTAGTCTGGGCTCCATCACTTTCCAATTATGTCCCTCAAGCAAGATTTAACCTCTGAGGGGCTCAATTTTCTCATCCAAAAAAAAATGAGGAAAACAATGAGGTTGTTCTGAGAATTAAATTAACTATTCATATAAATATATAAAGCACTCATACTAGCAACTAGTATACAATAAAAGCTCGAGATTATTATTATCATTACTATAATCATCATTACTTTTAGCATTATTAGGGCATTTTTAAACTACAACTGCCAGCTTCCTCCCTTTTCAAAAACTTCTCCAAGAAGAGCTGCGATTTTTCCAGAGTTGGTAGGAAAAGCAGAAAGGACAACCTTTGCTGGTGTCATACAAACATTAACCAACCCATGAATCACCAACTCCCTGTGAGATATAAGCTGAAGTTGTTGGGTGTGCTTTCCAAGAAAGCTCCTTACAAGGGGAAGAAACTCAAATACATGAATGAGGGTGCTGAATAAAGTTACTGCGATTATAAAAAGGCTACATAACTAAGATGATCCCCTTAAATGCGTCTACCAGTGACTGTGAGGAAATGAAACTGTCTCAACCACACAACTGTCTCATTTCCAAATGTCTAGCATTTCACATCAGGCTTTAATTAACAATATCTTTGACTGACATCCTAAAACTCACCATTTTAAAAAGTAAAGCTTGAAAATAAATTTGTTACATATTCTCTAGTCTCTCATGTACACTATCTCTAAAAAATATACATACGGAAACAGCACCTGAGTCTACGACTGGGTTGGCAGTGCCATCCTGAAGTCTTTGACTGTCTGGTTTTGTTTTGTTTCTGAAATGTAATCTAATAAAGCTGCCATTATCCTTGAAAGACAGATAATAATAATATTCAGACGAGAGAACCATTAAAAAATTTACCAGCCAATATTCTGTGTATATCTCTTCTGTAAAAGATAGTTTGTTTTTCTAGAAATATCACTGACAGACTGTACCAACCAAAAAAGCTACATTTATAAATTGTACTTTTTCATTAAAATTTAAGATCTTATAAACAAAAGTATACAACAGCCAACTGCAACCAATGTTTTTTAATGAAGAAAGTATGAAATTTAAATTATAAAGTATTTTGAGTGTTAACATAAAGTTTGTATTGACTGTATCTTCTTATTTTCTCTGTTGATGCTCTGGCATTTGGGGCCTTGATCTTGGAGAGGCAGCCCCTCCCAGGGCTAGCTATTTCCTGAAGAGAGCAAAGGACTCCCCTGGGAGTACACTTCTGATGCACAAAACAACCAATCCAGAGCCACACCCCATGCATCTCCTTCCTCAGCCTCTCCCACCTAAGCCAATATTCCCCGGCTCTAAATCACCCAAGGGCCTGGCATGGGACAACTAGGAACTACCCCTATAGACTTTAACCCTTGAAATTATTCAAACTATCCAATCCTAAGCTTACGCAGGCATCTACCCTGCCTTACCCATTCCTTCCAGCAAAAAACCCATTAAAGGCTGGGCTGTGCTCTTCCCCACCCCCCTCCATCCCCATGTGGCCCTGCAGGTGTTTCTAGAGCTCTGTGAGTACAAACTTCTTTCTTCATGACAATTATTCCCACGTCTGTGTGACTTACCATACCTGATTAAAACAAATGCTAAATACAAATCTTGTAAGAAAGTTTTAAGAGAAATGAATAATTAATTATTCTTGAATAACAAAATTTCAAATCAGTAATGTATTTCTATACTTTACTGTCACTAGCACTGACAAGCTGTAGGTAATAAATTGCTATTTGATATAATGTGTTACTTCCCAAAAATTTCCAACAAAGTAATACAAACAGGCAAGCAAACTACTGTTATCCAATTTAGTACGAGATTTTAGAATTAAAAATATTTTACAAATAAAGACTGTATAATGCCAATTTTATCACAACATATGATATTTTATTATTTGCCTTTATTAATTACTAAATCCATGAGGAGACAACAAGATTATCACAAGAACTGGTAACAATAGTTCCTTATTTGAAATTTCTTTTATTGAGCAAATTTCAACAAAGAAGAAGCCAGTTTTCCTATCTCAAGTTATTTATTTTTTAATTCTGGTTCTTAGATGTTAAAAAACATACTCAGTGCCAATTTCAGGATTATAAAAATTTAGTTTTTACATATTAGTCTACTGTCTCTATTATAAGGTACATCTGAATGTTTAAGATTAACATAGAAAACAGAATCCAGGAAGACATAACATGAAAATAAATCCAAGTGAGCGGAGAGGACAGATGTGCACACCAAGACTAGAAATAATGACAGTTATGCCAGAGCTTTATACTCTGAACATCGTTTTAAAAAAAAACAAAAATTCACTTGTAACTTATAAGAAATATATACATAGCCCTCCTAGTAAGCTTGTAGGGAAACATACCTTATAAAAAGTGTGTATGTCTGAAACCTCCTGTTCAGTAAAGATATAATTAAAAATCACCTACAAACTCTCCAACTCTCCCAGGACTGCTTGGCAGGACGACCACAGTCGGGGGACCTGAGAGTCTGCACTGGTGAGGAAAGGGTGAGCCCTCTCAGGGTGCAGAACCACTGCACCTTCTCTGCGCTACAAACTGTGTGGGGAGGGCGGCGTGGAGACCTGGAGGAGGAGAGGCTGGGCAAGATGCTATTTACCTACCAGGCCTCCCTGTCACCCTCCAAGTCACTCCCCTCTGTGTTCCTGCTCCCCCACCAGCTGTGCTGACAAGGAAAGAGCAGGAAACAGACCTGCAGCAGGTCTTGTTGTCAGTCCCTGTTTACCCAGTGCTTACTACACAGCAGACACCCAATTAACTGTTTCATTTAACCCTTAAAATCTCCTAAGAAGTCAAGACCAGGTATACCTAAATATAAGGCAACCCAATGGACAAAAAGTCGTTGGCTACACTTTAAGGATGTAGCTTAAATAATCAAATAGCTTCTCATAATATTTTATGTTAATTGTGTACATATATAAAAACACATACTACATAAAACAATAAAAATACTTGCTCTTATTGACTTAATTTCAGGGAATTATCTGAGTCAAGCTTTTCACATGCAATTGTCGTTAGAATCTTTGCTACCACTACAGTCTCATTTTCAGTTATATTACATCTTGGGTTCTGCTTTAAGTTGAGATACAGCAATTTTTAAATCTGTGTGATGCTGTAGCTGGAAATTCTATCCTAATGCACAGAATCCATTCAGGGCTACACTCACTGTCTGACCTTTAAAAGTCACCTTTAAAAGCCAGTTTACAGTGACATCCAACACCTACAACTCCAGGATCATTTCTTCAGGTATAATTACTAAATGTGTGTTAAATTTGTTTTCTCCTCTTTTTTTAAACCTGTTTTAGTGATCTCTGTAAGCATCCCAACTAGAATTATCTGTAGTTATTTCAAGCTAATACGTATTCTCCAAAAGTTCTTTGTTATTCGAAAACAACCAAAGCATCCCTAA
This sequence comes from Balaenoptera acutorostrata, assembly GCF_949987535.1. Lineage (NCBI taxonomy): Eukaryota > Metazoa > Chordata > Mammalia > Artiodactyla > Balaenopteridae > Balaenoptera > Balaenoptera acutorostrata. The sequence goes on along the minus strand of NC_080084.1, from coordinate 4,697,962 downwards.
TTCAGAAATGGTAAAAACTTGAATATAAAGCCACTCTTCCTTTTCTGATAATTTGGGGGTGTAGAGGATTTTTTTTAATTTTTTAAAATTTTACTGAAGTATAGTTGATTTACAATGCTGTGTTTAATTTCTTCTGTACAGCAAAGTAACTCAGTTATATGTGTATGTATTCTTTTTCACATTCTTTTCCTTTATGGTTTAACACAGGCCACTGAATATAGTTCCCTGTGCTATACAGTAGGACCTTGTTGTTTATCCATCCTATTAGCAGTTTGCATCTGCTAATCCCAAACTCCCAGTCCTTCCCTCCCCTACTCCCCTCCCCCTTGGCAACCACAAGTCTGTTCTCTACACCTGTCTGTTTTTGTTTCATAGATATGTTCATTTGTGTCGTTTTTAGATTTCACATATAAGTAATATCATATGGTATTTGTCTTTCTCTTTCTGACTTAACTTCGTTTAGTATGATAATCTCTAGGTCCATCCATGCTGCTGCAAATGGCATTATTTCATTCCTTCTTATGGCTGAGTAATATTCCATTCCATATGTACCACATCTTCTTTATCCATTCACCTGTCGATGGACATTTAGGTTGTTTCCATGTCTTAGCTATTGTAAATAGTGCTGCTATGAACATAGGAGTGCATGTATCTTTACAAATTATAGTTTTGTCTGGGTATATGCCCAGGAGTGGGATTGCTGGATCTACAGTAGCTCTGCTTTTAGTTTTCTGAGGAACCTCCATACTATTTTCCACAGTGGCTGCACCAATTTACATTCCCACCAACAGTGTAAGAGGGTTCTCGGGGTATAGAGAATATTAACTCTTTTTTTACAGATAAGAGCATAGAGAGAGTTTAGGCCACCTGGCCAACATACAATTAGAAGATAAGAAGGGCGAGAAACATCCCTCAGATCAAATTAAAAAAAAAAAAATAGAAGGAAAGGAATTTAGTTGGCAGCCCAAATGTGAGTGTAAGAAGAGCAGAAGGAGGGGCTTCCCTGGTGGCGCAGTGGTTGAGAATCCGCCTGCCAATGCAGGGGACACGGGTTCAAGCCCTGGTCTGTGAAGATCCCACATGCCGCGGAGCAACTGGGCCCGTGAGCCACAACTACTGAGCCTGCGTGTCTGGAGCCTGTGCTCCACAACAAGAGAGGCCACGATAGTGAGAGGCCCACGCATTGCAATGAAGAGTGGCCCCCGCTCGCCGCAACTAGAGAAAGCCCTCGCACAGAAACGAAGACCCAACACAGCCAAAAATAAATAATAAATAAATAATAAATAAATTAAAAAAAAAAAAAAAAAAGAAGAGCAGAAGGAAACAAAGCTTCTACTTCACACTGGGCTGTACTTCATTCCTGTCTTTTATTCCACCACAGTTTGGGAATTTAAACATTTTCCCCTTGTTGTGCATATTAACTTATTTACAATAATACTTATGTTATTTTTATTATATAAACCATGTAAACATCATTTATAATGAACATACAACATGCCATTTAGTAATATAATTCAGTTACTGTTGACTACTCTGGTTATTCCCAATATTATCTTAGGTAGATTCTTATATTGACAACTGGCTAATTAATATTATTCAGAATGTAATCGAACTATAAGCCCCACTGACCCAAAGGAAACCTCCACGAAGTAAATGATTTGTATCTGTTTTGTTCACTGCTGTACCCCCATATCATTGAGATACCCAGGAAGCACAAATGTCAACCTGCAAAGTCAGGTTAAGATGGCATAAAACTCAGGTTGCATGTAACAGGCAAGGAGAATTTCTATGGTCAGTCGGGAAACTGCCATCCTCATGTATGGGGCCTGGGATGGAATCAGAACCCGAGGGTGCAAGGATAGCACTGGAGGAGAAAGAATGCTCCAGAGTCTTGGGCTAAAGGGGAGACCATACGCAAAGGTAAAACTTGAAAGCAAATTCTAGGAGGAACTGAACCTTCCCCAAAGTAGAAAAGTCAATAATTATCCAAACGACATTTAAGTGGGCAACTGAAGTAGCCAGAGGGCCCTAGGATCTGTACTCATCAAGCCGATTTCTGGCTAGCCTTTAGTTAAATTAGGATTATAATTCTCTCTCCTATAAACTCCTTTATTTATTTGCCGTTTCTTTTTATTTTCTTTCTTTCAGTAAGAGATTCTGTTCATAAATTCTCACCTTGTATCAATCTATGCTACAGTAAAATGTAACGTTCCACCCCTTGGCAGGGAAGCAGGACCACATGGACTCTAGATCCAGCCCTAAGAGCAGAGCGCAGGCCCGTCAGTCAAGGGATGGAAGGGTAGGAATTTCTTCTACAATCCCTCTCGTCCACTGGCTCGTGTGGCAATATGCTACCCTAGTCGTTGTTCTATCACTTCTGCCATTCTGCTGTTTCCCCGGCTTCTTGCATTTCTTCTGCCCTTAAATTATAGGTTGTCCCAAAAATTGATTAGTTCTCACCTCACTGCTATTCCCACTCTGTATTCTTCACCTTCTAAAATGCAAGAGCTTGGAAGAAACATCTATCACCCAACAGACAAACTGGTGTTGTGGCAAAAGTATTCTAAATGAGTTAATACACATAAAATACTTAAAACAGTGCCCAGCACTTAGGGAACAGTCAGTAAGATCTAGCTGATGTCACTACTACTACTACTGGGAATCGGCCTTTGTTCCATTACTTACCATGTGATTGGGACAAGTAATTTTGCCTTCCTGAGCCTCAGCTTTCACCTATTACTTTAAAAAATCTCACTAAAAGTCAACTTTTCCAGCCTTTCGTACTCACTAAAATAAAAATTTACAATTAATTTTCAACATAATTTGAACAATTAATTACTGTAGGCAAACAAGATGTTTACCTCACAGGGCTGTTGTAAGATTAAACTGAGAACATTGCCTGAAAAGTTAACTGAAAACTACAAAATTGTATTTGAAAGGAAGGCTCTACCCTGATCATTCCAGGTGCCCAGATCTGACATCTGCCCTGAGCTTCAGTCAACCTCACACTTCCATTGACTGGAAGTGCTCATCAGATGGAGACTACAATACAGGAAAAGGGAAAGATGTCAAGAATTTAGTTAAATCAGAAGAAAATGTAATTGGCCAGACCAGACCTCTGAGGCAAGTGTCTAGAGTTGGACTGGGATGACAGAACAAGGAGAAAAAACAAAGTAACTCTAGACCAGTTTGTATCCTTTAATTAGAAGCCTGAAGAAAGCCAAACAAAAAATAAATCTTACCAAGTTAAAGGTGTCAAGGCTACATTCCGATCTGTGCTGGCAAAAGAACCACCCAACTTATGATAATGACAACATAGTAAGAAAAAAATACAAAGTAAACCACAGCCAGAAGCAGCTCACATACAGTCTAATTAGCTCACCTCTGGTGGAGGTCTCAGGAGTCTAGAAGGGATGTGTGTCTCAGGCTAAGAGTGGAAGGGAAGATTCTGAGTTTTGTCTGAAGAACTAACTTGAGCCAACATGCTCAAGAGAGCCTCTGGGAACTGCCCCGTGCTTCTCCCACAGACAGTGATCAAGTCGCTGGCATTTACAAGCCATGTGCTACACATCCACATTATTTCACCATGCAACCCACCGCCGTCACTCTTGGAAGGCACTACCAGGAAGAAGAAAAACTGGACTAAGGAAACAGATTCTCTCTTTCCTGGGACCCTGTAGGGGGTGGTTCTGAGCAATTAAGGGCAGCCTGCTCTCTGAACTGTGCCTACCATTCCCGGAAAGTTGGGTCTGGCCAGAGAAGCAGAAAAAAGCAAAGAGTCAATAACTTCTAACTACCTGACAGATGTACCGTGTTACACACTCAACATGCCAAAACCACAGTGATGAACTTCCCTATAAAACTAGCTCCTATTTCAGATGCACCACTAACCCCTCGGGTCACTTCAGTGCCATACTTTAGATCCTCATATATTCCCTCGTATCTCCCCATATCGTCTCCAAGACTATTATTATTTTCTTAAGAGTCTCACGCATCTATCCCTCCATTTACATTCTTCTTATTACTATCTCTTCCTACAGTGGATACCATCTCTTCTCTAGCGTGCTTCAGGAATTAACTACTGGTCCTAAACAGCCTACCCACCTCAACACGAATTCATACCCTCCAATGCACTCTAGGCAACTTCACTAGATTAATCTTCCTAACACACTTTTCCGGTGGCATTGTTGTTACTACTGTCTACTATATGCCTTTTCTTCCCCCAAACAAAACAAAACAGAAATTTTAAATGGATCCCCAATGCAACTAAATTAAAGCTTAATTCTTTAACTCAGGAGTCAACAGACTTTTTCTGTAAAGGACCAAACAGTAAATATTTTAAGCTTCATGGGCCATAAAGTCGTGATGCAAACACTCAACTCTGCCACTGTAGCAAAAACCGTCAGAGACGATGATAAATTAACCCATGGCTGTGTCCCAATAAAACGCCATCTACAAAGACAAGAGACAAGAACAAGGGCCAGTTTGCCAACTCCTGCTTAACCCTGTCACTCAAGACCCTTAGCAATCTGGCCACTAACTACTCTCACCTTATTCCCATACTGCCATCTTGATGGCTCTGTATATTAGGTTTTTCTTTTCAAATATAACACTTACCAATTAAATTGAGAATGCTATAAGAAAAGTACTAGTTTTACAAATTAAAATACTGAGAGCAGAGTGGTTAAGCAGCTTGCAGCCAGGACTAGAACCAGGGAAAGAGCCTCTAGCCACGGCTGCCTCTCCAGTGGTCAACTCAGTGTCCCCTTAAGGGGCAAAATCGCCTGTGGACCTTGCTTCAACCAGTTATTCCCTCCTCCCCAGACTCTGTCTTACCCATCTTTCATGTCCCCGCTCAAATCCCCCTTCTCACTGAAGGCCTGTATGCTTGACCCAACTCACAGTGACCGTTCCCTCCTTTCTACTCTTTTTTTTTTTTTAATTATTTATTTTATTTATTTATTTATTTATTTTTGGCTGTGCTGGGTCTTCGGTTCGTGCGAGGGCTTTCTCTAGTTGCGGCAAGTGGGGGCCACTCTTCATCGCGGTGCGCGGGCCTTTCACTATCGCGGCCCCTCCCGTTGCGGGGCACAGGCTCCAGACGCGCAGGCTCAGCAGCTGTGGCTCACGGGCCCAGCTGCTCCGCGGCATGTGGGATCTTCCCAGACCAGGGCTCGAACCCGCGTCTCCTGCACTAGCAGGCAGATTCTCAACCACTGCGCCACCAGGGAAGCCCCCTCCTTTCTACTCTTAAAACATGTATTGCCTGTACTTTTCTTTGGGTCCTTATATATTCATGATTTCATACTGGCTTCCCAACCTACTTCTTTTTTTTTTTTTTTTTTAAAGAAATTCACGTTCTTTTATTTATTTATTTATGACTGTGTTGAGTCTTCGTTTCTGTGCAAGGGCTTATCTCCAGTTGCGGCGAGTGGGGACCACTCTTCATCGCGGTGCGCAGGCCTCTCACTGTCGCGGCCTCTCTTGTTGCAGAGCACAGGCTCCAGACGCGCAGGCTCAGTAATTGTGGCTCACGGGCCCAGTTGCTCCGTGGCATGTGGGATCCTCCCAGACCGGGGCTCGAACCCGTGTCCCCTGCATTGGCAGGCAGATTCTCAACCACTGCGCCACCAGGGAAGCCCCCCAACCTACTTCTTATGTTACATTTTCTATAGACTAGACAAGTACCATAGTGTTCAGAAGTTAAAAGATATTCATTAATTCTTTACTAGGATGATGATGTTAACTTACAAGGTAATCCATGGATATATGAACCTAAAATAATTTTCATCACACCCCATATTTATAAAGATTATATCAAGTGGTCTCTGTACAGTAAATATGTCAATTTAACGGGGAAAGGAACTAAAAGTGTAAATTGATCCCTTTGACCTTTCTGGTATGGGGTACATCTTACAAAAACAATTATGACAATATATCAATAGATTCACTAATTCAAGTACTTAAAAGAGCTTACTTTATGGTAAACACCTCATTAATGTAGTTGATTTAGGGTAACAGTTCAATCTGTAGGACTAGGAAAATATAATCCTCAGAGAAGTGGTTCTTAACTTTTTTGGCATCATGGACCTCTTTGAGAAAGCTATGGATCCTCTCACAATAAAAACATCCAGATAGGGGCTTCCCTGATGGCACAGTGGTTTAGAATCCGCCTGCCAATGCAGGGGACATGGGTTCGATCACTGGCCCGGGAACATCCCACATGCCACGGAGCAACTAAGCCCGTGTGCCACAACTACTGAAGCTCGCATGCCTAGAGCCCGTGCTCCGCATCAAGAGAAGCCACAGGAATAAGAAGCCTGCGCATCGCAACGAAGAGTAGCCCCCGCTCGCCACAACTAGAGAAAGCCCGCGTGCAGCAGCAAGGACCCAACACAGCCAAAAAAAAAAAAAAATTCCAGATAAATATTTATACAAACTTTGCATTAAATGTCTGGGGGCTCACAGACGCTCTAAAGTTAAGAAACCCTCTCAGAGGGTCTCATGTTAAGCACTCACAGCCCTCACTCACCTAAGAAATTTTCCTTCTAATTCAAGTTATTCAAATAAATTTCAATGCACCAAAAGGATCTGGCAGCAATTTTTTTATTTTTACATTTTTATAGAGCAAACTCACACCCAAGTTAGAAGATGTCAAAGATCATAAACAACGGAAATGGGGAAATTTATGGTTAAGAGCAGATGGGTGGGAGGGGAGAGGGGAAATATCAGCAATGCAGAGATTTCAATTTCACTTCACTGCCTGCAAGGAAAACTTGGTGGCCTGGACACATGGCCACGCTGGAGGAGCATCAGCCCGGGCTCCTAGGGCAGCACACATCACCATGAGACCTCGCACAGCAGAAGTGGCAATTTCACATCCTAAAACACTCACGCTAAGAAAATCAGCATGAGCAACTAATTATAAAATGTCCTTTAAAACTCAAATTCAGGGGACTTCCCTGGTGGCGCAGTGGTTAAGAATCTGCCTGCCAATGCAGGGGACACGGGTTTGAGCCCTGGTCCGGGAAGATCCCACATGCCGTGGAACAACTAAGCCCGTGTGCCACAGGTACTGAGCCTGTGCTCTAGGGCCCACGAGCCACAACTACTGAGCCCACGCACAACTGCTGAGGCCCACATGCCTAGAGCCTGTGCTCAGCAACAAGAGAAGCCACTGCAATGAGAAGCCCGGGTACCGCAACAAAGGGTAGCCCCCACTCGCCGCAACTCAAGAAAGCTCACTCACAGCCACGAAGACCCAACACAGCCATAAATAAATAAATTTTTTAAAATAAATAAAACTCAAATTAGGAAATAAAAATGAGTTCCTAAAATAAATACCAGTGGAGTAACACACACACACTGTGAATGCAACAGTACGTAGTGACAAACACAATAATATTAATGATACATACATAGTTGCTGAATTCTAATTCCCTTTCATTTAATCTTTTTATTTAAAACAAATTTGTTAAATGTATTGCTAAATAGGATTTAATTTTTATGTCTTTTGTGCTCAGCACATGACAATGAAAGCAAGATGTTACAAAAATCTAAATTTTAAGATTGAAAATAAAATTGTTAAAATCAAACTATCTATAGAAGTAACCCACTCTGATAGGTAAATTTATGAATATGGAATTTCAAAAACAGCCAAATTCCAATCAAGGTAACCAGGTATAGTCTCAGTCACATTTAGTGAAAGAAAAACCTGTAAATAAATTTGAGCCTTTCAGAATGACTGGTTCAATAACAGAAGCAGACTCTAAGGTACAGTGGGGACGCCCCCAAAGAAAGGGGTCATCAATCAAACTGATAGGGGTTAAATAAAGCTTCTCAGGACATACACTTCCAATGGCAACTTGCTGAACTGATTTAAGGCCTTCCACGATCACATCTCAATCCATTTCTCTACCTAAGCCAGTTTTCTGCCGTCCTCCACAACACCACTCTCATCTCCTCCTAGAACAGAACAGCCTCCCTATTCTTCCCATATATTCAAATACTACCTACCCTGCCAGGCACAGAACAAACGAGCATCCCTCCTAGAAGCCTCTGAGTGTGCCTTCATACCCTGCTGTGCTCTCCCTCTACTGTACCTAATATGATGACCACACACCCCTGACCTCCCAGGCTGCTTCTGATCTCAACAGTCTGTCTCCTGATAAGAACATATGTCTATCTCCATGCAGGATCATTAGCATGGAATTAGTCATCTGTTCATGAGACTTACACCAATTATCCAGCACTCAATCACACATCATCTTCTATTTAATGGCTCCTAGTATGAATGTTATCTTGCCTATAAGTTCATTAGTTTCTCATAAGCAGTGATTAGCAGAATCAGGTACATAGCAAATACTCAGTAACTATCTATAGAAATTAATTAAATGTATTAAACAAGAAAAACTTATTTCCGGGCCCTCTTCTTCTCCCCCACTACACCTAGATATAAGAACCAAACCTATACAAATCTCAGTTCCCAAAAAATTCTGGGGAACCTCCCACCACAAAAAAAAAAGAAAAAAAAAAAAGAATCTCTAATCATTTTTCCTTTAACCAGAAAATTAAAACACGTTCTTAATCTTCTTTCTTTCATTCTATTCATTTTGACCAGGACTAACTCAGAGTTCCCCATGCAGTTGTTCCAAGGACAGCTAAGGGGCCCAATTTAAGATATTTAACAATCTGTCATTGGAAGAGTGAGCTCTCTAAATTGCTTTTCCTGGTACAGCTGGATAGTGCACTAAGTGGTCCCTACTCATTTGATAGACCCCCTTTTAACCAACAGAAACATTTTTAAAACTAGTTTGCAATGTTCCTGGTGTACTGAAATAAAAGTTAAGATTTGACCCTGTCCTCAGTGACACCACTGTTTTTATCAGTGAAGTAAGGCTGGCTGCATACTTCAATATATGAACAGCCTAAGTACAACAAGGAACAGAAATTTTCAGGGAAGGCAGAGACAACGTAGCTATGTATGAAAGAGTGCTGGGTCTTGCTCACTGTTATTTTGCATCTTGCCAAGAAATCCTCTCTAATTCTACGATGTTGAATGCAAATAGAAATTTTAATTTATGTTTCAGTGTTTTATGTACTTTTTACTTCTGTCATCTTCCTCGCATTGTAATTTCCCTCTGCTCGGATGTGGGAAGTGGGTTGTTGAAAGTTTCACTGCAAAGTAAAGGGGCAGCTGGGTGTTCTGATTACAGTGGGTAAAGAATTTAAATGCTTCAGTATTCTGAGACTCGGAGGACTGCCCATCTAGAGCCTGCTTTCCTCCTAATTTAATGGCCCTGTTGTCAGCACCCTAATGCTGTCAAGTGAAAGGAGCAGGTACTAAATAATCCGGTGCCTCAGGCCACACCTGCTTTCCCTGCCAAAGGAAAAAATAACAAGGAGCTGCTGTGCTGATCAACATCCCTCAAGAAAGAATGAGCTGGATAAGACCTGGGAAATCAGATTGACCAACAGTTTAATTTTTTTTTTAAGCAGAGAAATTGTGCCTTCAAATGATGTCTGACATAGAAGCCCAATATGTAAAACAGATAAAAGAGGGGGAGCCTTTAGTTGACTGAAGTGGGGCATGCATTCATACCACCATCTCCTCATTCCCCAACCCTCAGGGAGACACAAAGACCTTGGTTTAAAGATTTTTTTAAAAAGTGGAGCTAGGAAAGTCAAACAATTACTCAATATCATACTACCGATTAATGACCAAGTCAGAATTACAGCCCACTTTCATCTGAAGTTAGTAGGCTGGCAATTGGGGTACAGTGGCATCTCACTCTAATTCTTTGTGATGCTGTAGGATGTGGTGGGAAGACTTGGGCTCTGAAGTCACACTCGAGTGGACATGCCAGTTCCACGACTTACTTGCTATGTAACCTGAGGTTAAATTATTTAAACCTTACTGGTGACCTAGCATCAGAGGACTCTTCTGAGGTCTAAAGAATAGCTAACATAAAAATTTCCTAGCAGAGTATCTGTTATGTAGTAAGTGTGTGTGTATACACATATAAAATAAACAGAGAACTCAGGATTGAACCAAAAAATTAATAAAAATATCCCACTCACTTTGTCAGCCATAATTTAACACAGGACAAACAAATGCAACAACTAAAAAACTATCAGTTAAGAAACAGCCAATTTAGGACCTTCCACATTAGTCTTTCAATTATTACAACAGTAGTGACTTCTTCAGAAGTTTCTGCAAAATTTACGTATGAGAAAAAAGAACACTCCAGACTAGCTTTCATATATTATTTTAATGCATCTTATATTCAAGCATTGTAATTATCAGAGGCATACCAAAATGTCCATCTGAGAGTACAGAACATATGTCTGTTAACATTTCTAAAATAAATACCAGTGACAAATAACTGGTATGGTTAACATTAACCATACCAGTTAACTGGTTAACTGGTGTGGTTAACGTTTCTATTTCAACAACATGAATGTTTTTGCCATGAAAATTCCAAATCTTTAATTTCGTAACATCATAATGAGATTAAAGTATCACAGATTTAAGGCATACTTGTGCACCACTGGAATTTTTATAAACCTTCAGATTAGATTAAGCAGAAAGAACAAAAGTATATTAATTGACCTCCAAAACAAATGTAAAAGAAATGTGTAGCAGGAAAAGGAAACAGCACTTGACAATTTGAGAACCGCTACTAAAAAAGTGTTGCACACTCCGTCCACCAGAGGGAAGTGTTGTCTAACTATCAGCAGAACCTAAACAGAATTTTGTACCAAAAAAATTCGATTTGGCCAACCCAATAATTTCTTTCCAAGCTTTCAGGAAAAAAACATATATATACTTACTGAAGGAAAACGCAGAAATCTGTCATTAGGTATCTGTAAATCAGGTTAAAATGATATCATAAAAAACAGTACACCTTTCAGAATCACTTGTGCCTGTGAACTTGTCATACCTTTAGACATAGGACTGTCCTAAAAGGAACAAAAAAATCATCATGTTGGGACTTCCCTGGTGGCGCAGTAGTTCGGAATCCGCCTGCCAATGCAGGGGACACGGGTTCGAGCCCTGGCCCGGGAAGATCCCACTTGCCACAGAGCAACTAAGCCTGTGCGCCACGACTACTGAGCCTGCGCTCTAGAGCCCGCAAGCCACAACTACTGAACCCGCATGCCATAACTACTGAAGCCCACGCACCTAGAGCCCGTGCTCCGCAACAAGAGAAGCCACCGCAATGAGAAGCCCGCGCACCGCAAAGAAGAGTAGCCCCCGCTCGCCACAACTAGAGAAAGCCCACGCGCAGCAACAAAGACCCAACACAGCCAAAAATAAATTAAAAAAAAAAAAAAAAGGAAATCATCATGTCCAGCTCCACCTGACCAAGGCCGCTGCAGTCCTAAGCAGTCCCCCATCCTCACTCACAGTCTGATGCTAAAACTCAAAGAAGGGGATGAACAGTGGCAGCTGGGACCCTAATTTCATCACATTTTTAAAACCATTTCATGTTTCTCAAGGCACACTAGTCCTTGTATTAAATATCTACCCCTCTCTGCCCATAAAAAACATTCTCACTTAGCAATAAATATATACAGAATTTTGGGCTTCCCTGGTGGTGCAGTGGTTGAGAATCTGCCTGCCAATGCAGGGGACACGGGTTCGAGCCCTGGTCTGGGAAGATCCCACATGCCACGGAGCAAGTAGGCCCGTGCACCACAACTACTGAGCCTGTGCTCTAGAGCACGTGAGCCACAACTACTGAGCCTGCGCGTCTGGAGCCTGTGCTCTGCAACGGGAGAGGCCCGCGCACCGCAATGAAGAGTGGCCCCCACTTGCCGCAACTGGAGAAAGCCCTCACACAGAAACGAAGACCCAACACAGCCATAAATAAATAAATAAATAAATAAAATTAAAAAAAAAAAAAAATATATATATATATATATAATATATATATACAGAATTTTAGCTTGAGAGGCCTAGTTACTGTCCTATCACAGTGACAAAAACCCAAAGTGGGCTGCCAAGGGGGAAGAGGGGGCACAGGATATGCAGGCTCCACTCCTAGAGACCAGCTCAGCAGCCATCTACCCTGAGTGATTTTGACAGTTAATATCATTTTGGATCACGTTGTTGATCTAAACAACTTTACACATATACACACACCCGTATCTGATACATAAAGACAGAGATACCTAAACACACAAACATCTATTTCTCTATTTTACTGCATTCAATCACCTCTTAATTGCTAGACACTTCAGCCTTTATTTACTGGGCCCAATTATTCCCTTCTTATTACAATCTTTTCCCTCTTATTTCCCAATATCTTTCTGTTCTGCTTTTCCTTCTATCTCCCTGGCTGATCCTGCTGAATTCCTTTTAAACACCCTTTAAATATTTATCTTCTTCAAGGTGCCACTTGCAGTCTTCCCGTGGAGCACATGTTCCCTGGGCAATGCATCCACTTCCAAAGTCTCTTCTCCCTGGAGGAGCCCCACACACCCCCTGCCAACTGGACATCCCCACATGAATGTGCCAGTGTCCCAAACCCAGCATACTGGGCTGTCACCATTCTCCTTACCACCCCCAAACCTGCTCCTCCTTCCAACCTGTACCTTGTTGAAAGGCACCACCATCCAACCAGCTGCCCAAAGCAGAACCACCCTCAGTGCCTCCCTCTTTCCTCCTTTCCACACCCAATCAGGTGCCGAGAGCAGCACCTCCCTCTCTGCACTCTGCCTTCTTCCCTGTTGCCGCTGCCTCAGCCCCAGCATCATCAAGAACCCCTTGCGTCCCTGTACTACTCTCTGTGGCAATCACACAGGTGGTCTGAGCCCACTGCCCACCTCCCCGCCCTTACAAACAGAACTCCCAAGTTTTAGCTGGGCACATGGCTAAAGATTACATTTTCTGCATTTTCCATGGTACCACACTATAAGCAATGAGCTGTAACTGAAAATGTTCTGTGGTAAGGGCATTCTCCAAAACATGAAAATGTTCTGTGGTAAGGGCGTTCTCCAAAACATCCGTAAAGTACAGACGGCACATGCCCCTTCGCCCTTCTGATTGCCCTCTTCCTCCTCTGTGCTCTGGGGAATTGGCTGGAACTCAACCAGCCACATTAGAAGATGAGAAATGTTTAAAGGATGGCAGACCAAATAGCCCACAGGAGTGTGGCTCATTTGACACTGTAGAACCACCGTCCGAGCTCTCTATCATCTGTCTGGATTCCTTTCATCACGGAAGAGAAGAGTAAACTTGTATTTTCTTTAAGCCACAGGGGTGTGTGTGCACGCGCATGTGAGCGTGTGTGCGCTGCGTGTGCGTGTGTTGTGTGTGTGTGTGCCCATGTGCATGTGTGTGCGCTGTGTGTGCGTACGTGCGTGTGTGCGTGTGTGTGCGCACGCGCACCTTCCTAACAAGGCACACTGCTTCCAATCTCACCTCTCCATAACTGCAATCCAATCTCCACACTGCTTTCAGACTGATTCCCTAAACCTCAAATATAAAGAATCAATCCATTATTTTAAAAAATCCAATGAAACACATACTCCTTAGCAGGGCACATAACACTGTGCACAGCCTGTCCCTTGCCTGTCCCGAGCCTTCTCCCTCACACCCACCCTCTACCCCCATTGACACCAGCTGCTCTGAACAATCCATGGTTTTCACAGCACCACAGCTTTACATATACTTCTTCCACTGTCTGAAACATCTGTCTTGCCAGCACCCATTCCACCTGAACCTCAAAAACTCTGCTCAGATAATCACCTCTCCTGGGAAGCTGTCCCAGCCTCCCAAAGCTCCCTGTTTTTATTTCTACTGTAGCAGGAATCACATAATGTTAGAACCATCACATTACTTGTCTGTTTCACCAACCAGCCTTCGCAGTCACACTGTACACTGTTATCTCCACACCTCCAGCCTAGCAACTACAGGTATTCGCTGTATACTGAAAGAGTAAATACCCTCAGGAGTGCCTTCACTCATCTTGAAGCAAGTTGTGGCATCTGCTACCTGACATAAATGAAAACCCAGGCCTCTAGATTGTTTGCCCAGGCCTGTTGCTAGTACATCAGCATTTCCCTAACTGTGTTCCAATACCATCCATTTAGGGAATGTTAATAACATTAATAACATGTGGGTTTCCAGCTACCCTCCACAACTTTCAGTTCCACCAACCCACCCAAGTCCCTCCCCCTCAGAAGGCCTATCACCTCAGCACCCTACCCCTACCCCCATTCCCACCTCTCATCCTTTCCACCCCAGCGCCAGCTCTCACCTGGGGAGGACTCTTACTCTCCTGTACTTCTAATAATCCTCTAAAATTTGGCTAAAGATCATCCTTAAACTCACCAGTCTCTACAATCTTCTCCATTCTCCTTTCTAAAAATAGAGGTTTTAGCTCTCAAAATATGTTAGCATCTGCCCCTTTCTTCCCGACATCTGAAGAGTACCTAGAGTGGGTCTGTTCTTCACCTGTCGATGTGCTCAGCTCCCTCAGAGCTCCCTCATGTGAAAGGAGCACCGGGGAGTTCTCCCTGGGCTTCCCAGCAGTGTTTGCTCCACTGTTTCCAACAAGGTGACTGCTCTCATGATGCAGCAGGGGTCTCACTTCCCCACTTTCTCTCAGAAATCTCTGACCATCACCTCACACGTCCTCAGAAAGGAGCCTAGCCTCTCCTGTTCTGTGTCCATCAGACAACGCATGGCTACTGCACCTACCCCTACAAGCAGACTGCTGGTCTGAATCACCTGGGGAGCTCATCACAGCAGATTTCTGGGTCACACACCAAAATCAGAATTACTGGGGTGAGGTTCAAGAAGCCAAATTGTTTTTTCAGCTTTACTGAGGTATAACTGACAAATAAAATTCTAAGAATTTGAAGTGTATGAGGTGATGATTTGATATACATATACATTGTGAAAAGAAAAATCTGAATTTTTAATAAGCATCCCAAGCTTCCAAAGTGTCAATACATCTCTGCTGGCAGGGCAGTGGGGGAGCTGCCAGGATCCCCAGATGGTCACCTGCAGCCTGAAGCAGCTGCTTTCATTCACCCTAGTGTGCGATATGAAGAATATCATTTTCTAAGTATGCCATGAACTGGAAAAGGTTTGTAGAGTTCCTAGAATTTCCTAGAAAACCATTAAATTAGTACTTCCAGGGGAGGTTCACAATGATCATTTTCAAAACGTCCACAGGTCAATGTGATGTGCACTATTGGTTAAGAGCCATTGCTTTAAAATAGCAATTCTCAACTTTTTAAGAGCAAAAATACCTTTTCACAACAAATATTTGGCAATGCCTCCTTTATTATCCTGAAGTGAAATTCAAAGCTAAATATAAAAATCAAAACAATCAATATCAAAAAAAAAAAAAAACAAAACCAATATCATGACTTACTAAAGGTGTACCTTCAGTGGTTTACTAAACGTAACACAAAGGAGAAACAGAATTAAAATGCTCCTCATGATGTACGTGCTCAGGTTGTACCTACATGCAGCCTCACCCTGAAAGCTAGGCTCAAGCACAGACTGCAGGTGTGTTGAACTGACAACTCAACAGCACAGTCATTACCTTGTGGTAATGACTTTTGAAATGGTGAACAATTTTTCGTAAATTTCCAAACAAAAAGAAGTAGAATCTTCCCTTGATTCACATGGTAGTTATAGTTCTAGAAAATTCACTGATATTTAAAATGACATGAAAAACCTTTTGGTTACATATCCTATGTCCAGATCGTTAGAAACATGTTCTTCCCCTACGAGAATGTCCAACAGGACACTCGAAGTCATGAGCACTTGGGACAATTCTTCCTTGTGCAGTACTATCCCATGCCCTACAGGATGCCTTGCATCCCTGGCACTTACCCATTAAAGGCCAGTAGCCAGGCCTCACCCCCAGTCACTGTAACAATTAAAATCATCTCCACAAATTTCCAAAACCACTGCTTTAAAACAAGCATTCAACCTGCCCAAGCAATAAGAGCAGAGGCACTTGTATCAGGCTGCAATATCATATCCCCTTGTCTGCTGTATCTTCATTATAATGACTCCAGAATCTCTGCCTGATTCTACCTATACAATAATGTTTTCCAAAGCAAATATTTATGTGACTACTAGCATAACAGAAATTGCCGGTGAAATTCCACATGAGTGGACAAACATCACAGATATAGGAACCTCATAAATTCCTGAAAAACTAACAATGCACACTATTTTTTTAACAATCAAATCATGTTTTCGTACTGACATCACAATTTTAATTTCAGAGATGTCCTCTTAACTTATCTGATTGATCTTCAGTTGGGAGTGGTTCCTAAGCACTTCAGTTTCGAATGTCAGTAAAATACATCAAACTATAGTTCAAATGTATTAAAGGATCCCACTATGAATCTTGTTAGTATTAAAATAGTTTACAAATAGCTCAGGTAATTACCTTTTTAAATACAGAAGTTCTTAAGCCTGTATGTGCATCATAATCATCCCCTGGGGAGCTGCCTAAAAACTGAGAGATGCTTGGGTCCCTTGCCCACAGATTCTGATTGCATAGGCCTGGAGAAGGTGGGCCCAAGAATCTTTTTTATTTTAAAAGGTCTACAGGTGGTTCTCATGCTGGCAGGGGCAGATCCAGTTTTGTGGCTCCTGAAACTTACAAAATTTGGGATGCTCTCTTTAAGCGAAAGAAGAAAAAATTGCTAGGCCTCAGAAGGCCTTGGAAAGGTCCCAGGCATACTTCATGATATATCCACCTTTGGATGCTAGTCAGGGTTGCAAAGCAGGACATAATGAGAATCATTCCTGGAAAACATGTCAAAATAACAAGCCATACACTAGTACGACTTTAAAGCAGAGACCTTAAGCCCAAATGCCTACAAGCTTCAGGAGGTAACACAAACGGAAAGCAGGCAAAGTAGGAGCCTGCAGCACTTGAGTTCTATCTAGGGCCAGCTGCAACACGCACACGGTGGTGCACCCCAGATTTCCCCACAGAAGCTTGAAGTCTGGATTTTTACATGAAATCCCCCAATGTTTTTTTCAGGTTAGCTCAATTTTTCATTAAAACATTGGCCAGGTCAAATAAAACATGCATGCAAGATGCCAGTATATGACCTCTCCTTTACAAAATAAAAGGGAAAAGATACCTCCTACCTAAAAATAAAAGGAAACTTAAGACTGGATAGTTGATTTAGGAATGGTGAAGGGAGGCTCTGCTAAAAGCAGACTTTCTAAAGTAGTTCTGGGAGCTCCCTGGTGGCCTAGTGGTGAGGATTCTGGTCTTTTCACTGATGTGGCCAGGGTTCAATCCCTGGTCAGGGAAATGAGACCCTGCAAGCCACGCGGTGCCGCCAATGAAAGGAAAGGGGAAAAATAAAAAAAATTTTAAAAACAGGAAAAAAAAAGTAGTTCTTACACCTGAAAATGAAAAATTCTTCTCAGGGACCCATCTTGAGGACCCAAATTTACTCTAAAACACCCTCACGGCACTCAAAGAGTTCTGTACGTCAAGGAAAGACTAGCTCTCCAATAAAAAACACATGAAGAAGAAAATCTTAAACAAAGCCTTGATAGCTGATATGTACATTAAAAAAGTTTGACCTCAATTACATTTGGTGCCACAAGTTTCTGGAGATAAAAGCTCTCTATTCTAACTGAGATGCACTGTTGCAGTGCTGTTCCAAAGTTGATCTCAAAAAAGTCAAATCCTGCTCCTCAGCTTTCAACAGCTGCTTTAAAAAAAAAAAAAAAAAGAACAGGAATTTTAGAAGTAAAAAGCATTTTTTTTAAATGGAGGGGAAATAAAAAAAAAAAAAAAAAATAGAACATATATTTCCAGAGCTAAGGTATGACCCAAAGGGCTCACCAAGTGCACAGAAAGAACAATTAACGATGTGTCCCTCCTGATAGTTCAGAAGGCTGAGGTGAGGAGACCTCAAAAGTGTCTAGAGAGAGCAGGTCCCGCACAAGGAAGCAAGCCTCAGAGTCACATCAGGATCAGTGGATGCCAAGGAAAGCGGGGTCGCCTTCAGAATTCTGAAGGGAACTGAGCTGGATCTAGACTCAGTTGCAGGGGAGTGAGCAATGAAGCATAAAAACAAAATGGTCGTTTCCAGACATACAAAGCTTTAGGAATGTTACCAACCCCAGAACCTCTCAGGAAGTATTACTAAAGGATAGATATACTCTAGAAAAAAAAAAAAGATTCCAAGAATGAGGCATGTAATCCAAGATACAGTACATCTAATCAAGAATGCAGTGAAAATTTCTGTCAAAGTCAAAGGGGAACAGCTGTACAGAGGCCTAGAAACTTACAGCACAACTGAGAACAGGTTGTCAGAAGGCTCTAAGAAAGCCTTCAAGATGAAAACAAACTGCCTGTTACAAATAATACAATTAACCTCACTCCCTCTCCTCTCTGCTCTCCTTGACTGTATCACCCCTTGAGCAGCAGAGGTCATGGACATAGGACTCGCTTCTCTTTCACTTCAGCTCCAACTACACCACCTGGATTCTGCACTCTGTAAATGCTGATGCCAGGTTTTGAATTTTCAGAATCAATCTGTAGTAAAAGCACAAAAGATTTTGCTATCCTGTAGTTACAGAACAGTATATAAATGCCTCCAGCCTTGTAAAAGTAAAGGTGAGACGCAAGGAGGCCGAGTCAGGGGAAGGAAAGCTAGGTGGGCTGCAGGGGTGCTGCATTCTCAACTTACACAAGAGTGTCCTGAGATTTAACAACCATAATGTAACCAAATAAAAAACTAAAAGTAAGAATACAACCTGTGGACCTGGCGGGGGGGGTGGTGAAAGTGAGCCAAATTCCTCATTTTTATTATAGAATACTTTTTTTGAATAAGTAAGAAATACAGGTGCAAGCATATTATCTATAAGGCAACTACCATTAAAGCTTAAAAAAAAAAGCAAAAGTAGAAGGAAAAAGAGTAGAAGAAAACAGCAACAGTCAAAAGTCATTGTCACTAGGGGAAGAAAGCGGGGAGGGGGACCCGCACATGGGCCGTGCATACTTTAGTAACGGTTATATTTCTCAGATTATACACTCATATTATTTTGATAATAAAAACTTAAAATTCATATTTAAAATAAAAAATAAATGCCTACATCTGGGGGAATAAAACCTAACCAGTGCATTTTCCCCTATTAAATGTGGTGCGGTGCTTTGTCTCAGACAGTAATATGAGGAAGAGGAGGTGACACCTGTACCATAGAGGAGACTTGGAATTGGAACAATCTTTGTTAAGCAATTTGTCAAACCAGGATTTTAGTTTTGTTCAACACTCCACCCCGAGACCTAGAACAATGCCTGGCAAAGAGTAACCGCCTGTATGTTTACAGAATAACGAAGAAACGTGCCTTTGGGGGATGGAACAGACAAACAGAAAAAAATCGGAAGTAAGCTTTGCCAAGATGAGAACATATTGCTTGGAATTACGAATGCTCGTTTTTTTCCTTCTTTTCACTTTTCTGCAGATAACATTTGAAAAGCAGGAAAAAAAAAAAAAAAAAAAAAGCAGGGATCAGAAAAAAGTTCATCAGCCCCCACCAAAAGAAAAATTAACCCAACCATTGTGCTTTTCTAAATTTCACTATTTATATTTTTCATTTTCTATAAGTTATTTTTTTGTTCATATATGCATGTTCTCTACTTCATACTTTCCTCTTTTATCATAATGGTTCCCTCTTTTATCTTTTAAACAAACCTATTATAGTTTCAGAATATTCTACTATCTCTGGCTCTGTGGGTCTTGAGTTCCCTGCTTGCTGTGTATGCTGACCTTCCCTCCCATGGAAGCTCCTTCCTTTTTGCAGTTTATACCACTTTATTGTGAGCTTGTCCATTTTAGGGTCACTGATTTATTCATTAATATGAGAGTCTTCTATGTCCTGGGCTGTGAAAGGGCCCCTCTGGGCGGTTTTGCATGTACTTCAGCAGTAACTTGTGGCGTTTCACCAGCCCAGCACGTTTGTGTCAGTTTCCAGGTGTCACGAGACGATACACTTGGACGTCTACCCCATCTGGGTTGCAGGCTGGGGCTTTAATTCCACACGAGTGACTCTGCCCATCAGAGCTCTGGAAAACCAGTTCATCAACCGCCAACCCCCCACCTCTTCCCTGGCCTCCACCTGACTTGAAAGCATCTAAACTACATGCCCTTGGACAATTTCTTCAATACTGCTGAAGCTTATTTCCTTACCTACTTATCTCAAAGTTTAAAAATCAGTAGAGAAGGTAGGAGTGAGATTCTGTAAACTTCCGAGAGCTAATACGAGAAGTCAGTTCCCCTTCTCAGGATACCACGGGCCCTTCGCTCCCTCACACGCTTCCACAAGTCACGTGTCCTCCCCACAAGCCAAGGAACAGTCTCACTCTTCTTCAAAGACTTTCTCAAGCATTTCTTCCCTCTGGATTTTCCCCCCAAAGACATACCAACCTCAGCCATCTGATACTGCCTTAGGGACACTTAAAAGAATGTACTTCCCCAAAATGAAGCCTCCTCCTGTTAGAGTAGACGCCATCTGACTAGCTGAGAGAAGCCAGCAGCCTCAGTGCAACAGCCAGGAGAGAAAACGAGGGGCAAGGGGTAAGTCTAGGAGGTGTTGCTTCACAGGTGGCCCCAGGTGGGCTCCTGTGGCACCTCTTTTTTATCTCTTTGTAGTTCAATGCAGCTCCACAAATATTCCAACGGCTGATCAGAATGGAAGAGGGGAACCTCTGGTACCTCACCTCCCCGCTCCTCATTAAGTCACAGCACAATTGATGCCACACTACCTCAAAGCTTCTCAGCAATTACCAACTACGGACTTGCCCTTGAAGAGCTCCTGAAAGCTGCAACAGCTCCCAGAAAGCAGCAGGGAATAGAGAGAAGCAAGGTCACCTCTTTCACTATATTGATGAACAGATCACAGAATCCAGATCTTAATTCCCAGTCAAGGGACTCTTTCCTCTGTTCTCATGTTCTCCCATACCCCATCCAACACCCCCAAACTCTGTCACAGATTCAAAACCCCTGCAATAAGCAACACTCTGCAAACCATCTTGAATTGTCTTCCCTAGAACCTCCCAGCCGCAGCCCATGTTAAGTCCCCACTGAGTGGCAAAGCCTAAGCCTCCTGTCCCTAGAGCAGCGACACTTTCCTTGGGCGTAACTGGGGTCATGAGTCAACTGACCTCCAATGATTTGGCTGCATTACTAAGAGGCTACCACCTGAATAGTACTGGGGACGCATTCAAAACGCAATGTCAGCATTTCCGTTTCTCCAGCAGGCTGTTTCTGGAGCACTTAGACAGTTTCAGTCACGTATTTAATCCACTTGGAAAAACAAAAACAAGTGGAAAGAGGTATGCCTAGCCATCAAATTCAAATAAAAACACTGTCCTAGTCTCTCTACTACCTCTCTCTATAGTCTTCTGGGTTTGGGCAGTGCTTTGACGATAGATGAATGGTCAATACAAAGAAACTTCAAGAGTATTTTTGAAATGATAAAAATGTGCCATCATTTCTTTGTAAAGATTTTTTTTAAAAAAGTACTTTCCAAAAATCAATATAAACTTGCATCTTACACCCCTCTTATGATAAGCAACAACTTCTGTTGCCCCTTCCAATTTCCAGATCAACCCATCTTGATTTATCTCTCTAAAATGGTACCTGGAGAAATACAGTTACTCCAGGCTGGAGCGTTAGAAAAACAACAAGAACGGTGGAGTCAAGATGGCGGAGTAGGAAGACAGAGTTCGCATCTCCTCACAAAAAGGGCACCAACTAGGCGCTGGTGGGGGACCTTGGACCCCTAAGAGGATGGGAGAAATCCCCACTCGACCAGGTAGGACGTGGGAGGGAAGGAGGGGGGGAAGAAAAGTGGAGGTGGGACGGGACTGGCACCCCTGGGGGGGAGCTGGGGGAGGGGAGAGGTTCCCATGCTCGGAGGCACCCACTCATAGCAAGAGGATCAGCAGGGAAGGAGAGGGACCTTCACGGAATCAGGGGACTGGAGGGTAACGCGGCCAGCACTTCCCCCAGCCCCTCGGGCCCCCATGAGCCTGCTGGGACCCCGGGCCTGAACCCCTGCCCCCGCCAAGGCCTCTCCTGGTGGCACAGTTCCTGGGCCTGAATTCCTCCCCCCAACCAAGGCCTCTTCCAGCTGCACGAGTCCTGGGCCTGAGCCCCCAACACAAGGCCTCTTCCGGCTGCATGAGTTGCGGACCTGAGTGGCCCCGGCCAAAGCCTCTGCCGACTGCGTGGATCCCAGGTCTGAGGCCTGCCCCGACAAAGCCTCCTCTGGCCGCGTGGGTCCAGGTGGGCCAAACGCTGCCCCCCTCCAAGGCCTCCTCCAGCCCCTGTAGGTGTGCCTGTGAACACCTGTGCCCCAGCTGGCCTGCATGGGTACATGTGCTCCAGGCCAGCTCCAGGAACAGATGCTGGTGAGAGGAGCACCCGCAGACGTAGGGCTGACATAGTGAGTCCAGAGACCTACCTAGAGGTCTTGGAGGGCCCACTGGGGAGGTGGGGGTTGGCTGTAGTTCACAATCGGGAGAAGGACACTGATAGAGGAGGCACCAGGGAATATTTTATTTTTTTACTTTTTTTATCTCTTATTTTTTTTCTTTATTTTCTTTTTTCTTTTTTTTTTTTGCTTTTGCTGTTGTGGTTCTGTTTTGTTGTTTCATTTTTATTATTTTTTCCAATATATTTTTAATTTTTCTAATTCTATTTTTTATTTTTTGTTATTGTTCTGCTCTTTTCTGTTTGTTGTTGTGTTTTGTTTTTTTTTTTTGCTGCACTGTACAGCTTACAGGGTCTTGGTTCTCAGGCCAGGCGTCTGGCCTGAGCTCCTGTGGTGGAAGCACCAAGTCTAAGCCAGTGTACTAACAGAGAACTTCAGGTCCCAGGGAATATTAATCAGTGTGAGGTCTCCCAGAGGTCCTCATCTCGGCACCAAGACCCAGCTCCACACAACTGCCTGCAAACTCCAGTGCTGGACACCTCAAGACAAACAACCAGCAAGACAGGAAAACAGCCCCACCAATCAAAAAAAAATAAGATGACAAAAAAATATGTTACAGCCGAAGAAGCAAGGTAAAAACCTACAAGACCAAATAAATGAAGAGGAAATAGGCAACCTACCTGAAAAAGAATTCACAGTAATGATAGTAAAGATGATCCAAAATCTCAAAAATAGAATGGAGGCACGGATCAAGAAAATACAAGAAATGTTTAACAAGGACGTAGAAGAACTAAAGAACAAACAATGATGAACAACACAGTAACTAAAATGAAAAATGTACTACACGGAATCAATAGCAGAATAACTGAGGGAGAAGAACGAATAAGTGAGCTGGAAGATAGAATGGTGGAAATAACTGCCGAGGAGCAGAATAAAGAAAAAAGAATGAAAAGAAATGACGACATTCTCACAGACATCCGGGACAACATTAAACACACCAACATTCGAATTATAGGGGTCCCAGAAGAAGAAGAGAAAGAGAAAGGGTCTGAAAAAATATTTGATGAGATTATAGTCAAAAACTTCCCTAACATGGGAAATAGTCACCCAAGTCAAGGAAGTGCAGAGAGTCCCACACATGATAAGCCCTAGGGGAAACACGGTGAGACACATATTAATCAAACTAACAAAAATTAAATTCAAAGAAAAAATATTAAAAGCTGCAAGGGAAAAACAAAAAATAACATATAAAGGAATCCCCATAAGGTTATCAGCTGATTTTTCAGTAGAAACTCTGCAGGCTAGAAGGCAGTGGCAGGATATACGTAAAGTGATGAAAGACAAGAACCTACAGCCAAGATTACTCTACCCAGCAAGGATCTCATTCAGATTTGACAGAGAAATCCAAAGCTTTACAGACAAGGAAAAGCTAAGAGAATTCAGCACCACCAAACCAGCTTTACAACAAATGCTAAAGGAACTTCTCTAGGCAGGAAACACAAGAAAAGAAAAAGACCTACAAAAACAAACCCAAAACAATAAAGAAAATGGTAATAGTAACATAGATATCGATAATTACATTAAATGTAAATGGATTAAATGCTCCAATCAAAAGATACAGATTGGCTGAATGAATACAAAAACAAGACCCTTATATACAATACAGTATATATGCTGTCTATAAGAGACCCACTTCAGACCTAGAGACACATACACAGACTGAAACTGAGAAGACGGAAAAAGATATTCCATGCAAATGGAAATCAAGAGAAAGCTGGAGTACCAATACTCATATCAGATAAAATAGACTTTAAAATAAAGAATGTTTTACAAGAGACAAGGGAGAACACTACATAATGATCAAGGGATCAATCCAAGAAGAAGACATAATAATTATAAATATTTATGCACCCAACATAGGAGTGCCTCAATACATAAGGCTTAAAAGGGGAAATTGACAGTAACACAGTAATAGTGGGGGACTTTTAACCCCCCACTTACACCAATGAATAGATCATCCAGACAGAAATTCAACAAGGAAACACAAGCTTTAAATGACACAACAGACCAGACAGACTTAATTGATATTTATAGGACGTTCCATCCGAAAGCAGCAGAGTACACTTTCTTCTCAAGTGCATACAGAATATTCTCCAGGATAGATCACATCTTGGGTCACAAATCAAGCCTCAGTCAATTTAAGAAAACTGAAATCATATCAAGCATCTTTTCTGACCACAAAGCTATGAGATTAGAAATCAATTACAGGGACTTCCCTGGTGACGCAGTGGTTAAGAATCCACCTGCCAATGCAGGGGTCATGGGTTTGATCCCTGATCCAGGAAGATCCCACTTGCCGCAGAGTAATTAAGCCTGTCTGCCACAGCTACTGAGCCTGCGCTCTAGAGCCGGCGAGCCACAACTACTGAGCCCACGTACCACAACTACTGAAGTCCACGAGCCTAGAACCTGTGCTCCACAATAAGAGAAGGCACTGCAATGAGACACCCGTGCAGAGTAGCTCGCAACAAAGAGTAGCTCCCGCTCACTGCATCAAGAGAAAGCCCACATGCAGCAATGAAGACCCAGCGCAACCAAAAATAAATAAATAAATAAATAGATAAATTTTTTTTTTAAAGAAATCAATTACAGGGAAAAACTGTAAAAAACACAAACACATGGAGTCTAAACAAATGTTACTAACGAAGAGATCACTGAAGAAATCAAAGAGGAAATAAAACAACACACAGAAACAAATGACAACGACAACACGATGACCCAAAACCTATGGGATGCAGCAAAAGCAGTTCTAAGAGGGAACTTTATAGCAATTCAATCTCACCTCAAGAAACAAGAAGAATCTCAAATAAACAATCTAACCTAACACCTAAAGCAACTAGAGAAAGAAGAACAAAGAAAACCCAAAATTAGTAGAAGGAAAGAAATAAGGATCAAAGCAGAAATAAATGAAATAGAAATGAAGAAAACAATACCAAAGATCAATAAAACTAAACTGGTTCTTTGAGAAGATACACAAAACTGATAAACCTTTAGCCAGACTCATCAAGTAGAAAAAGGAGGACTCAAATCCATAAAATTAGAAATGAAAAAGGAGAAACTACAAATGACACCGCAGAAATACAAAGGATCATAACAGACTACTACAAACAACTATATGCCAATAAAATGGACAACCTGGAAGAAATGAAAAAATTCTTGGACAGGTACAACTTCTAAGACTGAACCAGGAAGAAATAGAAAATATAAACAGACCAATCACAAGTAATGAAATTGAAACTGTAATTTAAAATCTTCCAAGAAACAGAAGTCCAGGACCAGGTGGCTTCACAGGTGAATTCTATCAAACATTTAGAGAAGAGCTAACACCCATCCTTCTCAAATTCTTCCCAAAATTTGCAGAGGGAGGAACACTCCTAAACTTGGTTCTACGAGACCACCATCACCCTGCTACCAAAACCAGACAAAGATATCACAAAAAACGAAAATTACACCAATATCACCAATATCAGATAAACACAGATGCCAAAATCCTCAAAAAATTACTAGCAAACAGAATCCAACAACACATTAAAGGATCATATACCACGATCAAGTGGGATTTATCCTAGGAATGCAAGGATTGCAAGGATTCTTCAATATGAGCAAATCAATCAATGTGATATACCATATTAACAAATTAAAGAAAAAAAACCACATGATCATCTCAATAGATGCAGAAAAAAGCTTTAAGACAAAATTCAACACCCATTTATGATAAAAACTCTTCAGAAATGGGCACGGAGGAAACCTACTTCAACATAATAAAGGCCATATACGACAAACCCATAGCAAATATCAATCTCAATGGTGAAAAACTGAGAGCATTTCCTCTAAGATCAGGAACAAGGATGTCCACTCTCACCACTATTATTTAACATAGTTTTGGAAGTCCTAGCCACAGCAATCAGAGAAGAAAAAGAAATAAAAGGATTACAAATTGGAAAAGAAGAAGTAAAACTCTCACTGTTTGCAGATGACATGATACTATACAGAGAAAATCCTAAAGATGCCACCAGAAAACTACTAGAGCTAATCAATTAATGTTGAAGGATACAAATTTAATGCACAAAAATCTCTTGCAGTCCTATACACTAACAACAAAAAATCAGTAAGAAAACAATCCCATCTACCATGGCAACAAAAAGAATAAAATACCTAAGAATAAACCTACCTAGGGAGACAAAAGACCTGTATGCAGAAAACTATAAGACACTGATGAAAGAAATTAAAGGTGATACAAACAGATGGAGAGATATACCATGTTCTTGGATTGGAAGAATCAATATTGTGAAAATGACTATACTACCCAAAGCAATCTACAGATTCAATGCAATCCCTATCAAATTACCAATGGCATTTTTCATAGAATTAGAACAAAAGATTTTACAATTTGTGTGGAAACACAAAAGACTCCAAACAGCCAAGCAATCTTGAGAAAGAAAAACAGAGGTAGAGGAATCAGGCTCCCTGACTTCAGACTATACGACAAAGCTATAGTAATCAAGACAGTACTGGCACAAAAACGGAAATATAGATCAATGGGACAGGATAGAAAGCCCAGAGATAAACCCACACACCTACGGTCAACTAATCTATGACAAAGGAGGCAAAGATAGACAATGGAGAAAAGACAGTCTCTTCAATAAGTGGTGCTGGGAAAGCTGGACAGCTACATGTAAAAGAATGAAATTAGAACACTTCCTAACACCATACACAAAAATAAACTCAAAATGGATTAAAGACCTAAATGTAAGGCCAGACACTATAAAACTCTTAGAGGAAAACATAGGCAGAACACCCTTTGACATAAATCACAGCAGGATCTTTTTTGACCCACCTCCTAGAGTAATGAAAATAAAAACAAAAATAAACAAATGGGACCTAATTAAACTTAAAAGCTTTTGTACAGCAAAGAAGACCATAAACGAGGTGAAAAAGACAACCCTTAGAATGGGAGAAAATATTTGCAAACAAAGCAACTGACAAGGGATTAATCTCCAAAATATACCAACAGCTCCTGCAGCTCAATATCAAAAAAACAAACAACTCAATCAAAAAATGGGCAGAAGACCTAAAGAGACATTTCTCAAAAAAGACATACAGATGGCCAAGAGGTATGTGAAAAGATGCTCAACACTGCTAATTATTAGCAATTATTATTAGCAATTATTAGAGAAATGCAAATCAAAACTACAATGAGGTATCACCTCACACGGGTCAGAATGGCCATCACCAAAAAATCTACAAAGAATAAATGCTGGAGGGGGTGTGCAGAAAAGGAACCCTCTTGCACTGTTGGTGGGAATGTAAATTGATATAGCCACTATGGAGAACAGTATGGAGGTTCCTTAAAAAACTAAAAATAGAATTACCATATGACCCAGCAATCCCACTATTGGGCATATACCCTGAGAAAACCATAATTCAGAAAGACACATGCACCCCAATATTCATTGCAGCACTATTTACAATACTCAGGTCATGGAAACAACCTAAATGTCCATCGACAGACGAATGGATATAGAAGATGTGGTACATATATACAATGGAATATTACTCAGTCATAAAAAGGAATGAAACTGAGTCATTTGCAGAGACGTGGATGGACCCAGAGACTGTCATACAGAGTGAAGTAAGTCATAAAGAGAAAAACAATTATTGTATATTAACGCATACATGTGGAATCTAGAAAAATGGTACAGATGAACCTATCTGCAGGGCAGGAATAGAGATACAGACTTAGAGAACAAACGTGTGGACACAGGCGGGAGGGGCGGGGTGGGGAGGGAAGTGGGGGTGGGATGAATTGGGAGATTAGGATTGACATGTATACACTAGCATGTGTAAAACAGATAGCTAGTGGGAACCTGCTGTATAGCGCAGGGAGCTCCACTTAGTGCTCTGTGCTGATCTAGATGGGTGGGATTGGGGGTTGTTGAGCGAGGTCCAAAAGGGAGGGGATATATATATACATATAGTTGATTCATTTCGTTTTACAGCAGAAACTAACACAACATTGTAAAGCAACTATACCCCAATAAAAAAATAAAAATAAAAAATAAATTAAAAACAAAAACAGTACCTAGCACTTCATCTCTGCATACCTAAATTAAAATGCACACTCTTCACCCTCCATGATTCTGCCCCTTTCTAAATGGTTATCTTTCTAAACCTATCTCTCACAGATATGCTTTGCAAACCAACCTGGGCAGTTTCCTCCCTGTTCTCCAAACAATTTGTATTTTCTGCCACCACACCCTTGCTCATACCCTTCCCTCAGTCTGAAATGCCCTCCCCAAAACTCGATTAATCAGAATACTAGTCATTCTTTAAGAACAGTGCAACTTTCACCTCCTCCATGAAGCCATCAACAGCACAGCTGAAAGTGATCATTCCCTCTCTCTGACCAAAGAATTAGCCCCCAGGTGGCAAGGACTGTCTTCTACTTCTTTGTACCATGACAGTGCCCAGCACAGGTGACTAGCACATTAAGTGTTCATCAAATTGATTTGTTTAATAAATGCATGCACACTTACACACCTGCAGAATAACATCACACTAGAAATAAATAATACCAACCATTTTTACCAAGGCAAATAAGGAACAGGAGGTTTAAAATGTCATTCTGATTTGCCTCAGGTACACTTGGAAAACTACAAAACCTATGAGTAAGGTAGACCCAAACTCACCCACCAATAAGTCAAAGGACTGTGTAGACATTTGATAGTATCTCTATATAGTGAAGTAAAAATCATGTTTTATCAAAGTTAAAAACAGCTTAATTAGCCCAAAATCACAAAGTTAAGGCTATGCCAAGGAGGAGTTTTACACAGTCTTGGGGTGATGACAGTCAGTACTCCCTGCGACAAAGTGAATAAATGACTAAGTGCCCCAAATCTCAAGCCTAGAATGTTAGGTATTTATGCTACATAATAAAAGCAGAATGATTTTTTTAAAATAATTTAGCTGTTTTATACTTCATTAAGAGTCCCCAACTATTGAAATATCTAATAAATATTCATTATTAAGGTAAAAGGAATTATTGATATACACTGCATTCTTGCTAGCCCCAGGTATTAGGGAGCCCATTATATAATCCCATCTAACACGTAAAGCAAAATGAATAGTTAGCATTTGACTTCTTCAACTGAACAACAGCTATCAATACATTAGGTCAGATTCCTTGTCTACCCAAAACAGAAATCAGTGTCAGAAATCAGCGATGGAGTTGAGGAGAGTCAGGATTGTACTTTTTCTAAATGTCAGCTTCAAAGGTCAGGAATATGATGATGATGATGATCACAATAAATAATAATGGCAGCAAACACTTCCATAGCATTTATTACATGCCAAGTACAGTTTTGAGATCCTTACATATGTCAATCTACCTAATCCTCAAAGGATTTCTGAGACATGTATCACTATAAGCCCATTTTACAGATGAGAAAACTGAGGCAAAAATAGCTTGGACAACTTACTCAAGGTCACGCATCTCATAAGTTACAAGGCCAGAATTGACGCTCAAGAAGCCTAGCTAAAGAGCCAAGGCTCTTAACCACATTCAGTACCCTTCTCTGCCTGACTCCCAAGACTCCTATGGCCTTTATCTCCTGCTGATTGAGTACCTTTTCTCCATCCGCACCACTGCCTTCCTACCTCTGTGAAATTGCTTTAATTATTCACTAATAATTCTACATCTTCCTAAGGTGTAGAACTCAGAAATACAGGATGTGATTCTAATAGCCTGTTTTAGGTAATTTCAAGTCACTTCTTGATTTGAAGAATTCTCAGCTTCTGAGATTTGAAATTTCAATAGCACTTCCTATCTGTTACCTGAAAGAGGAAGGTAGGGAAACACTTACTAGTATCTGGAGTTTTCTCTTCAGATCTGCCAAATAAAAATTCATATTTGGCCTTGGCAACACTCTGGGAATGTGCTGATGTACTGTTAACCCAAACAAATGTCTCTGCCTGCAAAATTAGAGCAAAACAAAGACATCATTAAAAGTACATCATAAAAAATACATCATAAAGCAAATCAACCAACAAGAGAATAGTTATGACATTTCTACTTGATAGAATGCTGTACAGCCATTAAAAATGAAACATAAAAATCATAACATAAATCAGAATACAAGATGACCACAGCAAGATTACAACTATATAGAAAGATAAACATATAAACATCTATAGGGGAACATGAAAAATATGAAAAGTTTGGCTTGATTGGAGGGCAGAATTATGGTAGAATTTCTAAAAATTAAGTATATGTTACTTTTTTGCAATAAGAAAACTGTATTTTATTTTTAGACACATCATTTTCCAAATGATTATCATTACCCACAGCCCATAGCAGGAATATTTCTGTGCATGGGTTCTGCTAAAGTATGTCAACAAAAAGTAGTCTTTCCCCAAAAGAGACCACATTTTTATTTAATCAGGAACACCATTTAGCCAAACAGGAGTACCAGGCATTTATACTTATTATCCTAAATTCAAGCATCTGTCCCAGTGTCCTTTGGAATTCCTAAATATCCCTTATTTGAAAGAAAAACTACAAAGGTCCCTGAAGTGGTTCACAACATGATTCTCAATTCCTATCCCCCTTTTCCTGGCTGCTTTAGGCAACTGCCAAAAATCAGGAGTGCCTCCTTTCTCTGGCCTAGGATTAATTAAAAATAAGTAACAAGGCAGAAATTTCAAAACACAAAGAAATTTGACCGAGTCCAATCAGGGAGTCATTATTCTGCCTCTTCACTTCGAACTCAAAAATTAAAACCAGGATCCAGATATTACCACACTGGTTTCTACCATCTAATCATGAGACATCTTTCTCATGTCTGAGCAGCAACTGACCATTCACTTTAGGAGAGAGGAGTATGAAGGGTTCTATCAGCAACCAGGCAGCTACTTCAAGGAGGGAAATTTTATGACGTCTGCTTTACCCTTTGGAGCAGAAATGATTGACAGCAGTGAGGAGGCCCATGGCTGGGTTATGAGTACCTCCATCACCCTCTGCAGACAGGTTCAGTGGGCAGGCCTCTCTTTGTTCTTGAATAACAATATCAAAGACCTTCTTGAACAATTTCAAGATAGCAATTTCTTAAAATAGCTCTACAATCACTTAATGTTCACAATGTGTAAAATTATTCTTTCTGGAAAAGGTGCACACTCCTCTTGGAGTTGCATGCTTCATAATCACAGGCTGTTAATTATCCTTTTCCCTGATGGAGAGGCAATATTCACTTGTTGATGTGTTTAGGGAGCCTCAGGCTGATAAAGGAGGAACTTGGTGCCCTAATTTAGGTAGGGGGTGGTTAGGAAAGGCTCTCTAAGGAACCAATACCTGAAGAGATGAGAAGGACAGGAGCTGAGGAAGGGCAGAAACATGCAGCTGAGCAGAGGGAGGGTCACACACAATGGCCTCAAAGTATGAAAGGACCAGGCTACCCAAATAACTGAGGGAAAGCCAACGTGGCCACAGAACAGTGGGTACACGGGCAAGTTTAGAGGCAGACCAGAGAAACAGCACAGCACAAACACTGGAAAGGAGGCAGGGGCCAAAAACACAGGCTGCAGGTCAGGGAAAGGCTTGACGGGAAGCCACTGGACGGTTCTAAACGTACGGTGGTCACTAACATTTTTAGAAGATCATTCACTGACACTTTAAAAAAATCATACGGTTCTTATAGGGGAAACTGATTGGAGTAAGTCAAGAGGAAGGAGAGACACCAGTCAGAAGTGCCAATGAGAATGCATGGAAGTTTCAAGTAGGATGATGGCAATGGAAACAGACAGAAGTAGATAAATGTGAAATATACCTGTAGGGAGACTCTACATAAATTTTCTGACAAACTGGGTTTAAGGAATAAGGGAAAGGTAGTGTATATAGGTCAATGTTACTCTCTCATTTTGTCCCAGCTTACCCTTCCCCCTCCCCAGGTCCTCAAGTCCATTCTCTATGTCTGCGTCTTTATTCCTGTCCTGCCCCTTGGTTCATCAGAACCACTTTTTTTTTTTAGATCCCATATATATGTGTTAGCATACGGTATTTGTTTTCCTCTTTCTGACTTACTTCACTCTGTATGACAGACTCTAGGCCCATCCACCTCACTACAAATAACTCAATTTCATTTCTTTTTATGGTTGAGTAATATTCCATTGTATATAATGTGCAACATCTTTATCCATTCATCTGTCGATGGACATTTAGGTTGCTTCCATGTCCTGGCTATTGTAAATAGTGCTGCAATGAACATTGTGGTACGTGACTTTTTTTTTTTAATTTATTTATTTTTGGCTATGTTGGGTCTTCGTTGCTGAGCACGGGCTTTCTCTGGTTGCAGCAAGTGGGGGCTACTCTTCGTTGCGGTGTGCAGGCGTCTCATTGCGGTGGCTTCTCTAGTTGCGGAGCACAGGCTCTAGGCGCGAGGGCTTCAGTAGTTGTGGCTCGTGGGCTCAGTAGTTGTGGCTCACGGGCTTAGTTGCTCTGCGGCATGTGGGATCTTCCCGGACCAGGGATCAAACTCATGTCCCCTACATTGACAGGTGGATTCTTAACCGCTGCGCCACCAGGGAAGTCCCATGTGTGACTCTTTTTGAATTATGGTTTTCTCAGGGTATATGCCCAGTAGTGGGATTGCTGGGTCATATGGTAGTTCTATTTTTAGTTTTTTAAGGAACCTCCATACTGTTCTCCATAGTGGCTGTATCAATTTACATTCCCACCAACAGTGCAAGAGGGTTCCCTTTTCTGCATACCCTCTCCAGCATTTACTGTTTGTAGACTTTTTGATGATGGCCATTCTGACCGGTGTAAGGTGATGCCTCATTGTGGTTTTGATTTGCATTTCTCTAATGGTTAGTGATGTTGAGCATCCTTTCATGTGCTTCTTGGCCATCTGTATGTCTTCTTTGGAGAAATGTCTATTTAGGTCTTCTGCCCATTTTTGGATTGGGTTGTTTGTTTTTTTAAATATTGAGCTGCATGAGCTGTTTATATATTTTGGAGATTAATCCTTTGTCCATTGATTCATTTGCAAATATTTTCTCCCATTCTGAGGATTGTCTTTTCGTCTTGTTTATGGTTTCCTTTGCTGTGCAAAAGCTTTTAAGTTTCATTAGGTCCCATTTGTTTATTTTTGTTTTTATTTCTATTACTCTAGGAAGTGGGTCAAAAAGGATCTTGCTGTGATTTATGTCAAAGAGTGTTCTGCTTACGTTTTCCTCTAAGAGTTTTATAGTGTCTGGTCTTACATTTAGGTCTTTAATCCATTTTGAGTTTATTTTTGTGTATGGTGTTAGGAAGTGTTCTAATTTCATTCTTTTACATGTAGCTGTCCAGTTTTCCCAGCACCACTTATTGAAGAGGTTGTCTTTTCTCCGTTGTATATTCTTGCCTCCTTTGTCAAAGATAAGGTGATCATATGTACCTGGGTTTACCCCTGGGCTTTCTATCCTGTTCCATTGATCTATATTTCTGTTTTTGTGCCAGTACCATACTGTCTTGATTACTGTAGCTGTGTTGTATAGTCTGAAGTCAGGGAGCCTGATTCCTCCAGCTCTGTTTTTCTTTCTCAAGATTTCTTTCTCAAGATTCGGGGTCTTCTGTGTTTCCATACAAATTGTGAAATTTTTTATTCTAGTTCTATGAAAAATGCCACTGGTAGTTTGATAGGGATTGCATTGAAAATGTAGATTGCTTTGGGTAGTACAGTCATTTTCACAATGTTGATTCTTCCAATCCAAGAACATGGTATATCTCTCCTTCTGTTTGTATCATCTTTGATTTCTTTCATCAGTGTCTTATAGTTTTCTGCAAACAGGTCTTTTGTCTCCCTAGGTAGGTTTATTCCTAGGTATTTTATTCTTTTTGTTGCAATGATAAATGAGAGTATTTCCTTAATTTCTCTTTCACATTTTTCGTTGTTAGTATATTGGAGTACAAGGGATTTCTGTGCATTAATTTTGTATCCTGCAACTTTACCAAATTCATTGATTAGCTCTAGTGTCAACTGCTTTTTTTTCAAGGCACAGTACACGTCCCACCCTGACCTGAAAACCATCCCATCCCACACAACATTTACCGTGTTATCCTTTCCTTGGATTTCCTATAGCACTTAATGCCTGTGCTACTCTTTTGTTTCTACATTTACAATAATATCTCTTGTACTGATGAGAAGTCTATTAAGATAAAATAGACAATAAGTCCCCTGATCCGGAGACTCTATTTTATCTCTCTTTGAATTCTCATCTCCACTGAACAAAGATGACACTCAGCTATCCACTGATTTTGAAAAATTATTAATGTCAGAATGTGGAGTGCAGTCTTTCATAGGTAAGAAGGAATCCCAGTTAAGGGGGAAACATAATCAAGAAGTGTTTTCTAAAAATTAATATTCAATGGCAGATCTGGCTAGAATACAAGACACAAAGAAGCAGCAAGAGGGAAACTACAGCTATTTACATATGATCTGGAAAAGGGTCTTCAGATATCAGAGTAATAAATTAAAGCAGAAATCATACAATAATGGAAAGCTGTCCAATAAAGAACAACTGAATAAAGGTAAATCATGAAAACAGATTAGGAAATACATATATACACTAAGGATTGCCATGGGTCACTAGCTGACAATAAAATGCTGCTTCCGTGATGTTGCTAACATAACAGGGCTGTTAAAAATGGAGGGTAGTAAGTCATTGTTATACTCTTTCTAAGTATATATCTAACAGATCCCAATTAGATCCTTATTAGAGCTCCAAGCCTAATTGAAAAGAATAATGAAGATGATTTAAGGCAGGGGTCCCTAACCCCTGGGCCGCAGACCAGTACCTGTCCTTGGCCTGTTAGGAACTGGGCTGCAGAGCAGGTGGTGAGCGGTGGGCAAGCGAGTGAAGCTTCATCTGCCGCTCCCCATTGCTCCCTATCACTCACATTACCGCCTGAACCATCCCCTCTCGCATCCTGTAATGGGAAGATAAGTGTGATGTGTTTGGTTATCAGTTTGAAATACAAAAGAATTCTGCATCTCTCAAGGCTCGTCACTGAAGAGATGTGGAGAAGCCTCCAGACTCGCCCGACACGGTGCTTCGTGCGCACGAGCTCGTGCTCGTCGGTCAGCACCGAGGTGGCCTACATCTGTGCTGCCTTCCTGTTCTGTTCACATGTGTTCCCACCTTGATTTTAGGGCTTTCTAGAACTCCACAGCAACCATCTAATGATATCAATAGTGAATTTCATTCAAGTTGTTCAGGGTTTGTTGCGAATACTACAATTTAGAATAGTGAGGATGTTTAGGATTTGTGTATTTTCTTTAAAAGGCAAAAGCTTACCAGACTTTTTATCAGTATGCTAAATCTAGAAAAGTGTCCCTTTTCAGTGACTGCTGATTTAAGAATAGTCAGGTTTTATTGAAGCCAGATCCAACTTATCCCTGAAGAGTGAGTGTGACTTGATTGTGTGTCCCGCTTTGTCATCATCCCGAGTACTTGGCAGACAGAAGCATGGGTGGTCCCTGCCCCCAGTGTGTGTAAGGTGTGTGTTTGCTCTGCAGGCCTCTAGCCCTCCCTCTCAGGGACCCCAAGATGACGGGCCAGGCCATGGTGTCAGCTGTCCCATCCTTTCAGTGTTAGGAATTCAGACAGATGCCCATCTTGCTCATCTCTGTAAGAAACAACCACTGCCTCATCCTGGCACAGGGGGAGGTCCTTACGTGGAGGGCGAAGGACTGCAACTTCCCCTCCCCTGGGGGCTGTACCTAGTGCACACATGCCGAGGAGGTGCTGGCAGGTCCGTGGACCCACAGCCACCGCTCCACAGGCCTCTCCTGGTGTTCCCCTGAGGCCGGCCCAGAGCTTAGTGAAGGTCACTCTCAGGCCGGCTTATGCCAGTCTGGGACCGGCAGCTGCTGAGGCCAGCGCTCCGGTTCTGCTCTTCTCTTGCAATGTTGGGCCTGGACCTGAGGCAGAACGCCGGGCCCGTGTCAGCCCAGGGCTGCTGCACGCAGGACCTGAGCCTCCTGGTCGGTGTGCTCCGCCCCCACCCCCATAGGGCTTGAGGACAACACTGCCCTCCCACGAGATGTTTGGTGAACAGTCCAGGAGCAAACCCTGAACCTCTGTAAAGCAGTCCTGCAAATGGAGATACTGGATTTGTATTAAATAAACCTTGGCGTGTTCAAATTAAATGCTTGTTTAATGCACTCGCATCCCCCCCATTGCTCACATTACCGCCTGAACCATCTCCCCTCTTCCGCCCCTCCCCCCACCCCATCTGTGGAAAAACTGTCTTCCACAAAACCAGTTCCTGGTGCCAAAAAGGTCGGGGACCGCTGATTTAAGGAGCTGAAAATGAGGCTTCTGGAGGGAGTAAAAAGGTTTAGCAAATATAAAAAAATTTCTGAGAGGTAATCATACTACTGAAGACTAGCAGTTAAAACATAGTAATTAGACATTTTACAACTGCACTGAAAACTGGGGAAATTCAGCAACAGAGAAATTTTAGCTAAATATGAAGGAGGAACTCTCTAAGTGTAAGCACTGTTAATGAAGCAGTGATAGAAAGAACACTATCTTCTTTAATTAGTCAACTCAGTACTGGAGTCTACACAGTGGTCAACATAACGGAACAGCAACATAAGATAGAGAAGGTTACAATTTAAGCTATCTAAAGACAAAAGACAAAAACACAACAATAGAAAAGTCATAAAAATTAAATATATACAGAAGGTATCTGTAGATATAAATAGTCCTCTAGAGATCTCGGTCTTCAAAATTGCCGTAAAGGTATTTTATTTGTCCTGAGTCAAATAGCATGATAAATCAGATATCTGCCTAACAAAACTATTTCTAAGTCCTAGTCAATGGGTATGTGCTTCCTCCACTGCCCGGAGCTCATGCCTTCAAGCCCCAAACTTCGCCTGCTTTCCTGATGAAATCACGTAAAATCTAGGACACTGAGTTTCATTTTGCAAAAATTTTATGTTAGTTTCAAAACGAAGATAGGTCAACTTCCATCATCACCATCATACCTATCAGAAATTCCCTTTTAAAACTCTCCAAGGGACTTCCCTGGTGGTCCAGTGCTTAACACTCCGTGCTTCCAATGCAGGGGGCACGGGTTTGATCCCTGGATGGGGACGTTCCGCATGCTGGGTGAGGCGGCCAGAAATAAAACCTCTCCAAGATTAAAAAACTTAGAAATCTTTGGTTTGCTTTCAAATTGGGAATCTATGAAAATACAGACATACAGCAAAAGGGATTTTTTTCCGGGGGCGGGGGGGAATAATATTGTTATAGAAAAAAATGGCAAATCATATTGCTGATGTATCCCCAGTGAGATGTCTCTTTTTTTAACAGGGTAATGTAGTTATTCCGGTCTATCAAGCTGGTGCTTGAATCCTCCCACAGCATCCCAAAGTTCAAATATCTCCAAATGCTGAAGAACTGACTAGTCTAGACAGCTTTTATTAGTTAAAAAATATTTTTTAATTAAAAAAATTTATGTACGATTGCAGACTATGAGCCAGGCACTCTCTAATAACTTTACACGTCTTATCTGCTTAACCCTCATAAACCCTTGAGTTCTACTGTCACACCTGTCTCAAAGACAAGGAGACATAGAAAGGTTAAAGGCCAGAGCAGGCCCAGTGGAGCCAAAATCTGCCATGATCTTTGGAAGTTATGCTTAGATACCGTATGTATTCCCATACATTACAAACCACAGAGAACTTGACCCCCCTAATTTCTGCTTCTGAAACTAAAAATTTCCTTCAAAACTTTTCTTAGGCACATACCACATTCTCTATGGGTTCCCAATTTATGAACCTTAGCTGTTTTCTCTTCTTATTTTATACATACCTGACTAGCAACAAACAAAATGCAAAGCATCAACAAGACAAATTCAATTCTCTTTTTTCAAAATTATTCAGAAAGTAAAGACCATCAAAACATTTAAAAATCAGAATCAATGATTAGTTCCTTACATTCATCTTGCCCAGGAATTTCTGCTACATAACACAGCTTGGAACAAATAAGAAATACGGGGTGGGGGAAATGAATAGGCAGTAGCCATGTTTCAGGTATAAATAACTTATTAATAGCACTCCAAACTTAATGAAATAGCAGTGTTTTTAAGGCTTTGCTTATGGCTAAATATAAGGGCCACATTATTGCAATATGAAGTTCATATGTCACTGGAAAGAGCAGGGGGTATCAAGCTTGTAGGGTACCTTCCAGCACCAAAATACTATGAAGAGTTCAGATAAAGATTTAATGCTTACCATACTAAACAGAGAAGAAAGGTATGAATCATACCAATTCAAATAATAAAGAATGAATAGCCTATTTCCTCAATCTATTTTCATAGAGAATGATCTAATGGAAGCTACTCATTAAAACAAATGAAATACAGTACTCCTCTGTCAATTAGGCTCCTCCTTTATTTATGTGTTTATAGATTCATTTATCTATCTAACTCAGGCATGTGAAGACCAAGCAGAATTGATTTTCCCCAATGATACTAAAGTAAAATATTGTTATAATATTTAGAGCAAATAACAGGAGAGAAGGGGGGAATCTATATAGGAAACTGTCATGTGCAGGCAGAACAGACATTTTCTGATACTCCAGAGAACAAAGGTGTGATCAAAGAATAGAAGCTACAGAGTCAGATTTTGACTCAACATTCATAATTCCTCCAAATACTCGAAGGAACCCAACAATGGAATGAATAAGTTCCATAGCAAAGTAGCAAGCTCCCAACCACTGGAAGTAAAGGAGCAGATTAGGCAGCTACTGTTAGAAACACAGTGCAATGTGTCTGTGTCTTCCCAAAATTCATAGGTTGAAACCCTAATCCCAGTGGGATGGTATTAGGAGGTGGGGCCTTTGGGAGGTAATTAGGTCATGAGGGTAGAGCCCTCAAGAATGGAATTAGTGCCCTTATAAGAAGATGCCACAAAGCTGGGTAGCTCCCTTTCCACCATGTGAAGACACAGCAAGAGACAGCCCCTGTAAACCAGTTAAAGGGCCCTCACTAGAACCTGACCATGCCAGCACCTTGCTCTGGGACTTGCAACCTCCAGGATGGTGAGAAATAAATGTTTATTGCTTAAGCCACCCAGTAGACGGTAATTTGTTATAGCAGCCCAAACTGACTAAAACAGCATGAAAACTGCCAGCATTAAGTGGGTGGGCTGGTTGGTCCAGACTTCTAAAGTCCTATCCAACTCGGGTTCTAAACAACTGATTCCTATAGTCTGGGGGCGGGGGGGGGGGGGGGGTTGGAGAGTTGGAGTGAACAAGATAAAATTCTGAATTTGTACTAAAATATCAGACCAAGTACAGGATGGGGTAGACATGAGTGTTAAAGGCTTGTTCAGGTGACTACCTAACCCAATCTTAGATTTCATTAGAAGGGTAGAGTCCAGTACCCAAACTGCTGAGGCTACACAGGAGTCCTGAGTTCATCTTGGGGTTCCCCATTTTAAAAAGGACATGTGCACACATGAAAGTATCTAGACAGTAGTGACCAGGATGGTAAGATGTAAAAACTGTCGCAGGAGGAGAACTAAGAGAAGATAGGGATGATGACGCAAGAAAAGAAAAAGGATCTGCATAAGTCTGCTCAAGCTGCTATAACAAGATACCACAGACTGGGTGTCTTAAGAACCAGCCTTCAGAACTTTCTCATAGGTCTGGAGGCTGGAAGTCCAAGATCAAGGTGCCATCAGGGTTGGTTTCTGGTGAAGTCTCTATCCCTGGCTTGTTGCCTTCTGGCCATGTCCTCATAAGGCCCTTGCAGAAAGAAATCTCTGGTGTCTGTCCCTCTTCTTTAAGAACACCAGTCTTATAGGACTAGGGCCCCACCCTCATGACCTCATTCGACCTTAATCACCTCCCTAAAGACTCTGTCTCCAAACAGAATCATGTAAGGAGTTAGGGCTTCAACATGAATCTGGGGGGACAAAATTCAGTCCATAGCATATCCAATCTTAAGTATATGAAAGACTAACTGAAAATGATACTGATTTATTCTTTATTACTCTATAAGGCAAAATTAGAAACAGGGTACGAGTGCTAGACATGGATAAAATGAAATCTAAGCTTCTTTCAACTCTAACAACTATTAGAGCAACTGTCATTTATAGGCTATAAGTTACTGGGTGCTCCCTATGGGCCAAACTTTGTGTTAAGTACTATCTCACTGAATCCTTCCACCCACTCAGAGGTAAATACTACTATTATGGCCATTTGTTGTTGTTTATAAATTAGGCTCACTCTTGCCCAGTGTCACAGTGCTGGCAAGTGGCAGAAAGAGCACCAGATCCTAGGCAGTCAAATGCCAAAGTCACCCACCCACTTTTGAACGTTAAATTGAACAGTTTCCCTAAATTAGTAAAAGACAGTAAATACAACTGAGGAAATAACTCCAATTATCAATAGAAAATCACACAGAAGAAAACTATAACATTAACAACCACACCACCACCAATGCTTATTTTTCTTCCTAGATACCTGTTGTTTCCATACATTGTCAGAGTTCATCTCACCACACACCAAGGAGGCAGGTATTACGCCCATTTCACAGATGAGGAAACAGACTCAGAAAGCCTTCCTCAAACTCATACACTGACTAAAAACATCTGGGGTCAGAACTCAAACCAAAGTCTGAGCTATTCCACGTGCAAATTATTTATGTCAACTGTAATCCTCCACTCCTACTGGGCTCTCACTTAGCTCAGGCTCTGGGACCTGACGGGGTGGACCAAATGTCACAGGGAGGGCCAAATATACTCCAAACCTGCCTTCAAGGGCAGGAGAGTCAAGGAGAGCAAACCCTAGGGAACAAAATCAGGCTTTTCTCCACCAAGTCCTGTGGCCCATTTGACAAATACTAACAGAGCCCCTGCTATGTGCTAGTCCCAGGGAACATGCAGAGAGCAGTGAGCAGATTAAATCTCACTCACCCAGACCCTCATTCTAGTGGGGGGAGACCAAACAAACTTCTAATATAGAACACGACAAGTTTAAAACAAAAAGACAGAGAGTGAAGGGGCATGGGAGCAGGGTCAGAGGATGCAGTAGGTGCTGTTTTACAACCAGTTGTTGGAGGGGGGAAGGGAGTTAAACAGCTGCACAGAAGTGCAGCAGGCTTGCTAGCTATTACATCCATCAGGCCCTGTAGTCTTGACTACAGTTCAGTACTTCCTTGCTTTTCACTGGAGGAAAGGGTGGACCACAGTGCTAATTGCAAACACCGGGTCACAGAGAAAGAAACGTGTGAAGCCTTTTTCCTTAAAGGCAAGGAAAGTAGTTATCCGTGTACTGTTGCCATGGCACTGAGGAAACAGAGAGAGAAGCATTCCACCACCAGAGCATGAAGAGAAATGCAGCAGTGA
Organism: Balaenoptera acutorostrata; assembly: GCF_949987535.1. Taxonomy (NCBI): domain Eukaryota; kingdom Metazoa; phylum Chordata; class Mammalia; order Artiodactyla; family Balaenopteridae; genus Balaenoptera; species Balaenoptera acutorostrata. The sequence continues at coordinate 4,656,052 of NC_080084.1, read as the reverse complement.
GGAGAGGACAAAAGGCATAGAGGTTTCACTCCCAGGGTGGGCAGCAGGCAGGAAGGAAAGCTTTCAAAAGTGGCAGGAGCTGGAAGCATGGGGAAGGGGAAGAGGTCAGAGCTACTAAGGAAAAGGTTTTTGCCTAATCCCTACTCATTTTCTACACCCCTAGTAGATCAGGGTTCTTATGGAATAGTCAGCAGAAAAATAAAAATAAAAACACATCAAGTTTCTGAAGTACTCTATATCACATTAGAATATTTCTAAACAGATATTTTCTGAAAATTTTGTCTTTTTGGTCAAAATGTACCTTAGGTTTCAACCAGCTAATTTACCACCTGAAGTAAGTATGTCTTCTTATAAACAAGATATGGCCCAGGAGTGGAAGAAACCTGTACTATGAGGTCAGGCAGAACAGAGCTTAAGTCCTCTTTCTGCCACTTACAACTAGGGGACCCTGGATAAGTTACTTGGCCTATCTAAACTTCTTATTCTTTATCTGTAAGATTAAAACAGAAAGATTAAAGAGATAACAGGCCTAAAGGCTGACTTTTAATTGTAAGTTAATAAATATTCATTCCCCAGCCTTAAACAGTTCTAATATCTTTAACATCAGCTTTAACACCATCAGTGATAGGAAGGGAAGGCAATTTGCTCCACTGGTAGATAACTGGAATTATAGAATTGAAAAAATTGTACATGATCTAAATCTTCCTTAAGGCATGAAGAGGCAATTCACAAAAGAAGAAATACCAACGCTGAATAATCATACAGAAATATCTCAACTTTAACTCATAATCAAAGGAGTACACTTTAGCCAAGTTTTTTATAATAACACCAAGTACTATCATCAGTTATTGGGACAGAGACACTCTATCATATACTGCCAGTCAATGTGCACATGATCTTTCTAGAGAGAAACAGAAGAATATGAATCAAAGCCTTAAAAATGTGGATTCCCTTCCATTCACCATTTACAATTCTAAGAAATTTCCTAAGAAACTATTAAGTGAATGTTCTTGACAGCATTGTAATGAAAAACTGGAAGCAAAAGGCCCACCATTCAAATAAATCACAGTATTTCCATATAATGGAAAATATACAGCCATCGAAAATGCTTATGTTGGAAAAATATTTGCAAAGCATAGGAAAGTTGAAGGGCTAATTTCCTTATTTTACAGAGAGTTCATAAAAATCATTTTAAAAAAAAAACTATCCATGAAATTGGATCCTTATCTTACACCATACACAAAAATCAACTCAAAATGGATTAAAGACTGGACCATAAAACTACTAGAAAAATACATAAAGGGTAAGCTCCCTGACATAATCTTGTTGATGATTTTTTGGATTTGACACCAAAAGCAAAGACAACAAAAACAAAAATAAACAACACAGGAAATTTTCCACACAGGAAAGGAAACCATCAATGAAGATACAACCTATGGAATGGGAGAAACTATTTGCAAATCATATATTAAGGGATTAGTATCGAAAAGATATAAAGAACTCATACAACTCAATAGCAAAAAAACCCAAACAATCCAATTTAAAAATGCAAAGGAACCAAATAGACATTTTTCTGAAAAAGACATACAAATGGCCAACAGATATGTGAAAAGATGTTCAGCATCACTAGTATTCAGGGAAATGCAAACCAAAACCATTGAGATATCACCTCACACCTGTCAGAATGGCTATCATCAAAAAGACAAGAGTGGGATAGGGAGTGTGGGAGAGAGGCTCAAGAGGGAGGGGATATGGGGATATATGTATGCATACGGCTGATTCATTTTGTTGTACAACAGAAACTAACGCAGTATTGTGAAGCAATTATACTCCAATAAAGAGCTATTAAAAGAAAAAAAAGACTATCCTTTCCCCATTAAATTGCCTCAATGCCTTTTTCAAAAATCAATTAACCCGGTATGTATGGGTCTATATCTGGTATTTCTACTGTGTTCCATTGATGTGTACATCTATTCTTATTCTAAACACATTCTTGACAAATGTAGCTGTATAATAATATCTGACCTTATGGGGGAAAAAAAAAAGACAAGAAAAACAAGTGCTGGAGAGGGTGTGGAGAAAGGGGAACCCTCCTGCACTGCTGGTGGGAATGTAAATTGGTGCAGCCACTACAGAGAACAGTATGGAGGTTCCTCAAAAAATTTAAAATAGAACTACCATGTGCTCCAGCAATTCCACTTCTGTGTATTTATCCAAAGAAAATGAAAACACTAATTCAAAGATAAACTCATCCCTGTTCACTGCAGCATTACTTACAATAGCCAAGATATGGAAGCAACCTAAGTGCCCATCGATAGATGAAGATGTGGTATGTATTAATATGTGTGTGTGTGTGTGTGTGTGTAACACACACACACATATATATATAATGGAATATTACTCAGCCATAAAAAATAATGAAATCTTGCCATCTGCAGCAACATGGATGGACCTAGAAGGTATTATGCTAAGTGACATAAGTCAGATAGAAAGCCAAATACCGTATGATTTCACTTATCTGTGGAATCTAAAAAAACAAAACAAATGAACAAACATAACAAAACAGGAACAGAGTCATAGATATAGAGAACAAACAGATGATTGCCAGAGGGGAGGAGGGGAGGAGGATGAGTGAAACCGGTGAGGAGATTAAGAGGTACTAAATTCAGTTACAAAATAAATGAGTTGGGGATAAAATGTACAGCATGGGGAATACAGCAAATAATTATGTTATATCTTTGTATGGTGACAGATGGTAACTAGACTTACCATGGTCATCATTTTGTAAAGTACAGAAACATCAAATCACTATGTTGTGCACTTGGAACTAATAGTGTTGTAGGTCGATTACACTTAAAAAAAAAAAAAAAAAAAGACAAGAGATAACAGGTGTTGCTAAGAGTGTGGAGAAATGGGCTCTGGAGCAAGACTGCCTAGGTCCTAATCCAAGCTCATTTCTTACCAGCTCTACAGCTTTGGGAGGGTACTTACACACTTAGCCTCAGTATCCTCATCTGTAAATCAGGATTAAAAATTTTATCTATTTCATAGCTTTTGTGAGGATTAAAGGAGTTAACTGATAAAACAGTCCCTGGCATACAGTAAGCAACCACTTAATGTTAGTTGTCTTATTACTAACCATTTGAACATGTCAACAAAGGTTGTGAGATTATGTGCCTTTTTTGGGGTTTTTGTACTTATCTGTATCTTAAAAGGTAGAGACAAAGAGATTTATCTTTTGAAAATTCAAAATTATATTTATTGATATGGGAAATGTAGAGAACATGTCAAATGAGAAATTCCAGCACAAAACAGTATGTACAGCTCAAACTCATTTTTATTAAAATATATTTAATATTATGCAAATAAATGTACATAGAAAAGCATTTTGATATGCACTAAAATGTTACCAAGCAGTGGTTTCTCTAAGAGGTAGATTATAGATTATTTATATTTTCTTCTTTTTGCTTTCCCTATTTTCTAATTTTCCTAAAATGAACATACATTACTTGTATAATAATAAAATTTTAACTGTCATAATTTATTTCCAACTATAGAACCTACAAAGAAAGAGATAGAACTGAGAGACTTCTAATGGTGTAACCAAAGATGGGCTTTAGAATAAAAACAAGTGAACAGAACGTGTCTTCCTGAGGACCGTAAGTCAGATACCACGTTAATTAATACCAAGGAACACAATTGATAATCAGTATCTAGGACTGCGGACCTCGATCAGGCCAAGCTCCCACCTGACTTCAGGGAGGTGTGCTGGGATTTAAGAACCTGAATCCGGCCCCAGTGAAATGCACAAGCTTGGTGAAAGTCCAAGGGGCACTGTGGGCCACACGCCCACACACTGGTGTTTCAACACTTGTTTTACACCAGCAAATCCATAATAGACCCTGAGTGAACTGGGAAAGGATAACTGAAACATTCCAAATACCTTTTGAAAATCAGTTTGCATTTTGACTTCTCTTAAAAAGTCAAACCCCAACTAACTAAGCAAGAAGTGTCATAGTATTTTGCTCAGACTTGAAAGTAGAAAGGGAAATGTGAGATTATACCCCCTTGCTAAGAAAAACCTGAAAACTGACAAATTATCAGCCACACAAATTTCAGTTTGCCTCTTCTCTCCCCAACATCTCTATGTAACCTGAGAGGCTGGCTCTACTGGCTGGACTGAGATACACGAACAAGCCTACAGACACAGATGCTCAGAATGGCGTTTATACTGCAGGTATAGGATATTCCTAGGTCCCACCTCAGCCAGTCTCCCCTCACTTCATGTATGCAGCAGACCCTGCTTCAGACCGTTGCTTTTACTGGTTCCACTGCTGAGAAAGGAGCAAAGCAGGCATACTTCTTTCTCCATGGTCTTCCGTCTCTCCTTCCCTCAATTCCAGTCTCTCATCTCCCTCACTGATGTTGACTCTCTCCCTTCCTTCCCCCACCTCCCACCCCTCTTATCACTACACTAAGGCCGGCAACCACAGCAGAACTGCTGGGCGGCAACACACAATGCAGTCTCAAAGCAAGCAAGCCAGATGGGGTCCGAGTGCCTAGTTCCTTCCAGAATTAGCCGTATGACTCCCGTCTCGTCCCTTCACCACTGTGGGCCTATTTTCTCATCTGGAGGATGAGAGGGTGAGAAGAGATTTCTGAGATCCTTTTCCTGCTTCAGAATTCTGTGATTCCACCACAGCTAACTAAGGTCACTAAACAGGAGAACCACCAGGATGCTGGGGGGAAGCAGCATACAGCACCTTTATTTCTCAGTTTCCAAAATATCTATTGCAAAGAAATATATCCAACTAGACCCTAGCTCCATGTTTTAATTTTTATACATTGTAAGTAAAAACTGAATTCTGTCATTCTTTCCATTCATAATGAGAAGCTCTTACATGAGATCAACTGAGTCTTTTCTTCGGCAACACATTCTTCCTCAACAAGAGAACTTCAGGCATTTGTACTAATAGAATCAAGGGTATCTTTCACTCCAAAAAAAGGAACTGCTGTTTTGGTATGCTCTGACCAATTTTTCCTCCAAATAATAGAAAAATATTTGTATTATTTTACTACTAATATTTTATTACAGCTTTTATACGAGTAAAGCATTTTTTTGATATTAAATAAATCATGCTTTTCAAAGTACAAAAGAATTCTCTTCTACTTGTAAAATGTATTTATGAAAAAGTAGGTCATTTGGTCCTTAACTGTATAAAGACATGTTTTTTTTTTTCCTCTGTTGTGAAAACAAATCTCCAAAGCACTGAGAGGTAGAATAGTATCCTTATGCAGAAGTCAGATTTAACCTTGACTTAACTAATTAAACAAGAAATATTTATTATTTACTCACATATGTTTTAGCAGGTATTATGGAAAAGTCAGAAGTTGTTATAACAGGTTCCCTGCCTGCAGAGAGTTTACAATCTCACATGGAAATCAATGTATATACAAAATAAAGTCAAGGTCTATTTATGCTTATGTTTGCCGAACACTACATAATTCATTAGGGATGTGAATAAGACTCCACCTCTGCCATAAAGCTCTCAAGCTGGTGGGAGCCAGTACTGCGTAACCCAGGCACAGCTAACCTGCCAGCTCCCAGTGTGACCGCCACTGCACTTGCAGGGGGACGTCTAGTGCCCTTCCCAGGAAGGTAGTGGCTTCAGGATAAAGGGAGAGGTGAGGAGATGGGGGTATATTATCTCATGGTCACTTCTGGTCATTTCCTGTATTGTGGTATTCTCTGTCAAGTATATCTGTTTATTTGTTTGGTTGGTTTTTATCAGTCTGAAAATCCTTGTCTTTTTTTGGTGCATTTAGTCCATATACACTTAAAGTAATTACAAACACATTGGGTTTATATCTATCATCTTATTTTGTGCTACCTGTCCCATCTATTTTATTTTAATCTCCTTTCTTGCTTCCTTTTGAAGTGATTTATTATCCCATGCCCCCACAAGTTTGGAAGCTATACACTTGGTTTCTATGCTTTTACTGTCAGAAATTACAATAAAGTATAAAGTTAATCAATCCTTTCAGTTTTCTGTCTGATCTTAGAACACTTTTAACACTATCTACACCCTTCTTCACTCCATTTCCAATTCAAAACACTGGACTTCAGCCATAATGGATTTGTCTGAAGTTCTCTAAACTACTTACACAGTCTCTGGCCTTTGCACATGGCTGCTCCCTTTACCTAGAATGTCCCCCTCTTCTCCTCACACCTGCTTACCAATCTGGCCTACTCCTGCTCACCTCTCAGGTCCTTGTCTCCCAGTAACACAGTAAGCTTCAGTCTGCTCCATCTGCCCTCCCTCCTAGACATTAAGCTGCAACATCAGGCCTGCGGGTCACCAGAGTCCCGCAGATCAGGGCCCACCTGGATCACTGCTGCACCACATGATGGGTGCTCAGTAAATATTTGCTGAATGAACAAATGAGTGAACGAAAGTTTCAAAACATACAAAAATCAGGATGAAAGCAAAACAGGCCACAGACGAAAAACAGTCCACTCCTTGTAGAACAAAAAGACTACCATGGTGATAAAGAGGCAGGCTCTGGTGCCAGATGGAAAGAATTCAAATCCTGACTTGTCCACTTACTAGTAGGTGACCTTGCACAAGTACTTAACATCCCTGTGACTCTGGAAAATGGGGATAACAAGAAAACAACCTCATGAGGTTGTTGTAAGGAATAAATAAGCTAATACGTGAAAAGTACTTAAAATACCTTTTGTTAAGATTCTGTCTGCATGTCTGCTGAATGTCTAGTTGTTAAAGAGCATAATGTAACTACAACGGTTATTAGGCTCTTATTTAAAACCTGGTTATTCATACATTATAATAATTTACTATAACGCCTTGATATGATTAGGTACAGACCTATAGCCCATGAGGAGAACATCACTGTAATTCAATACTGGAAATCACCATGGATCACTAAAAAAAGTTAAACAGCATTAAGTACATGCATTAAAAATACAGAAAAGGGAGTAATAGTACACCTTTTAAAGAATTCTATCAAAATATGATCTAAGACCAAAAACCACAGTTACAGAAACACAGAGAAGATGAAAAGGCAGAGGGCTATGTACCAGATGAAGGAACAAGAAAAAACCCCAGAAAAACAACTAAATGAAGTGGAGTTAGGAAACCTTCCAGAAAAAGAATTCAGAATAATGATAGTGAAGATGATCCAGGACCTCGGAATAAGAATGGAGGCAAAGATTGAGAAGATGCAAGAAATGATTAACAAAGACCTAGAAGAATTAAAGAACAAACAAACAGAGATGACCAATACAATAACTGAAATGAAAACTACACTAGAAGGAATCAATAGCAGAATAACTGAGGCAGAAGAACGGATAAGTGACCTGGAAGACAGAATGGTGGAATTCACTGCTGCGGAACAGACTAAAGAAAAAAGAATGAAAAGAAATGAAGACAGCCTAAGAGACCTCTGGGACAACATGAAACGCAACAACATTCGCATTATAGGGGTCCCAGAAGGAGAAGAGAGAGAGAAAGGACCCGAGAAAATATTTGAAGAGATTATAGTCGAAAACTTCCCTAACATGGGAAAGGAAATAGCCACCCAAGTCCAGGAAGCGCAGAGAGTCCCATACAGAATAAACCCAAGGAGAAACACGCCGAGACACATAGTAATCAAAGTGGCAAAAATTAAAGACAAAGAAAAATTACTGAAAGCAGCAAGGGAAAAACGACAAATAACATACAAGGGAACTCCCATAAGGTTAACAGCTGATTTCTCAGCAGAAACTCTGCAAGCCAGAAGGGAGTGGCATGATATACTTAAAGTGATGAAAGGGAAGAACCTACAACCAAGATTAGTCTACCCAGCAAGGATCTCATTTAGATATGATGGAGAAATCAAAAGCTTTACAGACAAGCAAAAGCTAAGAGAATTCAGCACCACCAAACCAGCTCTACAACAAATGCTAAAGGAACTTCTCTAAGTGGGAAACACAAGAGAAGAAAAGGACCTACAAAAACAAACCCAAAACAATTAAGAAAATGGTCATAGGAACATACATATCGATAATTACCTTAAACGTGAATGGATTAAATGCCCCAACCAAAAGACATAGACTGGCTGAATGGATACAAAAACAAGACCCATATATATGCTGTCTACAAGAGACCCACTTCAGACCTAGGGACACATACAGACTGAAAGTGAGGGGATGGAAAAAGATATTCCATGCAAATGGAAATCAAAAGAAAGCTGGAGTTGCTATACTCATATCAGATAAAATAGACTTTAAAATAAAGAATGTTACAAGAGACAAGGAAGGACACTACATAATGATCCAGGGATCAATCCAAGAAGAAGATATAACAATTATAAATATATACGCACCCAACATAGGAGCACCTCAATACATAAGGCAACTGCTAACAGCTATAAAAGAGGAAATCGACAGTAACACAATAATAGTGGGGGACTTTAACACCTCACTTACACCAATGGACAGATCATCCAAAATGAAAATAAATAAGGAAACAGAAGCTTTAAATGACACAATAGACCAGATAGATTTAATTGATATATATAGGACATTCCATCCAAAAACGGCGGATTACACGTTCTTCTCAAGTGCGCACGGAACATTCTCCAGGATAGATCACATCTTGGGTCACAAATCAAGCCTCAGTAAATTTAAGAAAATTGAAATCATATCAAGCATCTTTTCTGACAACAACGCTATGAGATTAGAAATGAATTACAGGGAAAAAAACGTAAAAAAGACAAACACATGGAGGCTAAACAATACGTTACTAAATAACCAAGAGATCACTGAAGAAATCAAACAGGAAATCAAAAAATACTTAGAGACAAATGACAATGAAAACACGACGACCCAAAACCTATGGGATGCAGCAAAAGCGGTTCTAAGAGGGAAGTTTATAGCTATACAAGCCTACCTAAAGAAACAAGAAAAATCTCAAGTAAACAATCTAACCTTACACCTAAAGAAACTAGAGAAAGAAGAACAAACAAAACCCAAAGTTAGCAGAAGGAAAGAAATCATCAAGATCAGAGCAGAAATAAATGAAATAGAAACAAAGAAAACAATAGCAAAGATCAATAAAACTAAAAGTTGGTTCTTTGAGAAGATAAACAAAATTGATAAGCCATTAGCCAGACTCATCAAGAAAAAGAGGGAGAGGACTCAAATCAATAAAATCAGAAATGCAAAAGGAGAAGTTACAACAGACACCGCAGAAATACAAAACATCCTAAGAGACTACTACAAGCAACTTTATGCCAATAAAATGGACAACTTGGAAGAAATGGACAAATTCTTAGAAAGGTATAACCTTCCAAGACTGAATCAGGAAGAAACAGAAAATATGAACAGACCAATCACAAGTAATGAAATTGAAACTGTGATTAAAAATCTTCCAACAAACAAAAGTCCAGGGCCAGATGGCTTCACAGGTGAATTCTATCAAACATTTAGAGAAGAGCTAACACCCATCCTTCTCAAACTCTTCCAAAAAATTGCAGAGGAAGGAACACTCCCAAACTCATTCTATGAGGCCACCATCACCCTGATACCAAAACCAGACAAAGACACTACAAAAAAAGAAAATTACAGACCAATATCACTGATGAATATAGATGCAAAAATCCTCAACAAAATACTAGCAAACAGAATCCAACAACACATTAAAAGGATCATACACCACGATCAAGTGGGATTTATCCCAGGGATGCAAGGATTCTTCAATATACGCAAATCAATCAATGGGATACACCATATTAACAAATTGAAGAATAAAAACCATATGATCATCTCAATAGATGCAGAAAAAGCTTTTGACAAAATTCAACACCCATTTCTGATAAAAACTCTTCAGAAAGTGGGCATAGAGGGAACCTACCTCAACATAATAAAGGCCATATATGACAAACCCACAGCAAACATCATTCTCAATGGTGAAAAACTGAAAGCATTTCCTTTAAGATCAGGAACGAGACAAGGATGTCCACTCTCACCACTATTATTCAACATAGTTCTGGAAGTCCTAGCCACGGCAATCAGAGAAGAAAAAGAAATAAAAGGAATACAAATTGGAAAAGAAGTAAAACTGTCACTGTTTGCGGATGACATGATACTATACATAGAGAATCCTAAAACTGCCACCAGAAAACTGCTAGAGCTAATTAATGAATATGGTAAAGTTGCAGGTTACAAAATTAATGCACAGAAATCTCTTGCATTCCTATACACTAATGATAAAAAATCTGAAAGAGAAATTATGGAAACACTCCCATTTACCATTGCAACAAAAAGAATAAAATACCTAGGAATAAACCTACCTAGGGAGACAAAAGACCTGTATGCAGAAAACTATAAGACACTGATGAAAGAAATTAAAGATGATACCAACAGATGGAGAGATATACCATGTTCTTGGATTGGAAGAATCAACATTGTGAAAATGAGTATACTACCCAAAGCAATCTACAGATTCAATGCAATCCCTATCAAATTACCAATGGCATTTTTTACGGAGCTAGAACAAATCATCTTAAAATTTGTATGGAGACACAAAAGACCCCGAATAGCCAAAGCAGTCTTGAGGCAAAAAAATGGAGCTGGAGGAATCAGACTCCCTGACTTCAGACTATACTACAAAGCAACAGTAATCAAGACAATATGGTACTGGCACAAAAACAGAAACATAGATCAATGGAACAAGATAGAAAGCCCAGAGATTAATCCACGCACCTATGGTCAACTAATCTATGACAAAGGAGGCAAAGATATACAATGGAGAAAAGAGAGTCTCTTCAACAAGTGGTGCTGGGAAAACTGGACAGCTACATGTAAAAGAATGAAATTAGAATACTCCCTAACACCATACACAAAAATAAACTCAAAATGGATTAGAGACCTAAATATAAGACTGGACACTATAAAACTCTTAGAGGAAAACATAGGAAGAACACTCTTTGACATAAATCACAGCAAGATCTTTTTTGATCCACCTCCTAGAGTAATGGAAATAAAAACAAAAATAAACAAGTGGGACTTAATGAAACTTCAAAGCTTTTGCACAGCAAAGGAAACCATAAACAAGACGAAAAGACAACCCTCAGAATGGGAGAAAATATTTGCAAATGAATCAACGGACAAAGGATTAATCTCCAAAATATATAAACAGCTCATTCAGCTCAATATCAAAGAAACAAACACCCCAATCCAAAAATGGGCAGAAGACCTAAATAGACATTTCTCCAAAGAAGACATACAGACGGCCACGAAGCACATGAAAAGATGCTCAACATCACTAATCATTAGAGAAATGCAAATCAAAACTACAATGAGGTATCACCTCACTCCTGTTAGAATGGGCATCATCAGAAAATCTACAAACAACAAATGCTGGAGAGGGTGTGGAGAAAAGGGAACCCTCTTGCACTGTTGGTGGGAATGTAAATTGATACAGCCACTATGGAGAACAATATGGAGGTTCCTTAAAAAACTAAAAATAGAATTACCATATGACCCAGCAATCCCACTACTGGGCATATACCCACAGAAAACCGTAATTCAAAAAGACACATGCACCCGAATGTTCATTGCAGCAGTATTTACAATAGCCAGGTCATGGAAGCAACCTAAATGCCCATCAACAGACGAATGGATAAAGAAGTTGTGGTACATATATACAATGGAATATTACTCAGCCCTAAAAAGGAACGAAATTGAGTCATTTGTTGAGACGTGGATGGATCTAGAGACTGTCATACAGAGTGAAGTAAGTCAGAAAGAGAAAAACAAATATCGTATATTAATGCATATATGTGGAACCTAGAAAAATGGTACAGATGACCCAGTTTGCAGGGCAGAAGTTGAGACACAGATGTAGAGAATGGACATATGGACACCAAGGGGGGAAAACTGCGGTGAGGTGGGGATGGTGGTGTGCTGAATTGGGCGATTGGGATTGACATGTATACACTGATGTGTATAAAACTGATGCCTAATAAGAACCTGCAGTATAAAAAAACAAACAAAACAACTAATACTAAACTTTCATTGGGTTATTTGTACGGAAATATGTTAATAAAAAAAAAAATATGATCTAAAAGAACCATTTGAGCATTTGAAGGAACAAGTTTCAATTTTTTTATTGAGGTAATAATATGTTTGTGAATTTTGCAGTCTTACTGAATTTTATTATAATTCCTTAATTGTAGCTATAAAAAATGTTGAGTTTTAAATTTCCACATTATCCAAAAATATATCCAAATACTGAAATCAATTATTATTATCCCATAAGACAGATGACAAATTTTTTTTTAAACTTCTAACATTACTTTTTTTTTAATTTTAGAATTTTATTTATTTTTTTATACAGCAGGTTCTTATTAGTTATCCATTTTATACATATTAGTGTATAAATGTCAATCCCAACCTCCCAATTCATCACACCACCACCCTCCCCCCACCACTTTCCGCCCTTGGTGTCCATACATTTGTTCTCTGTATCTGTGTCTCTATTTCTGCCCTGCAAACCAGTTCATCTGTACCATTTTTCTAGGTTCCACATATATGCGTTAATATACGATATTTGTTTTTCTCTTTCTGACTTACTTCACTCTGTATGACAGTCTCTACATCCATCCACGTCTCTACAAATGACTCAATTTCGTTCCTTTTTATGGCTAATATTCCATTGTATATATGTACCACATCTTCTTTATCCATTCGTCTGTCGATGGGCATTTAGGTTGCTTCCACGACCTGGCTATTGTAAATAGTGCTGCAATGAACATTGGGGTGCATGTGTCTTTTTGAATTATGGTTTTCTCTGGGTATATGCCCAGTAGTGGGATTGCTGGATCATATGGTGGTTCTATTTTTAGTTTTTTAAGAAACCTCCATATTGTTCTCCATAGTGGCTGTACCCATTTACATTCCCACCAACAGTGCAAGAGGGTTCCCTTTTCTCCACACCATCTCCAGCATTTGTTCTTTGTAGATTTTCTGATGATGCCCATTCTAACTGGTGTGAGGTGATACCTCATTGTAGTTTTGATTTGCATTTCTCTAATAATTAGTGATGTTGAGCATCTTTTCATGTGCTTCTTGGCCATCTGTATGTCTCCTTTGGAGAAATGTCTATTTAGGTCTTCTGCCCATTTTTGGATTGGGTTGTTCGTTTCTTTAATATTGAACTGAATGAGCTGTTTATATATTTTAGAGATTAATCCTTTGTCCGTTGATTCGTTTGCAAATAATTTCTCCCATTCTGAGGATTGTCTTTTCATCTTGTTTATGGTTTCCTTTGCTGTGCAAAAGCTTTTAAGTTTCATTAGGTCCCATTTGTTTATTTTTGTTTTTATTTCCATTACTCTAGGAGGTGGATCAAAAAAGATCTTGCTGTGATTTATGTCAAAGAGTGTTCTTCCTATGTTTTCCTCTAAGAGTTTTATAGTGTCCAGTCTTACATTTAGGTCTCGAATCCATTTTGAGTTTATTTTTGTGTATGGTGTTAGGGAGTATTCTAATTTCATTCTTTTACATGTAGCTGTCCAGTTTTCCCAGCACCACTTGTTGAAGAGACTCTCTTTTCTCCATTGTATATCTTTGCCTCCTTTGTCATAGATTAGTTGACCATAGGTGCGTGGGTTTATCTCTGGGCTTTCTATCCTGTTCCACTGATCTATATTTTTGTTTTTGTGCCAGTACCGTACTGTCTTGATTACTGTAGCTTTGTAGTGAAGTCTGAAGTCAGGAAGTCTGATTCCTCCAGCTCCGTTTTTTTTCCCTCAAGACTGCTTTGGCTATTTGGGGTCTTTTGTGTCTCCATACAAATTTTAAGATTTTTTGTTCTAGTTCTGTAAAAAATGCCATTGGTAGTTTGATAGGGATTGCATTGAATCTGTAGATTGCTTTGGGTAGTATAGTCATTTTCATAATATTGATTCTTCCAATCCAAGAACAGGGTATATCTCTCCATCTGTTGGTATCATCTTTGATTTCTTTCATCAGTGTCTTATAGTTTTCTACATACAGGTCTTTTGTCTCCCTAGGTAGGTTTATTCCTAGGTATTTTATTCTCTTTGTTGCAATGGTAAATGGGAGTGTTTCCTTAATTTCTCTTTCAGATTTTTCATCATTAGTGTATAGAAATGCAAGAGATTTCTGTGCATTAATTTTGTATCCTGCAACTTTACCAAATTCATTGATTAGCTCTAGTAGTTTTCTGGTGGCATCTTTAGAATTCTCTATGTATAGTATCATGTCACAGATGACAAATTTTAAACAACTGTTCTGGAATTCTTTTCTCTCTAAAATAATAAAATATTAGAATGATGTATGTTAGTAGCATGAAAAGGTCTCAGAATCAATTCTATTTCTCTGTTCCTGATTCTGGGTGGCAATTCACTCTATAGCATTTTCAATTTTTTCCTAGAAGCCAATTAAATATTTCCTAATTAGTTTGATTTAATGAATATCTTGTAACTCTATTAATAAATAAATTAATTAATTAATTAATAATCACATTTATCAAGCTTTGTTCTGATAATCTACCTCATTTTATTACCCAGCGTTCTATTTCATTTATTTATTTATTTATTTATTTATGGCTGTGTTGGATCTTCGTTTCTGTGCGAGGGCCTTCTCCAGTTGCGGCAAGCGGGGGCCACTCCTCATCGCGGTGCGCGGGCCTCTCACTATCGCGGCCTCTCTTGTTGCAGAGCACAGGCTCCAGACGCGCAGGCTCAGTAGTTGTGGCTCACGGGCCCATCTGCTCCGCGGCATGTGGGATCTTCCCAGACCAGGGCTCAAACCCGTGTCTCCTGCATTGTCAGGCAGATTCTCAACCACTGCGCCACCAGGGAAGCCCCAGCGTTCTATTTTAAAGACTAAGAAATTCCAGTTGTGTCTTAAACCTCTAACCCATGATATGTAGGGTAGGTAAAGCAATAGGTCTTTAAAATACTCAACTGGCAATGATGTAATAAAGGCTAATTAACTGTGAAAGGTCACACACAATTGGGAGTTTTTATTTTAAAAAGAAAATTATTTTGATCCACATACATGGAATAATTGAAATTAGGTTAACAGTAGAGGTCCTTGGAGAAACTGCATTAATAAATAGATAAGTTATTGTAATTAAAATTTTAACTGTAAAGTATACAAAGGCACATGAAAATAGTTTTATTTTACCCTTTGGTATTTAGGGTTTTTTTTCTTGTTTTTGTCTTATTTTGTTTTTGCTATCAAATATTGAGTGCTTCATACGGTAGTGCTATGCTTACATGGATTTCCTCATTTAATACTCAGAACACTTCTGCAAGGTTGGTATTATTACCCCATTATACATTATAAAATATACTCAGGGATCAAAGGGTTCAAAAAGGTCTGTCTGGCTCATTTCCTCACTACAAGCCCATCAGCTCTTATCTGAGGTAAGGAGAATGGTCAAATCATCACAAAATGTTCAATGTTGTAAAAAGTCTCACAAGCATCTTTAAATATTCTGTTTATCTGATTAGCGTGTGTGTGTATATACACTATATACAATATATATACACATATAGTATATATATAACTAATGCTGTTTTTGAAGAGTCAGACACTACTTATTGCTGAATGCCCGCCCTTAAAGGGTTCGTTAACCCCAGTGGGGCTGATCCAGCCGTCTGGGAGCTGGTACACAACAGGCTGTCCCTTGAAGGGAAGACTAACATGGGCCAGGAGTGAGAAGAGGAGGGGCTGTACTGTCTCTGTCATGTTCTGGCTGCGGACACTTGAGGAAACCAGCTAACTCTTCTAACCCACACAACACGCCCACTACATGAGTGCTGTGGCAGGGATGGTAATGCTCGCCCTGCCTACCTCAGAGATGACGTCAGGATCAAACAACACAGCATGTGCAAAAAGTATTGCACCATATTAAAATTTGGCAAAACATTTTTCACTTCATATTTTTATGTTTAAGGGTCTATAGTATTCCTACTCTTATTTATTATTTTTAGAAGCAAATTCCTTGAAGAGGTTTAGCTTAAATTTTAAAACTACAGGGAAATGAGATTAAGTGCACAGAAATTTGTTTTCTTTTTTAAAAAAAATCCGTTTTGCAAAATGAGCTACAACTGCATGAGCTAAATCTGAGCATACACACAAAACACAAAACAAGGGCCAACCCTTTAACCCCCTCATTCTTTCAAAAATTATTTACATAGTACCTACCATGCACCAAGCAGCTGGGGAAGTAACACTGAATAAAACAAACTCTTTTAACTGCTAGATATCCCTGTACCTTTTGCATGGAACAGTGCCTGACACACAGTAGGCAACAAGGAATGTTAGATAAATACACTTGACTAAAGGTGCTCCGTTAAATCTGCTCCACTAGAAGAGTGTGTGAAGGAGAGGAAAACAAAAAGCAGAGAAGCCCTGTCCTAAAACTCCCAAGATACGCCTGCCTCTCTGTTACCAGAGAAACAAAATTGAAACAGATGAAAACCAGGCAAAAAGATCTCTAATTTTTAAAACAAGAAAATTCCCAAGTGTAAAACCTGCTTTCCATCAATCAAATAAATCAGGAAAGGCAGCATTTCTAGGCCATTACCCCTGGGTCGACATGGCACTTACAAAATGGCTTAACTAATTAGTCTAATCACCACTTCTGTTCCACATGGTTGTAGCCGCCTAATTACCCAAGTTAAAAATGTACACCCAACCCCCATATGCCAAGTCCCTCCACATCTCTATTTCCTTAAACAATGCTTCCACAGGAACATTTAATGACACGACCACATGTAAAAAGCAAGGATTGATTTGGAGGTGTAAAAGTGACCCCAACGTTTGGGGACTTTTTTCCTTAGAAACTTAAGGAACTAAAAGTTCTAATAGTCCTTCAGAAGTATGCAAATAAGAGTATGGAAAATAACTTTGGTTTCTGAGACTCTCCTAATCATCGTTTTTAAAATCTGTAGTAAATGGAGAAATGACAGAACAAAAAGCACACTGTTGCCCCAGGTGGTTAGTACCTGCTGGGCTGGAGCCCACCATTTGGCCTGCAGAACCGCCTGCCAGTCTGGGCCAAGCAAACCACAGCAGTGGCTAAGTTTGAGAAACCAGCATCGCTGAGCGTCTCCTGAGCCTAGCGAATCACTGGGCTTCCAGGCCAGGAGCACATTCTGTGAAGAGGTTTTGTTTGCCTATAACCTCAGGGAGCTGGGCCACTGGACTGATTTCTTCCAGTCTTGACCTCTTTTCACAGGCACTTCAGAATGAGCTTTTTAGTAAAGGAGAAAAAAAAGAGACCCAGGAACTGAGAGAATCAAAGCAGCATTGAAGGGGCAGAGACCACCCAGAGATGACATGGCTAGTTATTTGATGTTTTGTTTTACTTTTCACTATGTGGAATAACACCAAAGAAAAAAGAAACGCTAATTTTGGGCAGAAAAAAATTACCTGGAAGCACAAAAATAGGGCAGATGATTTAATGAGAATACCAGGGATTAGAAAATGTTAAAGCACTATCAAAAGATTATCTAGGGCAGATTTCTTTATTTTCTATGAAATGCAGTTCATGCACCTCTTCCCACATAATTTATACCATTTTAAACAAGTTTAAAAACCATCAACAAAAAATATCCTAACAAATGGGATTTGTTCTCATTCCTTTAAGCCTCCGCTCAAGGTCCACCCTGAGAGTGGGGTTTAGGATCAGCTCCCCCTGATCTATGTCCAACCAAGTGCCTATTATACACCTCAGCACTGTGCTAGAATCAACAAAGAAAAACGAGACATGTCTAACCCTTGTTCTCAAGGAGTTTACAGTCTGGGTGGGAAGAACTGAGTAACACAAAGCAGTATCCAATGAGATACGGCCTTCTCCTCTCTGTGTCTGTGTGTCTCTTTTTCTCTTCTTATAAGGACACCAGTCACTGGATTAGGGCTCGCTACTCCACTATGACCTCATCTTAACTAATTACACTCACAAAGATCCTTTTTCCAAATAAAGTCACATTCAGGGGTTCCAGGTGGACATGAATTTGGGGGGACACTATTCAACCCAGTACATACACTCTATGACCTGATACATATACCTACTGAAATGCACATATATGTGCACCATATACGTAAGTGTTGGCAGCACCACTAGCCGTGCTGGCTGAAGTGGGAAACCACTCAAATGTCCCTCAACAGAAGGGCTCAATGACTGGCAGAATATCTATCCAGGGTAATAGCAGTGGTGTCGCTATTATGCAATGACTCACATCAACCTCCCAATTTTGAGCACAGAATCTAGACACAAAATATAATACTGAATAATTCCATTTATATAAAAGAGCTGAGTCTCAACAATGGCAGCTCCATCCACTGTGCTAATCAAGCTGGAAATCTGTCATTCCTCCTCTCCTTACAACCCATCACTCAACAGGTTCTGTTGATCTACACAAACTGTGGCTCACTTATCTTTCCACTTGTTTGTATTCCCATCCAAGAAATCTTCATCTCTCTCCTACAAAGCCTCCTAACTGCTCTCCCCTCTTCCTTTCTGCCTAGGAGAAAGGAATGGAGCGTGATTTTTTTTTAAAAGCTAAACTGCTTAAACCCCTTCAACGACTTGAATTCCCATTTTCATAGGACAAAATCCAAGCATCCTACTTCACTGCCCAATCTGTCTTCAGCTTATCTTTCCAATTCCCTTCCCTCCCTCCCCACCTCCCCCTCCCAACACCTCCTCACTTGGCCAGGCTCCAGGCCTTCTTCAGTTCCTCCTGTGCTAAGCTCTTGCCTGCCCCTGTCTTCTGCACTGTTATCCCTCTATAAGGCATACGCTTCCTCTGGCCAGCCCCATTTCATCAGCCACAGACAGCTGTTGTTTCTGCTTGCCCAGCACTCTTTCTTCTTATAACAGAATACCTCTTTTCTTCTTTAAATAATCTCTCCGCTAGTCTCACTCCATGTGTTAGGCTTAAATTGGCATCTTCCCCTCATCTTTACCCAGGGCCATGCATCTGGGCATGTGACTCAGGCCGAGCCAAGACACTGGCCACAGGGACAGCCACATAAGTCAAGCCAGGCCTATCAAAATTAAGCCGAGATTCTGGGGGAGGTATAGGGAAGAGGCATGTCCTGGGCCAGATGATGGGTAATGAATGGTTCTATACACCTAGCAGAGGTTATGGCATGGCAAAAAAATGTTTGGTGACAGGCTCTATTCCCCTCTAATTCAGTCCTGGGGGACAACTATCTCTGGTGCATCAGGATCTAGATGAAAAAGAAAAGATGCAGGACAAGGAGTCAAAGTCTCTAATCCTGGCTCAGCCAGTTACCAACCACATGAACTTGGGTAAATCAATTAAATAACTGTTGTAGTTCTCAGTATCCTCATCTATAAAATATCAAAGTAGGACTAATCTGTACTAGATGTAGATCTAAAGATTTCAGCTCTGTGGTTCCACAAACTCCTTTTAAAGGTGTGAACTTAGATAATGGCTACAACAAAGCCAGCCCTAACCTGTATCACTCAAAAATCACAAACGTTTCTTTCTGACTCTACAGTATGGTGAGTAAAATATAAATGTAAATGGTGCCACCTTTCCAGAAAGAAATATAGATGTGGAGGACTTAAAAAGTTCACACCTATAGCTCTCAGACTCCTCTTATAGGAAAATATTCTATGGCAATAATCAGAGATACAGACAAAAGTTTATATATAAAGTATGTGTGTATATGTTCAATATATGTAGAAATAAAATCACAATGAGATCCTGGAAACATCCTAGGTATCCAACAATAGAGAACTGGTTTAATAAGTTATAGAAGGGCCCTAACACTAAATAGTAGGTGGCCATTTAAAAAAGCATATTTGCAAATAGTTTTAATAACATGGGGAAATGTCCGTAATACAATATTAAGCAAAGTAAAACATGTAAAACCATATATACTGTATGAACACAAACACACACGCTCAGAATAAGAGAATAGAAATGCCTCAAAAAAGGTTAACAGTGTTTTATCTCTAAGTAGAGGAATTATAGTTGATTTTTGTTTTCTTCTTTAAATATTTCTGTATATCCCAACCTGTTTACAATTACCAGGCCTTTTTTCATAATCAGAAAAACATTTCAAATTTAAAATTTTATATTTTAAAATGGAATTTTAACAATTAATTACACAATCCAAGAAAAAAAGCTGCACATGCCCACATCTTCACCAGAGGCCTGCCATGTACCCACCTTTTCCATGATCTAGAATTCTCGTAATGATCACACTCTCTCATGGGCCAACTGAAAATAATGCTGAAATATTACATTAAGACAGTGGCCTTATTTTTGCCAAAGTACTGTCAAATAATTAAGAGGAGAGGGAGACAAAATATTGCCTCCAAAGACAGTTAAAATGTCCACATGGTCCTCTATCCCTCTCCCAATAACCCAGATGTATTTCTCAAGTCAGCTAGGTGACACCTAAAGACCCAGGAAAATGAGATGCAGAAATGAGCAGGCCATCACCCAAGAAAAGTAGGGCAACATAAAGACAAGTTTTACAGAGATCCAATCCAATTACACATAGGACTCTCTCCTAGTACCACTTGCAGACTGGCAAATCAAATTTGTAATGCTTTTAACCAGACACTGCTATTAGATACAACACTGAAGTAAAAGTCAGACTGAATTTCCAGGTGTAAAACATATGTAAACAAAAAAACATCAGAGGTAAACTCGTCCATAGAATCATAAGGTGCTGTGTTTACACTCTGGGAGGACAAAGATCCTGCGTAACAGAGTACACACACTCACACACACAAACACACGTGCGCGTGCACCCCTAAAACCCAGGGAGGCTTCACAGTGAACCACTTCCCTGAGTGTCCTTTGGCTAGAGGTCAACTGTGACCCACAGGCAGGACCTTCTCTGCCTGCTTTAATCAACAGCCAAATTTCCAGAATTGTCCAAAACTGATAATGCCTGTGGAATGGGAAGAGAGTTCTAGAATGTGCCAAATTGTGACACCACAAAAAAAGCTAGTGACATTTAAAAGAATTAATTCATACACATGTAAAAGAAACAGTGCTAAGACAGAGGTATTATTTTAAGTACTGTTTCAATGTTAGGACTTTTAGACAAAGGCATTTAATACATTTAGTCTAAACTAAACATAAAGGCTGAGTTAGCACCCTAAATCTATCTTTAAAATAACTTTTACCCATTCTTAAAATTCCCTTTTCTAAATTATCATAGTAATTGCTGTGCTTTTATTGAATGTTTACAACATTCCAGGCACTGAGCTGAGCACTTCATAAGCATGTTCTTCTTTTAATAATTTAATCATCAAAAAAGCCCCATGAAACGGCTTTAACCCCATTTCACCAATGACAAAACTGAAGCTCACAATTAATACACGTGCTCAGAATCAGATCACCATTGAAAGGTGGGATTCAAACGCAGGTCTGTCAGATTCCATCATGAAGTTATAATGTTTTTCAAATCAGTAAATGGTAGAATAACTTGCTTATGTAACTAAGAAGGATCAAAGCTCTAACTGCAGTAATTCCAATGTGTGCCAACTGGACAAAAGGTGTTTAACTAAATCAAAGCAGACTACAGCTGGCTGAAACTCTCAGAGAATCCTTTTAGATTGTTAGTGATACTTAAAAAAAAAAAAAAAAGCAGATCCCCTCATCCTCTGTTCTAGACTATCTAATGGCTTCCCAACTCAGAGTAAAACCCCACAACTGTGTTTGGAAAAGCATGTGGCACACAGGAAGCCCTCAATAAATATATGTTGAAGGGAACGATAAATTATCAGAGCCACTGTATGCTTTCTTTCTGCCTTCAATGTGAAGATGCTTATGTTTTCAGTGAAATAAAACACTGTGGCATTAAATAAGTTGAAGAAACAGAAAGCCTGTCTTTAGGAAAATCACTGAGCTTCAAGTTCAGATGAGGTAACAAAAAAAGGACTCAAGTGTGCCCCAATTAGAACAAAATGAACTTAAGGCTGCTTCATTCTGTTAGCTCTAGAGAACATTAAAAAGGACCTTTAAAAATGTGCTACAGGGGGCTTCCCTGGTGGCACAGTGGTTGAGGGTCTGCCTGCCAATGCAGGGGACACGGGTTCGTGCCCCGGTCTGGCAAGATCCCACATGCCGCGGAGCGGCTAGGCCCGTGCGCTACAACTACTGAGCCTGCGCGTCTGGAGCCTGTGCCCCGCAACGGGAGAGGCCGCGACAGTGAGAGGCCCGCGCACCGCGATGAAGAGTGGCCCCCGCTTGCCGCAACTGGAGAAAGCCCTTGCACAGAAACGAAGACCCAACACAGCCAAAAATTAATTAATTAATTAATTTTTTAAAAATGTGCTATAGATGATTTAGTCTGTTCCACCTATGCATTAGTAATTGTAGTGAGAAAAACAGTACAGCTGAAGTCAATACGAGCTGAGTACTTGTCCAACTGGGTCTTTATTTTCTCTAACTTTCTCAGTTTCCTCATTTGCAAAATGAGGTTAGACCACAAGATTTCTAAGGTCCTTCTTTGCTCTGACATTCTATTATTAAATCACAATCTCCAACTTAATTTCCAATCTCCAACTTAATTTCCAAAACTGAGGTAGTAATTATTTACATTACAAAAAATCTGATTTGAGAACACAATTTATAACAAAATCACAAACCCCCAAGACTGGAAAGAACTTAAAGGGTCTTTCATTTGACCAACTGGACAACTCACCCAATAGCCAATTCCTATAATCCGAATCTTCCAAATGCAAGCATTTAATCTAAATATCCAGGTAGGGACCTATTCTCTGTCCAAACACATGTAAACAGAAAGTGGTTTAGTTTTTCAAACAGCTCTGTGAAAAAGTTCTTTATTATTTCGGAGTAAAAATCTGCTATTCTGTAAATTTCTCTCATAATTCTTTGGAGAAAGATGGAGTAAGTGTACATATTCCTTTTCTGTAGTCAGGTTTCTCTTTAGACCACAGTCCTTGTTCCAAATACTTAAAAACAACTATTCTGCCACTAAGTCTTCTTTCCTTAAGCTAAAGATTACAGTTTCTACAGCCTCTCCTAATATCACATGATTTTCTAACCACTCACCCACCACTCACTTACCTAGCTGTCCTTTCATTGCTAATGTCTCTCTTGAAAGGTGACACCCAGAATTGAATACATGGAGTCTGTTTCAGATACAATGCACTGTTTTTGGCACTTATTTATTGAGGAAGATAAAACCAACCCTACAGCATCATTTTAATGATTAAAAAAAGATAATGAGTATAAAGTCTTCACACAATGCTTAGCATATAGTAATCACTCAATAAATAACTGCTGCTGTGATTGCACTTAACAGTAAGTTATAATAATCTTTTACTAGTATTAGAGCTGTATCCTCCCAATCAAGCTGTAAGCTCTAGTCCTCTACTACAAGGAAGGTTTCCCTTATATATCATTAGCTGTTCTTTCCCCAAGTCAGGGTTGGGCAGAGAAATTAAGTGCTGAGGCACAACTTAAATTGAAGATCAGTCAGAAGTCAAGATAAAGCAATTCTGAAATTAAGACAAATTAATGGCAAAAGATTTATTTAAAGAGTTAATTTATACTCAAGTTTTCAGAACACAACGATTTCATAAATCAAGCAATCCCCACTCTTTACCCCTGAATCACACAATTTTACAAGGCATCCCTGGGACATGCTGAGGAAGCCATCTGGCACAGACTTGAAAAAAGTAAGCTCTGGGATCAGACTGTCTAGAGTTCAAATCCTAGATCCACAGTCTACCCACTTGGTGACCTGGGGCAAATTACTACACCTTTCTGGTCTCAGGTTCCCCATCTGCAAAATGCAACTCATCACAGTACCTACCTACCTTATAGGGATTTGTGGGAATCAAATGAAAATGGACATGAAGTGTGTTCAGAATGGTGCTTCTCACCTTTCAAAACTCTTACTGATGTTGCTGTTGTAACTACTTCTCAGAAATCATCTGAAGAAGCAAATTATCCTAAATAATTTTGCTAAAACTTATTATCTTAAAGTCGCAGCCATTTTTAATTTATATAGACCCTCACCTCTGTTAGCCATTGCTGAAGTCAGTTGGCAGCTTAGTATTTTTTTGCATATTTATAATTTTCTATTTTCCATACATTCATCTATTCATTTTAGGGTAGATTTTTTAATTAATATAAAAAATTCCATCCTAATTTTAATATTTAGCTAGCCATAAATGCTATCACTATAGCAAATAGTATGTTGAGATTCACAGAGAATGATGAAATAAAGGTACAAACAAAACTGTATTTATTACACCTGCAACTGCTCTGCACATAGATCAGCACTGTCCAATATGGCAGCACATGGAGGCATTTGGTACCTGAAATATGGCAGAAGTGCTGTGAATAAAAAATACATGTCAGATCGCTAACACTTAGGGTAAGAAGAAGAAGAAAACAGATTATCTCATTAATAATTTTTATACCTATTACATATTGAAATGACAGTATTTTGGATACACTGGGTTAAATATGATATCTAAATTAATTGCATCTGTTTCTTTTTACTTTTTTAAGGTGATTACTAGAAAATTTTACATTATATATATAACTCACATCATATTTCTATTGGACAGCACTGACATAGATGATCCTAAAGAATATGCCTCATGAAAATTAAATTCAGGACAAGATATATGATCTAAATTACAGCAGAAATGAAATGCAGAACTTAAATAAATTTTCAGTTTACATATAATTAATTTCAAACTCTTCCCCACTCCCCCCAAAAATGACCTTTGATGAGTGACTCTTCAATTCTAGAGCCGTCTGAGAAGCTTTTACCAGCATGTGCTGAATTTAAGAGATTTCCTCTACTTTCCACAAGCTAACAGAATTTACTTGTATAACACAGCTCAGCGACTAACCTCCATCAGGAGAGCTACACTTAGCACAGAAGTGTCCAGAGCATCAGACAGCTGACCACACACTTGAACACACCTGAACTGGCAATTTGGCCCCAGTGCTGGACCCTGCCTCTGGGTCTTCAAAGCACATAAGCATATGTTCAGATGCCCAGGAGGAAAAGGGCCTGGGGATTTACATGAGCCTGAGAGTCTGGCCTTCCATAGATAATACAAATGACACTTGCCTCATTACTACCTACTTATTAAACAAACACCCAGAAGCCAGTAGCCTTTTTGCAGAGATCAATAAAAATGCAAAGTTAGAAGGCAGAAAATACTGAAATGCTGTATGTTCTGAGAATTCCCACTAGAGAGGACTCAATATGGAAAGAAGAGAAAGTAGGAAGAGAACAAAAGCAAAACCTTAAGGAAAAAACTTAAGCTCAGAAGTAGTACCTCTGATATCTTTCTACTCAAAATGAGGTGCACCAGCATCACTGCCATCACCTGGGAGTTTATTAGAAATGCAGGATCCCAGGCCCCACCCCAAACCTAAAGAGTCAAAATCTGCATTTCGACAGTGTCCCAAGATGATTTGCACAGCATGCACAGAAGCCACTACTAATCCACACAAGAGCCAGAGACATTTGTATCTTTAAATTCTTCCTGTTTTTTATCAGCCATCTGTTGCCCTGTGGCTGTTATCTGTAAACACAGGACCATATATGTATAATGCATGCAATGACTATTTTGTTGACTAAATATATTCTTGGAAAACCCAGAGGATTCCATACCTGCTTAAAGGATTGTGGAAAATCTGTGCCAGAGATAAGATCAATAAAACAGTAAGATACCACTACACAGTTATCTGGATGGTCAAAATCCTGAACGCTGACAACACCAAACGCTGATGAGGCTGTGGAGCAACAAAAGCTCTCATTCATTGCAGATGGGAATGCAAAACAGTACAGCCACTTTGGAAGACAGTTTGGCAGTTTCTTACAAATCCAAACATTCTCTAACCATACAATCCAGCAATCCATACAATAGTCCTTGGTTATTTGCCCAAGCAGTTATGTCCACACAAAAACCTACACATGGATGTTTATAGTAGCTTTGTTCATAAATGTCAAAGCCTGGAAGCAACCATACTGTCCTGGGTGAATGGATAAATAAATTTTGGTACACAAGATAATGGCATATTATTCAGCACTAAAAAGAAATGAGCAATCAAACCATGAAAAGACATGGAGGAACCTTAAATGTATATTACAAAGTGTAAGAAACCAATCTGAAAAAGGCTAAACACTGCATGATTCCAACTGTATGACATTCTGGAAAAGGCAAAACCATGGTGATGGTAAAAAGATCAGTGGTTGCCAGAGGCTGGGGTAGAGAGGAGGGATGAATAGGTAGAGCAGAGGGCTTTTTAGGGCAGTGAAAATATCCTACTATTATGAAGGATACATGTCATTATACATTTTCCAAACCCAAGAATGCGCAACACCAAGAGTGAACCCTAATGTAAACCGTGGACTTTGGGTGATCATGATGTGTCAGTGTGGGTTCATCAATTGCAACAAGTGTACCATATGATGGGGATGTTGGTAATGGGGAGGCTATGCATGCGTGTGGGCTGGAAGTACATGGGAAATCTCTGTACCTTCCTCTCAGTTTTGCTGCGAACCTAAAACTGCTCTTTAAAAAAATGAAGTCTGAAAAAAAAAAAAAGTCAGCAGTTACTGAAGTGTATGGACAGAGTATACTTCAGGCCCATGCATACTGGTGCAGAACTAGGGACTCCCTTAGGTTGAAAAAGATGAACAGAAACGATCCATACCAAAAAAAAATATTTATTTAAAGGCTCAGAGAAAAGAAAAGGTTTGATTTTTTTTTTACTGGAGTGTAATTGCTTTACAATGTTGTGTTAGTTTCTGCTGTACAACGAAGTGAATCAGTTATATGTATACATATATCCTCTCCAGCTTGGACCTCCCTTGATAGAGATGGGAAGGTAAGAATTTTTTTTTTTTAAATTTATTTATTTATTTATGGCTGTGTTGGGTCTTCGTTTCTGTGCGAGGGCTCTCTCCAGTTGCGGCAAGTGTGGGCCACTCCTCATCATGGTGCGCGGGCCTCTCACCATCGCGGCCTCTCCTGTTGCGGAGCACAGGCTCCAGACGCGCAGGCTCAGCAATTGTGGCTCACGGGCCCAGTTGCTCCGCGGCATGTGGGATCCTCCCAGACCAGGGCTCGAACCCGTGTCCCCTGCACTGGCAGGCAGACTCTCAACCACTGCGCCACCAGGGAAGCCCAAGAATTTTGTATGTTGAAAATATAGGCTACATTAACAAAAATTGGTGTTCACAATAGTAAGCTAAATGATTTTAGCTGTTTTAAACTAAACCAAAGTTCTTCTGAATGGGAATTATGCTGCTACATGAAGGATCATTCCTTTTTTCCTCTTCACCATCTTTGCTATCAGCAAACATGCTGTTACTTTCCCCATTTTAAAACCTTTCTTGACCTCATTTTTCCCTTCAGCTGTATTTATTCACCTTCCCTTTACAACAAGAATCCTTGAAATATTTGTCCACGTTTGATGTTCCCACTTCCTACTCCTGTTGTCTCTTGTCCTCACCATCAAGTGTAGGTCCCCACTGCTCCACCACAATTGCTGCTGTCAAGCTCACCAATGACCTCCCCATTGCTAAATCCCTAAGTCAATTCGCGACCTTGGCCATCACTGTACTTCCCCTCTTCAGTATCTGACTCATCCTCCTTGAAACAGTGTCTTCACTTACTTGGCTCCCAAGGCATGGCACTCTCCTGGTTTTCGTACCTCATCAGCAGCTTTTTCTCATTCTCCTTTACTGGTTCCATCTCATCTCCCCAACCTCAGTGCACAAGTAGCCCAGGTTCTTGGCCCTGAACCTATTTTCTATCTACACTCACTCCCTTGTGGATTTCTCCAGTCTCTACATTCTGACAGCTCCCAAATGTTTATCTCTAGCCCAGACCTCTCCTCTGAAATCCAAACTAGCATATCCACTGCCCACTGGGAATCTCCAAAACTGAGCTCCTGACCCTTCCCTCCAAATCAGTTTCTCCCTACCCCCTTCAAGCTGCAGAGGTCAAAACCTTGCAATTCACCACTGACTTCTCTCACTCACATCTCACATCCAGTTAATCACGAAATCTTTTGCACTCTAGCTTCAAAACAGACCACCCTGGTCCAAGCCGTCACCATCGCTCACCTAGATTACTACAATAACTTCCTAACTGCTTTCCCTATTTCTGCCCTTCTCTACTTAGGTCTAGTCTCATGAGACACAGCAGCAATGCGTCCTCTTAAAACATAAGCCAGATCATGTCAAATCTTTATGTGGAACTCTCCACCAGCTTCTCTGCTCACTCGAGTACAAGCCAAAGGCCTTGCAACAGCCTATGGGACCAGAGGCCTTACAGGAATTGGTGTCTGCTCTCCTCCCTGCCTGCTCTATGCCAGCCACGCCAGTCTTGCAGTTCCCAGAAGGCGGGAAGCATGCCTCGGCCTCAAGACTAGCATTCACTGGCCCCTATTCCCCCAAGACAGTCACATGACTCCCTTCACCTTCTTCAGGCCTTTCATTACAAGTCACCACAGGGGGGCCATACTTGACCATCCTAGTTAAAATTTCAACTCCCTCCCAATTCCTAACCTCCCTCCTTTGCTTTATTTTTCCCCAAAGTACTATACACACATATACAGGAGCGCGCGTGCACATACACACACACACACACACACACACACACACACACACACACACACACAGTCTGTCTCACCTTGCAAGAGTAAGAATTTTTGGGTCTCTTTTGTTGACCACAGTATCCCCAGTACCTAAAATAATGCCTGGTACATAGGAGGCACTCAATAAATATTTGTTTAATGAATATATGAATGAATGAAAGATGACAGTAATACAGAGCTGCATGTAATCTATGATAGTATATCTTGTAGCCTTATAAAAGGGTTGTATCTTAATATGGCACTTTGTATGCATATACATATTCAGATACTATAGAGACAACAAAGGTGCTCCAACTTGATAATTAAATTTATCTCATATAAAACCCAAATAACTGTAAAGAAATAGTTCTCTAAACTGAGAGATACTCTAAAACACTCCAAGGGTACTAGGATTTCTCAAAACCCTAGATCTTACTTCACCAGAGCACAATGAAAAGATGGGTCTCAATAGGTACACCCTTCCTGAAGCAGGTGAAAGTCTCCAGGCCAATATAATGGACTTTAATTTCTTCAAATGATCGAGAAATTATGACACAAAGTACAAAGCACTTAATGTTTTAATGCTGTATAAAATCTGGGTGTAACCAGTGAATGTATGAGACAGAAAAAAAGTTATTTTGTTATACTTTAACAGTGCATTCAGTTAACAGAAAGAAATGGGTGGGTCATATTTTTATAAATCACAGTTTAAAAGAACTTAAAAGTATCTTCCAGGTAAAAGAAAAGCCAACTAATTTCAAAAACATTTAGATGCAGAAATAAATTATTTAGGAGCTTAGTAACTGTGTACACAAATGGAAGTGATATGAGGCAGATAAAAGCTAAAAGTGATTCTACAACAAAATGCAAAGTGTCCCGATTTCTCTACCTTATCAATACTCACATAGTCAATCAGGCTTGCTCTTGTTTCTAAAGTTACATATACAGCAGAAGTTCTCACCAGCCGGCAGTTAGCCAGCTCCAGGATGATCAGGCACCCTGTGAAACATCCGAGCTGAAGCCCATTATAACCTGGTGCTCACGGCTAGTAATCAAGGCTCTGGCAAGCCTCTGAAATTCTGCTCCTATCACTGAGCTGATGGTTACCAGAGTCAATTGTGTTTGCTCCCAAACTGATTTATGCCAATATTATGTAATTTAATTAAATATTATGTAGAGCGATTATATATGTGTATAACAAGAAAGAGTTGTTTCCATGAAAGCTAAATGAAATGCTTTAGAAATAAGCCATTAAATGACCATAAGAGAATTCTACCAACAGCGGTTTATTTTTAAATTGTTTTTACTAAATAGAGGCAAAATAAAATTTATAAAATATTTGTCATATATGAAGATTCATAATGCAATTATCCCTACATACACCAAGAAATTACCATGATCCTTTTAACCCCCCTGTGAACTTTTTGGTATATAATGATATTATAAATTAAAACATTTTCTCATTAAATAATCACAGATATATTTATTTTAGTAGTGCTTCTAAAATATTGACCTTAATTACTCTGAAGCTATCAAGTTCTTTTAAATATATAAATATCTTTATATACAAATAAAATTTAAAGTATATAAGTATTTTTTAAGTAAATATATCTTTAAAGCTCCAGCTTTAGAATGTTACGCTATATTTAATTAGATTTTTTTCCCCAGATAGAACCTATCAATAGAAGAGACAATCGACTGACATATAAGCCACACAAGGAAGGTAGGAAGAAATGAATCAAGAATAAACAAAGTGATAAAATCAAAAGAATGAATGAATCAGGTCTCTGAGACCGTTATATCACACCATGCAAACACAGCCCACACCTTTAATCTACTTCTATTAAATGCCTCTGCCAGAAGGGAAAGACCTATGTGAGGAAGTTCACAGTTAACACATTACTCTTACCTTTGTGCCCTAGGTTGTCATTTGCAAGAAGGCTGTAATGAAAGTCACACACCTGGAGCACTAAATGCAGCCCATGAACGCCGTCTGCAAAGTGGGGAAAATTCCACTTCCCCAAAGCAGGAGATGCAACAAGACTACACACCAAAGCAACGGCAAAAAATGATCAGGCCAGAAACCCTGCTGACTCTGGAAATTCTACTCCACCACAAGACCAGGGTCAGTATCAGAGCACCTATTCTGTCCACACATGCTTGGAAGGGTTCCTGGGCTTAGCGATTCAATAGCCTGTGGTGTTTAACTCATTGAGTGACTACTATGTGCCAAAGCACCATTCAAAGTGCCAGAATTTTCCTCTTGGCTGCCACACTGCGTATCTACAGGCAATCACAATATAGGGAACAAGAAAAACCAGTTTTACTATTTAACAGCTGTGTGATTTTAAGAATGGAAATAATTCCACCTCCCACCCAGATAAGTATAACCTACCATCCAGGTCACATTTACTGTCCACTTACTGTTTTACTGCAGGCACTAAGCTCCTCTCAAGCATTATTAAGGCCACATTCTAACCATATACTGCACTGCCTCTCACTTGGTGACCCAGGCACAGGAGTTTCCCCATCCCCTGTTAAATGAAGCTGGCCCAACCTCACATTTATCAAATCCTTTAGGAGACCCTGACCACCCACCCAAAACAAGCGAAGTGTAAGTAAGGATTATGTAAAATTCTATCTGTTTTCCTTTCCATGACCTCTTCTCACCACTCGGTCTCATAGAGATCTGTGTGGCTATGGAAGGCCGCCAGGGATTCAGCAATGGTAAGAAAACAGGGACACATCTTAAAGGGGAAGAAAGGGGAGGGAGGAATACTTTCAAGAGGGTAATGGCAACCTTATGACTTGAAATGTTTGTGAACCTGATTTAAATTTTTATAGTGGAACCACCTCTACTATATGAGGGGAGGGGAAGAAAATGTGGGTTGTGTTGGATCAAGATCCGTAGCTCCCTAGGCAAAGTAGCCAGACTGGCTTGATCAGCTCTCTGTAATCACCCTCAGGGAGGGATGTTTGCCACCCGGAGACCACACCCACTAAAGAGTCTAATTAAGTTCTAGGGGCAACCGCTAAAAGGTCATGATTACCACCAGTTTAGATCAGAGTTTCTCAAGTGTTCCTGATCTTAATCATGTGGGGTGATTATGAAAAGTGCCGCCTCAGAACTACTGAACCAGACCTTCAGGCAGCCCTAGAAATCTAAAAAACCAGGTGATTCTTAAGATAAATGAGTTTGGGAACCTCTATTCAGATCATAAAATTACAGGACCTAAGAAGATCAAGAGGGGTCTTCTAGGCAGGGTGTCCTTTTCCTTTCAAGCAGTTCTCTAATCCAAGAGGAAAGCAGCATTTTCTGTACATAAAAGACTCCAAAGAAACGGCTTTGAAAATTTCCTTTCAATACACATAAAGGTCTCAAATCCTCAGAGCTTTGCTTTTCTTAAAGTAACTTTTCTTAAGTAACTTAGGCAAAAGTTAAATCCATCCTTTTTTCCAACCAGAAACCCCAAAAGAATGATATTCATTATACAAATTATTTTACAAATTATTGTGGTGACTGACTTCAGCAAATATGTGAGGACCTGTAAGTGTGCTATGCCCACCCAAGCTTTGCTTAAGAAAAAGAACCTCACTTACTTCAAAGGACAGGAACAAGAAAGTGAAAAGACAGCCCACAGAATGGGAGATTTTTGCAAAGCATATACCTGACAAGAGACTTGCATCCAGAATATAAAGAACTTCTTTACAATTCAATAATAAGAAGACAACCCAATTTTTCATAGGGCAAAGTATCTGAATAGACATTTCTCAAAGGAAGATAAACAAATGGCCAAAAAGCTTGTGAAAAGATGCTCAACATTATTAGCGAAACGCAAAACCACAGTGAAATACCACTTAATACCCACTAAGATGGCTAAAATCAGAAAGACAGAAAATAACAAGCGTTGATGAGGATATGGAGAAATGGGAACTCACATAGTCTGCTTACAGAAATGTAAAGTAGTGCAGCCCCTGTGAAAAACAGTTTGGCAATTCATCCAAGTGTCAAACACAGAGTTACAATATGACCCAGCAATTCCACTCCTAGGTACATATCCAAGAGAAATGGAAGCATATGTCCCCACAAAAACTTGCACATGAATGTTCACAGCAACATTATTCCTAAAAGCCAAAAGGTGGGGGGGGGGGGGGGCGGAGGGAACCACTACCTGATGAATAAATAAAGTATGTCCTGGCTATTCAATTGAATATTACTCAGCAATAAAGAGGAATGAAGTACTGGCACATGCTACAGCATGGCTGAGTCTGAAAACATTTTGCTAAATGAAAGAAACCAGTCACAAATGGCCACATACTGTATGATTCCATTTATATGATATGTGCAGAATAGGCAAACCCATAGAGACAGAAAATAGAATAGTGATTCCTGGGTCAGGGATGGGGGCAATAGTGGGATTAGGGAGGAACAGCTAATGCATCCAAAGTTCGTTTTGGGGTGATGAATATACTCTAAAGTTGATTACGAGTATGAATGCACAACTCTGTGAATGTACTAAAAATCAATGAATATACACTTTAAATGGATGAGTTGTGTGGTATGTGAATTTTATCTCAATGAAGTTGTTTTAAAAAGGAATCCCATTTAACCTCCCTGAGCCTCAATTTCATCCTCTGAAAATGGGGATACTACCTAGCTTACAACATTGTAAAGAACATATAAGAATATGTAAATTGGGCTTCCCTGGTGGCGCAGTGGTTAAGAATCCGCCTGCCAATGCAGGGGACACAGGTTCGAGCCCTGGTCCGGGAAGATCCCACATGCTGCAGAGCAACTAAGCCCATGCGCCACAACTACTGAGCCTGTGCTCTAGAGCCCTCAAGCCACAACTACTGAGCCTGCACGCCACAACTACTGAAGCCCACGCACCTAGAGCCCTTGCTGTGCAACAAGAAAAGCCACCGCAATGAGAAGCCCGCACACCACAACGAAGAGTAGCCCCCGCTCACTGCAACTAGAGAAAGCCCACGGCACAGCAACGAAGAAGCCGAAAAAGCCCACCCAACACAGCCAAAAATAAATAAGTAAATTAAATAATTTATTAAAAAAAAAAGAATACGTAAATTCATACACACACACACACACACACACATACACACACTGCTTCAAATGGTGCCTGGCACACAGTAAATACAGAATACATGTTATTCTTTCTTCTCTTCCTATCCCCACATTTTTGCAGTGTTATGCCTTGATATCATTGTGTTTTCACCACAAGTGAGAAAACTCAAAATAGTCATGTATTCCAACAGAAGCCTAACCATGAGAATTCTCTCATGATTTCACACATGCTATTATACTCAAGGCTATTCCTACACGCCTGACCCTGGAGAAACCCTGGCGTCTGTAAATGTGGCTGTCTACCTCCCAGACTGAAAAGTATTTGGGGATAAAGAGTAAGATTTTTTTCTCCATTCTGTGGTCTGAAGCACCTCTACTAACATGTAGTTTTAAAACTAGGCATGCTCCTTGCCAAAATTCATGCTATACAGAAATCTTTCCTACTCAGCTTCATCTACTTTGAAAATCTACTGGGCCTCCAAGACAGCTTTGAGGGGTCCCAGGAAAGACCTCAGCCACTTTAATATCCAGCACTACCCACCCGGACTGACTGTGATGCTATGCAGATTCAAGGGGGGCTGGGAGCTATGGAACTATCCACAGCTTGCAACAAAAAACAAGTCAACGGCAGTGCTCTCCCATCTCTGTAAGTTCTCAAACAACTCACAGCCAGCTCTTGAATTAATATAATAGTGGATCTCAGCCAGACACTCGTTTTTCTATTTTACCAAAAGCTTTTCCTCCATCTTGCTGAGTACTGTCAACTGCACGCTACCTGTTACACAATTTGTTCTTTTTTTTTTTTTAGTATAGTTCTTACTCTTGAATACATTTTTCTTCTTCTCATCACTTTCAATGATTCTATCTCCACTTTCATTTCCATTAAAATCCCATGCCCCCATATACTCTCGCTGCTTTTGTACTTATCAGACATGATGGGGTAAACACATACAAAACTAAAAACTTAGCAAAGCCCAGTCAGTAAACATACCATAAGCAACCAGACGGTCAAGTGGGAACTGACTGCCCAGGACAACCAATGCCATCTAGTAGAGCACTTCTGGTCTAGAGCTGTGCTGTCCCAATATATTAGCCATTAGCCATATGAGGCTACTTAAGTTCACTGAAATTAAATAAAATTTAAAATTCAGTTCCTATATCTCACTAGCCATATTTCAAATGCTTTCAGTGGCTACATGCAGCTACTGACTGCCATGTTAGACAGCACAGATATAAACTATTTCCATCACAGCAGAAAGTTCTATTGAACATCACTGATTTGGAGGTAACTCATTGATTCTATGGAAGTATTCCATGAAAGGGTTCTTAAATACAGTAGTTTCAGTATTTACAGGGTGTGAGGTTTAACACTCAGAAATATGACCTTAGTGCCTCTAAATGTTTTTTTTTTATAAATTTATTTATTTGTTTGTTTTTTGGCTGCATTGGGTCTTCGTTGCTGTGTGTGGGCTTTCTCTAGTTGCAGCGAGCGGGGGCTACTCTTCGTTGCAGTGCACGGGCTTCTCATTGCAGTGGCTTCTCTTGTTGTGGAGCATGGGCTCTCGGCACACAGGCTTCAGCAGCAGTGGCTCGCGGGCTCTAGAGCGCAGGCTCAGTAGTTGTGGCCCACGGGCTTAGTTGCTCCGCGGCATGTGGGATCTTCCCGGGCCAGGGATCGAACCCGTGTCCCCTGCACTGGCAGGTGGATTCTTAACCACTGCACCACCAGGGAAGCCCAGTGCCTCTAAATGTTCTTGGCAGGTTTTCTTAGTGGTCAGTGGACAAGCCTTTTTGGATCCCAACATAGAGTTTGGTACATAAGTACTTAATATTTGCGGAATGAATGAATGAATGGACAGCATATTAATGTCTATACTTCAGTGTCTGCCATGATATACTTACAGATGCTCGTGGAAAGCAATGGGATTTTTTTTCTACATGGAAGATTTTTATGAGGAGAAATAAGCATCAGCAGATGGGGTAGGCAGCTCATGGACCCTTCGGAGACAATAGAAATGAAGCTGAAAAACAAGCGTCTGTCCAAAGGGAACTCTGATATTCAAGTGAAAGTTTCAGACCCAAGGACACATCTTGCTTCTTCAAACACTCATTACTTGTAGCTTTTACAGACACGAAGGTAAGGTCTGGGAACGTGCTCTGGAAGATCACACCGCTTGCTGCCATTTCTCAGTATTTTCCCAATATAATTTTGCTAGAAGATAATATAACCACAAAGGCAGCAATCATCCAATTACACTGTCTGTGCCACTGACTCTTACATCCATATTTCCCCTTCCCTCAGTGTCCTGTGACTCAATCTATATTGCTGTGCCTATCAAATGACTTCTTGGAAAGAAAGAACTGTTGAAAAACAAAACTCAAAAAAGACTTTAAGTTATCATATACAGAGAAAAGCAGTTCCACTGGTCCTTAACTAATAATCACGTGAAGGCCAAACAAAAGAAACTACAGCTCCTTCTGTTTAAATTTTTCTACTTCCCTTGTCCACAGACTGAAGAACCACAGGAAGAGCCAAGCTGCTCCATTTCTGTAATTCACTTTTTCTTAGCAAAGGTCTGGGAACAGAAGGCAAGAGAAACAGGGAGCAGCTGCCACCTGATCTTTTTTATTAATGCCCTCGGCTCACCCCCCATTCTCCTATTGTTTCAGACCCCTTTCTCAACAACCTAAGTCCCAGCTCACTAGAAGAAAAAA
This sequence comes from Balaenoptera acutorostrata, assembly GCF_949987535.1. Taxonomy (NCBI): domain Eukaryota; kingdom Metazoa; phylum Chordata; class Mammalia; order Artiodactyla; family Balaenopteridae; genus Balaenoptera; species Balaenoptera acutorostrata. Next base: position 4,619,568 of record NC_080084.1, on the reverse strand, counting down.
CAAGGAAAAGCAGACTTCTCTGTGTCAACACCCACAGTTACAGAAAAGTCTAGGTCACTTCAATCATGTGAGGTAACTGTAAGTTAATATAGGTGAGCTTTACACTCAATTTTAAATTGTTAATCTGCTTTATTTTGAATCCCAATTAATTACTTGTAACCATATGGAACTCCTTACATAATCCCTTTAGTAATCCCTTTAGACACTACATGTGTTTTTGAAAGAAAAATACACAATTTCCATCTCTTGAGCCAAACAACAATCCTTGTCCCACTATTTAAGCCAACAGACATATAAAATAATGGTTGCTGATGAATTAGTCATCCAATTTCAGATTCCAAGGCCCAGAGAATCTAAACATGAGAGCCAAAAAGCTCAGTTTCTACAACTCACAATGCTAACTTTGAGGACATAGAAGCAGAATGGTAGTTAAGACCACTGGACCGCCAAGTTTAAATCTCAGCTCTGCCCCTTATTAGCTGTGTTACTTAACCTCTCCAGACTTCAGACTGGAGATAATGGCAGTACTGACCGCATGGGGCTGTCATGGGGACTAGAGGTAACCTGTGTGAAAACACACAATAAGATCTCAATAAATATTAGCTGTGACTGTAACAATGCATCATGCTTGAACATATCACATGAAATAAGCACTTTCCAAAAGTTAGGCCACAATTTGAAACTTAAAGGAAAATGCTGCTTCTCAGACAACCCACACAAAGCTACTAGGTAAGAAAAGAGCCTCAGGCTCAGGTCAAAATGTTCATTTTCCCTCTTACCCTAACCCCAAGGATAAACTTCCAAAAATGTCCATCGACATGTACAAGTTATTCTGATTCATCTCACTGGCCTGTGACCAGCGAAAAGGGAATTTCAAACTAGACGGTTGTTCACAGTTAAACAGGCCCGGAGAAATGAGTGGTCAGCCGTGGCCAGGGCCTGGCGCTTACACGGAGGATGGGGAGAGAAGCTGGTGACTCCCTCACACCACGCGTGTGCCCGAAAGAGAAAACGCCTCGCCACCTCTGTGCCCTGGAGTGTCAACAAAATCCTGCCCACTCAGCACCAACATGGCCCCAGTCTGTTGACCTTCTGGGCACAGCAGTCTAAAGGTGTAAAGCAACTATACTCCAATTTAGAAAAAAAAAAAGAAAAAAAAAAAAAAAGAAACACAGGAAAGGTACAAAGGGACACCCTCTCAAAAAATGCCACTGCTAAAATTCTTTCCAGCAAATTTCTGAAACTGCAAACAATACCACAAACGAAAGCTGTCCAGACATGGACACTATGAACAAATGCTCTGGGGAATTTCACCTGGATGGTGCACTACCCTAAACTAAGGTTCGGCTGATTTAACTGTGAAAGAACTTAGGAAGAGCTGAGAGGCAGTACCCTAGGTGGAAATGTCTCCACTCTTAGCAAAGGGAAGCCAAGGACGGCTGCGCCTGGCCACCACTGCATGGGGAGAGTCCCAAATGTTGAGAACCATCAAAGCAGCAGTGACTGGAGGTGAGCCTGGACCCCAAGGTGTCTGTAAGCCTGAGTCACATGCTCAGGTAAGGGGGCTTTGGTCACCTACTGATCACCAGATTATTTCTCACAGGCTGCCTAAACATCAATCGTGTCTGAATTCGTTTCTAAAAATTGAGAAGGATCATCATCCATTACTTACTTCTTAATCCAACCCAAACCCAAAGAAATGCTCTTTTCATAATTGGCAAATGACAACATTACCTCAGGTAAACCTCAAACAAACCAGTCCGGAGGCCAAAGTACATACACATTTTAACGTTCACACGTTTTTTGCCTCAGCACTTCTTAACCAAGACTGGGCCTAATCCATTACCACACTGGTGTCTTAGTTTATGAATGATGACAGATGACTCCAGAATTTCTAAAGAAGAAAAATCACCTCTAAAAGGAGTAATGCCTTGGACATGTTTTTTCAGAAAAATGCCAGGCTAAATCCCACTCATATTTTCCACCAGGGTCAGCAAACAAATACCAAGGTTTTAGAAAGTGAACAGAACCACGGATGGAAAGTATCACTGAATTTCCCTTTTTCAGGGAACTAATTTGCCGTCTTATATTATTTTTATTTCCAAATTCCCAAGATTTACTAGCCTAAAAGGATTTCCGAGATATCTCACTTTTTTAAGTGCTAGTAGTTAATTAAAAGCAAAATTAAAGCTCTTAACACAACGTACATAGTAAAGCAAGTATTATTCTTTGGTCACAAATGAAATGAACAGTGTCAACAAAACCTTTTTTAAAGCCAACACTCATTCAGATTGGCAAATCAAGCTTCTTACACTTGCATTTTTAAAAATAAAATTCAACTGTGGAATTTCACCTTAAAATAAGGTTATTTTAGCTTTGCAGCTTCCATCACTCTCCCCCATTCAATGACCAGGATGTGCTGATCCGTTCACAGAACATATAAACTGAGAGAGATTCAGAAGGTGAAGCTGAGAGTACATCACTGAATAAGGAATGCATGTACACGTTTAGGCGTGAAACCATAAAATGCTGGGGCTGGAAGGCTCCGAGGGAGCACCTCTCCACCCAATCCCCTTATCCCACAGAGGAGGAAATTTCAGCTCCAGAGGCTAAAGTATGTGCCCAAGACAGTGGCAAAAACTCACCCAGTCAGTGATATAACCTACAAGCCAGGTGTCTAAGCACTTTCCATGGTACCCACTCTGCTCCTGTTAGCACAAAAAGTGTGTATTAATGAAATATCAGACAAGACAAACCCACAGAGCTGCCACACGACTTGTGAGACGATATAGAGAGTTGTAGAAGGACATGCATCGAGCCACTAAAAAATTGTTTGGGAAGGTGTTGCTTTGTTTTGCTGGTTTTGTTTAGCATGCCGCATTTATTTTTAAGTGGTGAAGAGGAATTTAACGACTTTTTAAAAAAATATCCCTTGATCTGCAAATACTCTTAAGGAAGGACGGTAAAGCCTGTCTTGGAAGAAGCTAGAAAGTGCATTCGCTTTCCTCCAGCGGGGAGCATCCTTTCCCCCCCGACGCGACGGCCGCCCCAACCCTCCCCTTCAAGGTCCACCCCAACCTGCCCACAGAGGCCGTCCAGGCCCTCGCTCGCCAGAACCCCGCCCTCCTCTGGGTTCCTCCTTCACAGCTCTGCCCAAGCCGCCCCTCCTAGAAGGCAAGCTCCTTGACAGCACAAAGCCTGTCGCACTCACCTGGCTACGGGGCTCCGCAAAATCCTCTGCAGATACTCAACTATGGCTCATGAATTGGAAGCATCTGCTCCCAGAATCCCGGTGAGCGGAATTTTCCAGACCTCGTCTTCCCTACACCAGCACCTGGACCCACTTAAGAGCTATTCCGGAGTGGAAACCCGGGACCCCAGTGTCTGTGGACAATGACGTCGTCGCATGCGTCGCGTCCTCCGAGGGGAGCGGTAACACTACACATTTGTCATCCAGGCAACCGACAGCATTTTAAACCCACGTCCTCCAAGTGGTGCCTGCTTTTTTTTTTTAACATCTCACAACATCGCCTGCCACAACTTGCAGCAGAAACCCGCGGACAAAGTTAAATGCAAGTACCACCGAAGGGCTGCAACGTCTTTCAAGGTGCGGAATCCCCCCCCTCCCGCTGGCCGCGCGCCCGCTCGCTACGCGGGGCTTCCCTGTTCTCCTGACAGAAACCAGAGCGCCGCGCACTCGGCCGCCGGGCCCCCTCCCGCCTCCCCCGCCGTCCCGGCCTCGCGGCTGGAAAGCGGGGGTCGGGGTGAACCCCCCGAACCGCCACCCCACAGAGCGAGCCTTCCGGCTCCTCACCCGCACAAAGAGGGGGCAGAAAGGAAGCAGTTACCGAACCCGACGTCCAGCGGTCCGCGACCCCGGGACCGAGCAGCCACAAAGCACCGCCGCCCCGACGGCCGCCCGCGCTCCCGCCCCCACCCGCCTGCCCGCCGGGTAGAGCCTCACCGCGGCGTCGCTTCCTTCCATCTCCCATCGCCCGCCAAGCTGCCGGAGCCTCAGGCGCGACTGCGGGCGACCGGGCAGCCGGGCGGCCGGCGCGCTCTTTGTCGGGCTCCCGGGACACCGGCGGGCGGCGGGCGCGCTCCCTGGCGGAGGCTGCGGCCGGGCCGCGGCCCACGGACGGCGGGGGCGGGCGCGGGGCCCGAGGGGCGAGGGGAGGGAGGAGAAAGAGCCGGGGAGGGCGGCGGGGCCGAGGGTGGGAGGGGCGCGGGAGAGGGGGGCGGGCCCCGCGGGGGAGCGGGAAGGGGGCGGGGCAGCCGGGGAGGTAGGGGGCGGGCAGGAGCGGGGAGGTGGGCGGTGCCCCAGAGGAAGGGAGGGGAGAGACGAGGGGGAGGGGGAAGAAAGGGGGAGGGGGAGGGGCCGGCCCCGCGCCGAGCTCGCAGTCGCCGGTCTCCAGCGGAAGGCTGCCTGTTGCTTCGTTCGTCTGCCTGAGGAAAGTGAGCCGCGCTTCCGACTGAGTTTCCTGTCAGGAAGCGCCGCGAGGGGAGCGGCGTCTCGCGTGCTCCCGGGACTAGCGCCCGACACGCCCACGCGTCCCATTGGGTCGCGGCATCCGGGCGGGGGCCGCTGGCGTCCGTGTAGGAGTTTGCTCGCCAGCGACCCGCCGACCCTTTCCAAGTCCAGTCCCTCGAGGCAGATCCTGCGCTCGCGGCCACCGCGGTCCCGGCTCCGAATGCGCGTGCCGGGGGATCCCGGCGTAAACTTCCAACCGAAGTGCCGCAGACCGATGCCCTTTTTCCTCTTCGCCTCGACCTTGTGCGGCAGAGACCGGGGCTGGGAAGGCGCCCTCCTCTGGCCGAGGGAGGGGGAAACCTAAGCCCCCCCGCCCCGGCCCCCGGAGGTCCGTTACCCGCGGAGAGCGCGCTCAGCACCTAGAGCAGAGCCCCGCGTGGCCGGCTGCACGGTGCTATGGTATGAGGGTGTTGCAGCCTTAGAGTCTGGCTTCCGTGACCGCTGGAAGATGTCCAAATAAAGGGAAATGGCTAACAATGGCCAAGCGTTGAGTCGGGGATGGAGGGTCAGGCTCCTTGGTGGCCCGAGGAGCCAGCCCACCAGGTCAGGGTGCAGCAGGCCCCTGAGTCTCCTGCTTTGCCTTGCCCCATTCACAGCTGCCGGTCAGCCAGCGGCGCCCACCAGCGGAACCAGAATGAGGGGGTGGATGCATTTATGCAGATCCAGTCCAGCTTCTGAAAATGGTCGTAGTCCGTGCTCCCCGGCCAGAGCAGAAGTTTGGGCAGATGTGTGGCTTCTAAAGCACCCCAGTTACTTGGGCATATTTCTCTTTTATGGATCCTCCCCTCTTGACAGAATGACGCAAAGAAGACAGTCCCTGTGAGCCTATTCTCAATAAACTCCTACCTTCCTTGAACCGGGAGGTCTGATGACTTTGTTGGCAAAGAATCAGGAGTAAAACCAAGTAGGAAATGCTGTTGCTACCTAGGGCTTGACCGCTGGCCTGGTGGCCTTTACCTGGAAAATCAACCGACAGCTCATACATGGAAGAAGGTCAGGATTTTGAGCTGAATCTAAACCCATACCAACGATGCCCAGACATAACTTCATAGAAGAGGCAGAGTAGATGGAGATTTGCATGAGCTTACTAGTTAAGGGATGTGGTAATAGACACCTATAATCTGAGGCTCTGTTTCCTCAATTACTGAAAGAGGATAATAATAGCTTGAAGAACTGTTACTAGCATGACAAGTTATGTAAAGTTCCTGGCCCCTAGTAAATGTTCAATAAAGAGGCATTTCAAAAGTTAGGCAACAGAAACATTTTCATCACAAAGCAAAGTTTTTTTTTCTCTCTGAATTCAACAACATGTTTTAAGATTTTACTTACAAAGCTGGTCACAGCTATTAAATAATCATTCATTCTTCCCACCTTAAATAATCAAAGGCATAATTGTAGGAGATTCTGATCGGCATAAATTAACCAGTGTTGCCACTTCTGATTTGACAAAGCCCAAAGCAAATCAAATAAAGGTTGACATCGCATTTTGCCAGCATGTATTTTGTGGATAAATATTTTGTTAGGTTTCTTGAAGTATTGGGAATAGAGTATGAATTTGCATTTCTGCTACTCTAGCCCGCAGAGGTCCCAGGCACCCAGCTCAAAAGATCACAGTTGTGCTCAAGTTCGGTGTCTGAATACACAGACATCCACCTTGTAAAAGTAGGGAGGAGGCACACCGGCCAGGGAGGAGCAACTACTCCTAAAGAGGTATGGGCTGGTCTGTATTTATCCAGTGCCATATGCCTCCCCGAACTCTGCCATGAGCCCTGTGTTGCGTTGTGGAAAGAGAAAAGATAATTTAGGCAAGACATTAGGTACCAGCGGTCAAAAGAAGAAATGAAAAGGAAATGGAAATTCTCTCATGCATGATTCATGCATACAGTTAATCCCCACTATTTCTGAAGGCCAGTTTGAAGAACCAGATTGCGGAATTTTTTTTTCTTTGTTTTGTTTTGTTTTTTTGTACAAGAGTGAATATTTATTTAGAATGGGAAAAAAACTTTAATACAAATTTCTAAAAGTTGACAAGTTACGAACACACCACCAAGTCCAGAAAAATCACATATTTTATTAATTAACTTCCTAAAATACCTTTACAGTACTTTTCCCCCATGTGTTTTGGCTGCATACTTTTGATCATCTCTTTGGAATGACTTTTTTTAACAGCTTTATTGAGATATAACTTATACACCGCACAACTCACCCATCTAAACTGTACAGTTCAATGGGTTTTAGTATATTCACAGAGTTGTGCATTTTATAAAAATATTATCACGCCAAAAAGAAACACTATATTCTTAGCAGTCACTGCTCTTTTCTTTCTAACCCCCTCAGCCCCAAACAACCACTAATCTACTTTCTGTCTCTATGGACTTACCTATTCTGGACTTTTCATATAAATGAAATCATACACTATGTGGTCTTTTTGTGACTGATTTCTTTCACTTAGCCTAATGTTTTCAGTGCTCATCTGGGACCAGCATATATCAGAACTTCATTCCTTTTGTTGCCAAATAATATTCCACTACCCATTCATCAGCTGATGCATATTTGTGTTGTTTCTACTTTTTGGCTTTTATGAATACTCCTGCTATAAACACTCCTGTGCGAGTTTTTGTGTGGATGTTATATTCTCATTTCTCTTGGGTAGAATTCGTGGGTCATATGTAACTCTGTTTAATTTTATTGCAAAACTGTGCCTCGCAGTGGCTGCACCATCTCGTATTCCCATCAGCAATGTATGAGGGTTCCCATTTCTCCACATCCTAACCAACACTGGTTATTGTCTGTATTTTGATTTTATAGCCATTCTAATGAGTGTGAAGTGGTAGAATAACTCTGTAACATCATTTCTGATGGGTAGAATAAAAAGTCTTTTCTCCAGCATAGTTGATCAAAAGTTGTTTGGTTTTTTTAATTGACACTTCAGAAAAGTTCCTGTCTCACATTCATTATTGAAAATAACATGTACAATTTTACTGTGTTGTCAAATTTAGGAAGACGTCTCAAGTTTCTTTCATATGTGAGCCGTAGGATATGGGGACATTTCAAGTCATTTAGGCAATGATTAACATTAAGTGCTCTTAAATTCATCTTTATTAATATTGTTGTGAATTTTATCATTTCATAGATGTCAGTTATTTCATGTCAAAAGAGAAAAAGAAAATTTTTCATTGCATTCTATGGTTCACTCCTCGTTTTTACCTGAATTCTCAAACAATCCAAGAGTCTTAAAACATGCATTTTTAAAGTTTTTATTTGAAATACACAAACAACTCTAACCTCTACAGTATTTTCAATTAGAAGACCTCTTAACACATTAATCATTTATCAGTTGTATACAAATAACTGGTATATTAGAGTGGAGAACGTTAGCTTATTTATTGTCAAATTCCTAGCTTCTAGCACTGTTCTTGGTCCATAGTAAAGACTCAGTGAATAATTGTTGAGTTGAAATTTGCCCTTATCCAAGGTAGAATTATTCAACTTACATACACAACAAATATTCAACTCAAATATACAACAATCTAAAATCACGTTGTCCTTGAATTTCAGTAGCCCAAGGTGAAACTGAAAGGACAAAATTCACCTGGCATTTGACTCTACTGAATACTGAATGGATGCTGGATGGATAAGAGGATTGGGAGACAAGAAGCAAAGAGCAAAAATCTGGTCACTGTGCTGAGGTGATTTCAAAGAGCAGAGACTCAGGGGAAGATCAAGGAGGAAGTGACATTGGCTCCCTGTGCTGCATGCGCAGAAATGTTAGATCACAGGCTGGACCCAGTTCACCTTTTCCCCAGGATCCAAATAAGTTAGGCTACGTCTGGGAAGAAGAAGAAGAGGAAGGAGAAGGAGAAGAAGAAACACAAATAACAAAGGTTTCATTCATTCATATGACCAATACTTCTTGAATATTTGCTATGTATTGTACTAGGTATAGTTCACTGACTTTAGCAGTAAATGAAACATCCCTGTCCTCATGAAGCGTACAGTCTAATGACCTTGGGAAGACAGAAAATATGCAAGATAAGTTAATATTTATAAGACCTGATATGGTGATAAGCATTTTAGAGAAAAATAAAACAAGGAAGAGGAACAAGGAGTAAGGAGTGTGGGTGTGGGGAGTGGATGGTTGCAAAGGGTGTTTGGAGAAGGCTGCGCTGAGAAGGGGAAATCTGAGTGAGGACCTGAAGGAGGTGAGACGCCAGCCTCACAGACAGACAGGTGAGGAACTGTGAGTGCAGAGGCCCCGAGGGCTCGCCTGGCGTGTTCGGGCCACAGCAAAGATGTCAGTGTGTCGGTGTGCCGAGAGCCGAGTGAGGACGGGTGACGGCAGGAGGTGTGGTGTGTGGGGCCTTACAGGCCACTGAGAGGATCTGGGCTTTTAACTGACTTTGGAAGCTTTGGAGCAGAGGAGTAGTGGGATCTGATTTCTCTTTTACCAGGATCACCTTGTATGGGGTGTCGGAAACAGGGAAGTGAATTAGGAAGCTAATGCAACAATCCAAGCAGATGAGGGTGGCATAGACCAGGGTGGAAGCAAAGGAGGTAGTGAGAAGTGTTCAGATTCTGTCGTATTTTGAAGGTTGAACTGACAGGATTTGCTGATCAATGGAGGGTGGAAGAGAAAGAGAGTCAAGGATGACTCCAAGTGTTTGGGGGAGAACCGCTTGAAAGATGGAGTTGGGAAACTGAGCTGGGAAGAATCTGCAGGGGAGCAGGACTAGGCGGGGGACGTCAGAGCTCAGCTGTGGACATGGTGAGTTACAGGCATCTTTCAGACACCCAACGGTAGTGCTGCATAAGCAGTTGGAGATCAGAATTCAGGCAAGAGGTTGGTGCTGGAGCTATAAATTTGGAAGTTAGAGTAGAAGTGGTATTTACACCCGTGAAATGGGATGAGATCACCAAAGGGGTGGAGAAAGAGAAAGAGAAAGTCCAAGGCAACGCTAAGAAGTTAGGGGGATGAGTAAGAACCAGCAGAGGAGGTTGAAAAAGTAGGAGGAGAGCAGGTAGATGCTCTTAATGGAATATTGTCAGGTTATTTTTACATGAAACTTTTTGCTCTCTAAAGTTTTCAGTTAGCATTTTCTCTACTCTGCTGTCTCCCTACACCCTGCAATCATCACTTCTCTTTTTATCAACACGTTCATTCTATCATTTTCAAGAAGAATGGAAGAGAGTGTTTATACCTGTGTTCTAGCAATTTCTCACTTTGTCTCAAGCTAATTTGTTACACCTGACCTAGTTACTAATATTTGTTTACTATTTTTTGCAAAAATAATTACTTCTAGAATTCACTAAAAAAGATATTTAATTAATATATAGGTTTCCAGGCTGATAGAAACTGTTTATTAATTAATTTGTATTTAATTTCTGTATTTTTTTGTTACAAAAGAAAAGAAGTGCCAACCACAGCTTCTTGAAATTATAACAAGAAAATTCGAGTGGAATGACTATACACATTAGAACCAGGATGTTGAATAAGTTCCATTCCTGGTATAACCAAAACTGTCCTCCACAATCATTTCATTCGGTGGGAGAAACTCTTCCCCGTCATTAAATGAAAACTTGGCAGGCCCAGAAATTGTTCAGCTCACTCTAGACACAGGGTCAGTTCAGTAATTAAACTACCCAGTCCTGGAGAGCCCAAACTTGACCTGACATCAGATCTTCTTCCCTGCTTAGCTGGAATTGTGCTATGGGAAGGAGAGTGTAGGTGACAACCTCTGCTCCTGTTCCACAGCCCTAAGTACCCACTGGGACACCTCCTCTTCTTACTGATACTCTCCAGCCCACCCCAATGGATAGACCACAGGGAGGTAGACCCCAGGCCAACTCCCGTGCACATGGTCCACGTCTGGTCCACAAGAACACTCATGGCCCTTGCTCAGCAACTCTGGAAGTGCAAGCTAATCCCAACCACACAGCAGGGGATCTCGGGCCCTGCCCCTAGAGCACTCAACTCTCTCTCACACTGAGTTTCCTGGGAAGCAACAGTCTCCATTAGCTTTCTGGGGCATGAGTGAGGCCACTATCCTCAGTGTTTTCCAGCTACAGGGAACAACTTCAAATTTCTCCAACGACTGTCTTTGAAGTCCCTGTATGAGTCTTGGGGTCATAGAGTAGAACCTCCCACCTTCCCCTAATGGGGAGTAGAACCAGGCGACAGCTCTAGTCACCATGTCCTCCCAATCTCCTTACACTCACTTCTTTTTACAGCTTTGATCTAACTGTGGGATCCAAGATTGTGGAGCAGGATCTCAGGACCATTTCCTTAAAAATCTGTACATGGGGTGGAGGTCTGTTTCACATTCACTTTGTACACTTTCATATCTAATGCATTGACACCTCAGTGGAACCTGAGACAGAAAGAGCCCCATTCTACCTACCATCCTCTTATCTTTCTTGACTTGAAAGAGTCAAAGCATTTTTTTCTTGCTGTAAATACATGTGCACATATGTTTACATGGACATTTAAGTATATACATTACATATTGTACATCTGGATATAGCCTTAATCACCTCCATTGTAGATTTATATGTTTGAAGGCGATGACTGAAAGACTGGTACCCTTGTGGACAGAAATCACTGAAAAAATCCTCCATCTACACCTAGCCCAATTCACCACGACCACATTGTGGATATTGGGACACTTCATATTACCTATTCCTCATACCCATCCTGTCCAATTTGATAACTACTAGCCATATGTAGCCATTTAAATGTAAAAGAATTAACTTAAATTAAAACCCAGTTTCTGAGCCTGACTACTATATTTAGACAGTGCAGTCACAGAACCTTTCCGTCATCACAGAGTTCTGCTGGACAGCACGGCCTCGCACGGGCTTTGGCACATAGGAGGCACTGAATGGCAAGTGAAAGTTTCGTCCAAAGATACTGTTACCAGAAGGGGGACCCAGAAGTGGGCTCTTGTCTAACACCCAGAAATGAATTGTCCGAGGAGACACACTTACTGACAAAGCAAAAGATTTTGTTGGGAAGGGACACCCAGGTGGAGAGCAGCAGGGTAGGGGAACCCAGTAGAACTGCTCTGCCGTGCGTGCGGCTTGCAGTCTCAGGTTTTATGGTGATGGGGTTAGCTTTGGGGGTTGTCTCTGGCCAACCATCTTGCTTGTGCCCATATTTGGTCTGACTCAGTGTCCTTCCTGATGGTACGTGCATCTCTTAGCCAAGATGGTTTCCAGCATGAGGGTTTCTGGGAGGTCGGCAGGACATATTATGGGCTGGCGTCTCCTCCCTCCTTTTGGCCCCTCCCGAATTCTCCAGGTTGGTTTTAGGTGGCAGCACCATGTTCCTTATTGGGACCTCCTATTGTGAGACAACTCATGCAAGTGGTTATTATCGTGCCTGGCCAAGGTGAGTGGTTTCAGCCAACAGTTCCCTAACAATACCATATGATTGCCCTGGTTTATTTTTCTGAGAATATAAAGCTTTTTAGTACAGTACTAGGTACTGACTCAACCATCAAGAACAAAAACCAAGGTACATAGGTATAGCTGCTTTTCTATTTCACACTTGAAAACCTATCTGCATCCTCCTACTCCACTAGAAAATGCTTTACCGTCCAAATAATTACTGAAAATATTTGGGGAAAAGTCCCTATTTCCCTCAAAAAACAAATTACTTTTTCAGAATTATTCCAGTGAAAAGGAATTGTTTCAAAAGCAGTGTTTGTATTGAAGGGGGATTCCATATAAAAACTACTTTGCTGAAATAAGCATTTCACGTATAATATTTTTCCAGAGTAGAAATGACCTATGAAAATTACCGATGCCTGAGTGCGTTCACATTGTAAAAGTACCCTGGTGTTCAAAAGCAGTCTTTATTGTCACAATCCTCACAATCTTTCTGGCAAGGCTTTAGTGATAATGGCAAATCCCAGAAGCTGAATCTGTAAATGTTCTGAATTGTGACCCCAAGAAAATCAGACCAGACTAGACTTCAGGTGCAGAGATGACCACACCTTCTTTATTTACTTCCTTTTTATCTCCTGCCTAAGGCACATTGCCCAGCACAGAGGAGTTGCCCATCAAATGTTCCCTGAATGCATAGATGAATGAATTCTCTCTCCTTATTTTGGGAGGGACTAGCATGTGGTTTAGGGATTCCTTTGATTTCAGTGGCTCTACAGAGAGAAATGTTGGTGAACACTGTCAACAAAGCAGGTAAGAGAACTTCCGATAGAACTCTCATCTCAAAATATCTGCTTTAGGAACTCTTACATTTGAAAATTTCTGTAACTGTGTTCATGAAAGGAGAGAAATCTACCCATTCTCTCTCCATTTCCCATTAAAGACCCTCATTCTGGACACATCTGCTGAATTACCTGCAAGAGTTGACAAGTTCCTGGGGCTGAATTCTGACCGAGTGGCTCTTTTCGAGTCACCTCACTTCTGAACTCTGTGAGCCCAGCTATTTTGGCCCTATTGATTCATATAAATCCACAGTCAGGAACCCTGGAGAAAAGGGTTTCTTTCCTTCAAAATCAGCTTTATTGATGGATAGTTTACATACCGTAAAACTCACCAATGTTAGTGCTGTGGTACTGTGATTTATAATAAGAAATATACTTGGTCTTCCTCCTGCTCCTGACACAGAGCTCCAGAAGATCTCGAAATTCCTAAGTGGTGAGAGCAGAAGCGTCTTTTGTTATGTTGATGGCGTGACTTTAGAACCTTACCTGAGGGTGGGGGCTAGTTGCAAGGAGAACCAACCCTGTGATTAAAGGGCTAGAATTTTCAGTCCCACCCCCTTGACCTCTGGGAAGGGGAGAGGGGCTGGAGGTTGAATTGATGCCAATTGCCAGTGACTTAATCAACTGGGCCTATGTAATGAAGCCTCCTTAAAAAAACCAAAAAGATGAGGTTCTGGGTTGGAGAACACAAGGAACACAATCTTGCCTTTCGTTCCTTAAGGATGAGCCCTTAACCTGTCGCCTCTGATGCTATGTCCAGGTAGATAGTGTCAGAATTGACTTGAATTGTAGGACACCCATCTGGCACTGGGGAACTGCTTAGTGGTGTGGGGAAAAACCCACACACGTTGAAACTGGTGATAAGAATTGTTAAGTTCAGAGTTCAGTGAGCTTTGGCAAATGTATCGAGTTCTGTAAATCACCACTACAATCAAGATATTTCACACCGGGGCTTCCCTGGTGGCACAGTGGTTAAGAATCCATCTGCCAATGCAGGGGACACAGGTTCGATCCCTGGTCCGGGAAGATCCCACATGTGGCGGAGCAACTAAGCCCGTGTGCCACAACTACTGAGCCTCCACTCTAGAGCCCGTGAGCCACAACTACTGAAGCCTGCGCACCTAGAGCCTGTGCTCTGCAACAAGAGAAGCCACCGCAATGAGAAGCCTGTGCACTACAATGAAGAGTAGCCCCCACTCGCCCCAACTAGAGAAAACCCGCGCGCAGCAACGAAAACCCAACACAGCCAAAAATAAAATAAATTAAAAAAAAAAAAAAAGATATTTCACACCTTCTCCCCCCCAAATTTCCATGCCCCTTTGCAGTCAGCCCCTCCCTCCAGACCCTGGATCCCAACAACTACTAACTCGCTTTTCTCTCCGCTGTAGTTTTCCCTTTTCTAGAATCCCACATAAATGTAATCATGCAGTATGAAATCTTTTGTTATCTGCCTGCTTTCACATAGATTCATGCATGTTTTTATACGGATCTGTAGTTTTTCCTCTTTGTTGTTTAGTAGTGTTCCATGATATGGATATATCAATATAATTTGTTTATTCACCAGGTGATGGACATTTGGGTTGTGTCCAGTTTTTGGCTATTACAAAGAAAATGTTATGAACATCGATATTCAAGTTTTTGTGTATAGTGCATATGATTTTTTCTTGGATAAATATCCAGAAGTGATATTTCTGGGTCATATGGTTAATGTATGTTTATTTTTTTTTAAACGCAAAACAGTTTTCCAACGTGGCCATATTATTTTGCTTTCCCATCTGCAATGTTTGAGAGTTCCAGTATTCTACATTGTTGCCAACACTTGATATTATCAGTTTTTAAAAATTTTTGGCCTTTTGTGTATGTAGAGGGGTATCTCATTGTAGTTTGACTAGCATTTCTTAATGTTAAATAATAATTGAGCATCCTGTCATGTGCTTATTTTCAATTTGTATGTCTTCTTTTGTAAAGTGTCTATTTAAATCTTCTGCCCATTTTCTAAAATGGAATCTTTTTGTCTTCTTTTTATTAAGTTGTAAGAATTCTTTATATATCCTGAATCCAAGTTCTATATCAGATAGGTATTTTGTAAATACATATTTATAAATGTATTTGTATTTGTAAATACATATAATTTTCTCCCTGTTTTTGGCTTGTCTTTTCAGTTTCTTAAGTGTCTTTGAAGAGCAAGAGTTTTTAATTTAAATGAAGTCCAATCTGCCATTTCTTCTGTTATGGTTTGTGTTTTTTTTGTTTCCTAAGAAACCTTTGCCTAATACAATGTCACAAAGATTTTCTCCTATGTTTGCTTCCAGAAGTTTTATAATTTTAACTCTTATGTTTACATTACAACTGAATTTTTTTATGTGGTATGAGTTAAAGGTCAAGGTTCCTTTCTTCCTACATGGAGAGCCAATTGTTCTAAAACCATTCTTGAAAAGATTACCCTTTCCTCACGTAGTTATCTTGTTGAAAATCAACTGAGCATATATGTGTGGGTCTATTTTTGAACTCTCTTCTATTGCATTGATCTTACCAGTTTTTAAAAAATTTTGGCCTTTTGTGTATGCTAACTAAATAAGAGTGGAAGATAAAACCACGAGCAAAAGTCTCAGCGTCATAGAGGGAACTAGGAGGAACACTAGAGATGATGTAACCAGACCTCTTTGCCTTACAGGTGGGGAAACCCTTTACAGATTCTTGGCACAGCTTGAAAGACACTTGTTTGAGTACCGTCATCATAATATTTTACTTTATAAATGTCCTAGGTGGACACATCCCATGATCTGCTCTATTTTGGATCAATGATCACCTTCTAGGGGGGCCTTCCTGCCACTCAGCGTGACTTGGGGATGGATGCTCAGGCCACTGGACCCCTGAGGGGGGGACCACTGGAGGAGGCCAACCTGGGGGCAGTGGGTCCTATCTGGGCCCTTCACTCCAGCCACTGTCTTCACTTGTCAAATGAGTTACAAATAAAATGCTTTTAAGATTTGTAGAGCAATTTAATATTTTTAAAAAATCAACATTTCATCCTCTTACACTAACCCCAAACACACACCCACACACCTCAGAAATGAGACGTGGTTTTATCTATCCCTTATGTTTATTTGTTAAACATAATGTTTAGAAACAAAATTGAAAGCCAAGTTGATTTCTTTCGTAATTTAAGCTATATTAACCTGCTACTGATTTTTTTCAGATGAAAAATATTTCCAGAAAAGGATTAGTAATTTGTAGTTGATGGATATTCAACATTAATGTCAACATTGCCTCTCATTTTGTTGTGAATATAAGTTGAATATGCACAAATTACAGTTAAAGAACTTCTGAAACTTTTAACAATAAGAAGGAGGGCTACTTTAATGCTCCAAATTTTGTCATTTGGTTAAAATGTCATGTAGTTGTCACACACACACAAAACAACAGGACATCTTCAAATCCATTTTGTTCAGAAAAAAAGACTTTTTAATGTGATTTCTAAAAGTTATTTAATAGCTAGAGATACACAATCATCATATTTTTGGATATGAGATTTTTTTCTCCTTTAATTTTTTTCTTCTTTTTGGTTTACTATAGAAATTGCCCATACTAGTTTATATTGCTGATGCTGTTATGGTGCTTTTATAGTAAATGATTGATTCTAGAATGGTTATCCGTAAAAGGACATTTTTCTTTTCTCTTTTAGAATATATTTGTTTTTCAAACCTTAATTTTTATTTCTCCTAAGGAGTAGGGTTTCTATTGCATCTAAAGGATCTATGTAGATGTAGGGCTTAAAAGTGAGAATCAGGACAGATTTTAAACCTCTTCTTTCTTGCTCTCCTTCTCCTTCTGTCTCCTTTCTACCCTGTTCTGCTTACACCCAGCCCTGCACCCTTGCCTTGGTGACCTCCCTAGGATTTATTTTCTCTTTCCTTTTCCCTGGGCTCCCTCTCAGCCTCGCTGTAAAGTTCTCAGTCTATCCCTGGTCTTCTCAGCCTGTTGTCATAGTGACAACCACACTCCCAGGAGTAGCAGTCTCATGAGTGGTTGGGATGGACCTGACACCAGGTCCCACAAACAAGCCTGTAACTGTGTGGACTTAGCGGCTCTGGGCAGACGTTTAGCAGCTGGGCCAGAGCTGTCACCATATGGTGTTGTTAGAGAGAAAGAAAGAAAAACGAGAAAGAAGCCCACACTATTAAAAACCTAGGCTGGGGGGGGGGGGGCGGCTAGCGGGCGCCGGGGGCCGAGTGGCAGAATGAAGACCAACGACCTGGCAGCAGCCCCCGGGGATGCTCTGGGCATGGCCTCGGGAACCCCACAGCAGAACAGCCAGAAGGCAGAGGAGAACCCCAGCCTCCTGGACGCGCTCCTCCGCGACTTTCCAGCCCCGCTGGGCCCGGAGAGCCCTTTGCCATGGAAGGTCCGAGGGACGATGCTGATCCAGGAGGAGGTGGAAGGCGAGCTGGCTGAGCTGGCCGTGGGCTTCCTAAGCAGTAGGAGCGCTCGGCCGCCACTCGCTGCCCGCCTGGCTGCTGCAGACGGACCTTCCTGAGTTCAGGAAGTTGCCGGAGCAGGAGGAGGAGGAGGAGGAGGAGGAGGACGGCGATGAGGAGGAGGAGGCCCCTGTGAGCCTGCTGGATGCTGCGGGCCTGGCGCGGAGCCTCTTTGACCGGCTCTGGGAAGTGTGCTGCCAGTGGCAGAAGCAGGTGCCCGTGGCTGCCTGGGTCCCGCAGCGGCAGTGGCTGGTCTCCGTGCACGCCATCCGTAACGCCCGCCGCAGGATGGAGGACCACACGTGTGCCTCCCAGCCTTCAACCTGCTCTTCGGCCTATCGGACTCTGTGGACCGCGCCTACTTTGCCGTGTTCGATGGGCACGGAGGGGTGGACGCCGCGAGGTACGCGTCTGTGTACATGCACGCTGTTGCTGCCCACCAGCCGGAGCTGCCCACTGACCCCGCGGGGGCCCTGCGAGCAGCCTTCCGCTGCACCGATGATATGTTCCTCTTGAAAGCCCCGCGAGAGTGCAGATAAAAGTTACGTTTACACTGTACCCTCATCTATAAGCGTGCAGCAGAATTACGTCTAAAACAACACAAGTACGGTAAAAAACACCTTATTGCTAAAAAATGCTAGCCGTCATCTGAGTCTTCCAGTCGTGGTCTTTTTGCAATAGGAACATCAAAGATGACTGCTCACAGGTCACCATGACAGAGAATAATAATAATGAAAAAGTTTGAAGTATCGCAGGAGTTACCAAAATGCGGCACAGAGACAGGAAGTGAGCAAATGCTGTTGGAAAAATGGTGCCAATAAACTTGCTCGGCGCAGGGTTGCCACAAACCTTCAATTTGTGAAAAACGCACCATCTACGAAGGGCAATAACGCGAAGCAGCAACACGAGGTCCACCTGACCCTCCCCACCCCCCAAACACCTCCCCCGGGCAGGTCTCCCTAGGCTGGTGGTGTCCGCAGTTAGCGCGATGAGGCGCGTTTGTTTCTGAAAGAAGAAAGGACGCATCCAGTCCCTCTGTGACCTTACCGCCCACTGAACCTCACCTCGGAACCTCGGGGGTCCTCCTAGCAGGGTGGATACTAAGATCGTGTCCATTTCTGAGATCGGGAAACAGGCCCAGAGAGCTGAGGCCTGGCCCCGTCGACAAGGCAGGAGGAGACGTGAGGCGGGGAGGGAGGCACCGTCATCAGATGCTCTGAGCACAGACCTCACCAGAATTAACAAGGCTGCATTTGAATCTGAACAGAAAACCTTCCAGGTCTAAGACTGTGAGCTGGGAGCCCCGCCACCCAGGAGCTCAGGGCTGCCGCTCTAGTCAAGAAAGAATTCTCTGAAGCAGAGCTGTTTAGCTTAGGCTGTGTTTATTAAAAACACCTTTGCTGAGACGTTAAAAAACAAACAAACTTAGGCTCGTTCATTGCCTGCTCACTGATGAGGAGTTAAAGGACAAGGTAAAGATAGGTACAAATATTTAGAGAAATGTGACTATAGACAGATGACATTCTGGATAATAAGGGAAATGACATAATTTTAGAACATAGTGAGCCACAGACTTAGGGAAACTAGTTGGAAAAAAATCTCCATTTGAAAAGGACCTAAAGGGTCTCGGAGGAAAACTTGGCAGAGACTAAACAGTCAAATTAGTGAGTGTCTTTCTTAGAATTAAGGCTAGCTCAGGACGAAAATCTGAAAGAGAACAGTTTGCTCCATATAATACCATTTTACCAATAACACTACGTCACAAACCTGGTTCACCCAAGTATTACATTATAGTAAGAATCCAGTAAAGCAAAGGTTGAAGGATGAAAATAAAAGTCCTTCCTCCTTCCCCTCCTCCCCAAATTCATGGAATTGTGGACCTGGAAATCATCTATTTCAACCTTACCCTCAAGGCAGGAAGCCCTTATACAGCAGTTTTAACAGGTGGCCATCCAGGTTCTGCTTCATTACTTCCGGTTGACAGAGAAGTGAGTCATTGCTTCACAAAGCAGCCCATTCTATTTTTAACAAACTTCAGGTAAAAATCCTCCACTAATAAAGAGCTAACACTCATGCTCTATGTACTCTGTGCTAGGCAGAGGCCTCCGTGCATTAGCTGGGAATCCCCACACGACCCCATGCAGCAGGCCCGTGGCTCAGAGCAGCTAACCCCACCACAGCAAGGACGGGGTCTGGATTTAGGTCCAGCCTGACCCCAGAGCATCACATGTAACCCCTGTGCCGTGGGGCCGCAGGTCACACATGCCTCCCTGTAGCTTCAGCCATTCACGCTGGTCTGGACACCAGCGGTCAAGCCACCACTCCCATTCCTCTTCCACTCCAATAGCTTTCAGACACTTGAAGATGGCAACTGTCATCTCCCCGCCCTGCCCCGCAACTCCTCTCCTCACTGTTTATTCAGCGGCAAATTTTTGGAAGCCTCTTTCATCTGGATGACCATCTTCTCAGGATGGGTACTGAAGAGCAAACACAGTAGATAAGGTATAAACAGAGTAATAATTACAGATGAAATTGTCATGTTTTGGCTACCAGATTGAGTGGAGGAAAAGATTTTATAGGTAACAAGCATAAAAATTATCTTTATAGGGGCTTCCCTGGTGGCGCAGTGGTTCAGAGTCCGCCTGCCAATGCAGGGGACACGGGTTCGAGCCCTGGTCTGGGAAGATCCCACATGCCGCGGAGCAACTAAGCCCGTGCGCCACAACTACTGAGCCTGCGCGTCTGGAGCCTGTGCTCCGCAACAAGAGAGGCCGCGATAGTGAGAGGCCCGCGCACCGCGATGAAGAGTGGCCCCCACTCGCCGCAACTAGAGAAAGCCCTCGCACAGAAATGAAGACCCAACACAGCCATAAATAAATAAATAAATAATTTAAAAAAAATTATCTTTATAAATCTTTGCTACTGCATGTATTTATGTGTACTCGCAAATCTTTTCATTACTAACATAGTAATTATCGTTCTAAACACATTATAGTGCTGCATAATGATAACTTATTGCCCAAACTGAATTATATTTCAGGAGCTAAGAATGAATTTGATGGATGCAACCATTTCTGTGCATCTCTGCTACCATGGCAACCAGTTAAAATAGGTTTGTTTAATTAATTAGTTGTCGGTAAAGCACTATGAAGATGAAAACTGCTATAAATAGATGCACAGTGTTTGGTATTAACGCTAGTGTGATTAACATAAACATAAAGTATTTATGGCCGGAGTAGACCAATTCGTTTTCCATTAACAGCCATATTTCATCATTGAATTAAGAAAAGGATTTTTTAAAACTTTTATCACCTTTTTATTTTTAACAAATTTTCTAGTCTCTCTTTTATGCTTCTCTTGGCCAAATCTTAACCAACTCACATCATACACTCAGGCAGAAGAGAAAATTAGTGATAACCAAAGTTTCCTGATGAAAAAGGAATATCTTCTGATGGTGGTGACAATACTCAAATGCCACTGCTGAGCTTTTCCGTTTCCTAAAGCTGAATGCAGGGTATGGAGATCGCCCCGAGTGAGAGCTGGGGGAATGGCCACATCATCCGCCAGGACCTATTTCCCAAAATGGCACAAGGGTGGTTTGCAGGGAGCTTGTCAACCTCCCTTAACTCCCACCAATGCTTATGCAATCGAAGTAAAAACCGCTGCTTGCCATGCAGATGGAACTACTTGACAAGCTCTCCAGATTGTCAAACCTCCAAACAGATGGGCCCCAGGTCTGCCATAGGTTGAAACTCTGGAGCTGCCGTTGCTCCTTTCCTACCTGCCTCCTTGCTATGATCTCTTGAGTCTCCGGGGAGATCTTGTAGCTGAACTACTATCATGGAATTTAGAAGTGGGAAGACCCACCCACCCTCTACTCTAGCTCCCTGCATTCTAAGAGTTGAGGTATTTCACAGATGAGGAAAAACAAAGTTCAGAGTTAACTGAACTCAGAGAGTGCTGGGCTAGGCTGGGCTGGGCTGGGCTCCATTTGGATTGTGGTAGGGTTACGTGGCTGGTTGGAAGTCTTATCCTCAGGTAGACTGAGAATACCTTCCGCTATCCTAGCTTAAACCAGATCCATGAACCTCTGGCTGGGTCCATTTAAATGGATTCAATGGACTACCTCATTGCCAGTAATTGAAATGTCCTCGTTTACATGAGGGCAAGGAGTGAATGCTCAGGCCTGGGCTCCTCTTTAGATGGTGCCCACCTGGGGCCAGAATAAGACAAAGGATGAACATGACTTCAATATTTCCCTTCCTCTGAATACCCTGTGCTTGCACGTTGGCTTCTGTAGCAGTGTCTTACGCTCTTTAACATCCCTTGGTGTTAAGCATGCTCAGATGTTAACATCTGCAGCCCTCCCACCGCACGTTAGATTTACCCCTCCTTGGAGTCATCCTTTGTGACTGACAAGGACTCTTACAGAAAAGGCATCACCAGCATCTCCATTCCCAGGTTATGTATTTGTGGTTTAAAAGAATCCTTCTGTCTGTTAAGCCTAAGGAGTGACTGAAAATGGCAATTTCAAGTCTATGGAAGATCAGTGGGAGAATTCCTGTGCTGAAGAATCTAACCTGAGAAAGAAAGGTCTGGCTTGCAAGATACCAGATGGGATGCTGTTCAAATGCAGCTTGTATGTAACTGCCTGCTGGAGATGCTGTGGACGGAATGCAGGTGACCTTGGGCCAGAAGGCCTTTCAGGTGCCTCCAGCCCCAAGATTCTTAATGACTGTGTTGCATGAATGGCGGCTCGATTCACTGGTGGTCAGTGGCCACTTGGAGAGGCTTTCTTACACCTCTACAGAGCTCTGTCCTTAGCCCTGGCAGTGCTTATCAAACTGTATCAGTTCAGAAAGTTGGAATTATCAGCCCCATGTGGCGTAGTGAGAAAGAGGCACTCACAAGCTCTCAACAAGTGGGGGCCATGGGCTGATCTAACAAGGTGGCACTGGAAGACCTTCTCTTTATCAAAATACCCATCTCTCTTCTCATCCTTATCATCTGTTTTGTGCTCCTATCTCAACATCTACCTTCTCTTCCCTAACACTAAGCCCTGTGTCTAAATATATGATCCTTTTTCCTCTCTTTACAGGATTTTGTTCACTCAAGAGGTCTTCCCTGAACTCTGTTAATCTCCCTAATTTATATCTTACCTTTCTCCTTCCTTTATATTCCAAACTCTTACCAAAAGAAATAATATCTGGGACTTCCCTGGTGGTGCAGTGGTTAAGAATCTGCCTGCCAATGCAGGGGAGACGGGTTCTATCCCTGGTCTGGGAAGATCCCACATGCCGCGGAGCAACTAAGACCGTGCGCCACAACTAGTGAGCCTGCGCTCTAGAGCCCGCAACCCACAACTGCTGAGCCCGTGCTCCGCAAAAAGAGAAGCCACCGCAATGAGAAATGTTTTAGTTAGGGTGGTCTGAGGAGATGATGTTGGAGCATTGACCTGACAATGAGGGAACGTACCACAAAGACGGGAGGGGAGCCTGGGGAGAGGGCAAAGGTCATGAAATGGGAGCAGTGAGAGGATCCTTGTGGTTGGTGCAGAGCACTAAGGACCAGGGCTCAGCATGAAGGCTGGAGTCCAGGTCTTTGGGTCTGAAGGCCATGCTCAGAATTTGGATTTAGATTTTAACTGGTGGGGATACCTTAGAGGATTTTAAGCCTGAGAATAACTTGGCCTGATTACATTTTAAAAGATCACCTACTGCTATGTGGAGAATAGATCATGGAGTTTGCAGCAGGACAAGAGTGATGACAGGAAGACCTATAAGATTCAGTTGTCAGGTAAGAGAGTCTTGGGGCTTGGACCAGAAAATCCATGCAGGTGACGAGCTTGCTGAAGAAGCTACATGTGAGGGGCTGTGTCCCTTATTACTGGAAGTATCCGGGAAAGGGGGGAAGTCAGGGATGTTGCCCATGAGTCAGGTTTGGACAACATGGTATGGAAGGTTTTGCTACCACCAACATTCTACACCCTATGAGACTTGATCCCATTTTATGTAGAACCTGCCTTATCTGCTTTCTATATGGCTCCATAACCCTGTAAGTCAGAAGACAAAAGGGACAGGCATTAGCGCAGAGGTCAGAGCTAACTGGAGCTGGTCTAGCTAGTTATCCTACCTTTAGGAGCTGACCGGTCCCCAGTGTAGTAGGGTGATTTGCCATAATGAATGAGCCCCATTGCATGACACCCATTTTACTTATTTACGTGGAGTCAGAATCCCCTGAGCCTTAAATTCATAGTAAAAGGGGTATCAATTTCTGAAGATTAAATGAGGGAATGTATAAAGTTTATAGAAATCTAAGTTACTAAAAAGTATAAATTTTTATAGAAATCTGTTACTATTCTTACTTAAATGAAATTCAGTGCAAAAGGTACAATAAAATGTTTTATAATGTGCTCTGTCCCTTTGGAAAGCTGTAACTGCTGGAAATGCTACAATTCTTGAACTTGCTGGGCCAGACCCAAGGACAGCTACGTGTCTTTGTATACAAAGTTAATATGTGTCAGACAAACACGCTGGACTATAAGCCCAAGCAAATTTTCAGTAATGAGACAAGGGTAAGAGTAAGAAGTAAGTGTGTCCCAACATGCTCTGAACAACCACTATTCCTCTGTTTTCATGTCATTAGCACAATTTTTCTGCCATTTTATCTTTTCTCATGAAAAAGAAACCAAAAACTGTGATTTCTAGTATTATTTCAAAATTGTGCTTTTCCTATGTGGTTTTTAAAAAAATATCCATTTATTTTTTAAAATTAATTAGTTTATTTATTTATTTATTTTTGGCTGCGTTGGGTCTTCATTGCTGCACACAGGCTTTCTCTAGTTGCGGTGAGCGGGGGCTACTCTTTGTTGCAGCATGCGAGCTTCTCATCACGGTGGCTTCTCTTGTTGCGGAGCATGGGCTCTAGGCGTGCGGGCTTCAGTAGTTGTGGCATGCGGGCTCAGTAGTTGTGACTTGCGGGCTCTAGAGCGCAGGCTCAGTAGTTGTGGTGCACGGGCTTAGTTGCTCTGCGGCATGTGGGATCTTCCCAGACCAGGGCTCGAACCCGTGTCCCCTGCATTGGCAGGTGGATCCTTAACCACTGCACCACCAGGGAAGCCCTCCCATGTGGTTTTATAGAGAGCAAAGGAATGAAGAAACATATTTGAAAAAGGGAGACAAGAGATAATCAAAACTGAATTTTGTTCTAATTCTCTTCTGAATTCTTTAACTTGCACATTGTCATAATTCAGATCTTTACATGAATTTCATCATCAAAGAAACTTTAAGGGGAAAAGAGAATTTCTCTTTTCATTAAAATTGTTTTATTTTATGTGTATGTGTTTATATGGAAACAAAACAAATCTGATGAGAAACAGCTGGATGAACATGTGGTTTCAAAACCGTTACATAATAAAAGAGGAAAAGACTCAGATTCCCACATTGCACCCAACATATGGTATTTCATCCCTACAGCACCCCTCCCCCCACTTTTTAAAGGATATCAAATTCTAAAGTGATTTCACAGGTGACCCACCTTCTAGGATTACATTCTGCAAACTTATTTCCCTCCACATGCTTAGTGAAATGCGGGGTGAGGCTCCCAGATAAGTGAGCCCCCCACATGTTCTTCTCCAAGCAAGCCTAGGTGTGTGTTTAAAACCAAAATGTCAGGCATGATAAATCTAGGTCTATAATATATAAAGTGAAGAAAATCATACGTAACAGTAGAATATCAATGATTGACATATCAAAAACCTTTAATTCTATGCCAGCAAAGTAGGTTGTCTATAAGTTGACCAGGTCCAGACACCAACAGAATTTCTGCAGTTTTCTTTAAAAAAAGGTCTGGGACATAAATAAAAGCACCTCATGAAAGTGCTTTTTTCACGGGTCACTGAAACTCAAAATCACTGAATTTATGAAGAGTTCAAAGGAATATCATAAATCCACATAATAGGCTTGAGCACTGGCTTGGGTGCTTTAATTTCATTCATAACACTTGATATTGCTGCCAAAATTTCAATTTTCTCTCTCTTTCTTTTTAATTGAATGAAATACCTATAAAAGAATCATACTTCCTAAAAAGAAAGCACAGCTTTACAAGAGAAGAATGATGACTCTCATCTCCAATTAAATACAACTTCCATCTTGGTAAAATTGAATAAAGGAATATGCTACCAGCGAGTTGGCCAGTAATGCAGGTAGGAGGGAGGGAGCTACAAAAAGACCGGGTCCTTACTTATCCTACCGCCTCTCCCCAGGAATCTGGTACATGTCCATAAACTACTTTGACCTTATAGAAAATGGGTGGAACAGAAAAGAGTAGAAAAAAAAAAGAGTAAAGACCCAAGACATGAAGCATGTTAACCAGGAGGCCAGGTCTATGTTCAGCATCAGACCACACATTCTGCCAAATATCATAGACTGGCAAACAGCATATTTGGCCAAAATGATTGTGGTAAGAATCCACAGGTGTGGAATCATGCTACATAAACAAGATCTCGAAGCAGTTTTAGTGGTAGCTCAGGGTCAAAAACCTTTCCATTTACTGTGATATTCAGCCAAACAGAGCTCCCACACAATCCTCTCATCTGGTCATGCTTTTGTGGGGCTGTGGACTCTACAATCCCTCCCACCTGGGAGGAAAATGGGATCCAACCTATTACTTTTGCAGGCCACCTTTAGGTTCATAGGTGGGGGGAACTACCGTGACCACATATTGTGTCAGGGCTCAGATACTCACATAGGCATTAACCACATGATGATTTTTCTGCAGGACCTGAGTCTTTTTCGTCTCCTCTCCCCACGCTGCTGGCCAGTCTCCCAGCTCAGGGTCTGGAGCAGCTGTGTCTGGGGATCTGTGCTCAGGACCGTGCCCTGCCCCTACTGCAGTCCCCCCACCCCACCCCTCGAACAACCGCATTCAGGACTAAGTAAGATTCTGTGCTGCACCCGGCTCCTCCCTGTCAGGGCCTATCACTTGTATTGATCGCTCTCTGCTTATTACTCTTGCCCAGGCACTCATCACCTCACAGCTGACTAATTCCTGCAATCTCCTGGCTGCCTTCCCCCCTCAAACCCATGCTGCAAACTAGTACCAGCCTATACCTTCAATGGTAGCCTCCCTTCTCTGAGCCAGACTGGGGTAACGCAAACAACCTGGACTTTGGAGCAACAGATGGGATTCAAATCTAGGCTCCATGATTAATTAAGTCACTAACCAAGTCACTCTACCCTTAAACTCATTTACTAACCTGTAAGTGTGTTAATCCCCACCTGGTTATCAAATAGATTAAATAAGATTATATCAATTGTATCCTTGAAAGCATCTAGTACCCGGTTTATAGCAGATATTAAATGAATGTAAATTATTATCTGTTCTTTTTCACTGTATTTACTGTTCTTTGTCAACTCATTCCATGGTCTTTAATCTAGTCACCAAGACCAGGTCTTTTTCTCTAGGAGTTTGCAGTCTGGTGCAAACAGTAAAACATTGGTGTATTCCCCCCTTTTTTGGACCAAATTCAAGACAACATTTATTCAACAAACACAGTTAGTGTCAACTAGATACTAGATGCTGTACGAGCCAACTATATCAACATGAAATACAATAAAACATGAAAAATACTGTGAGAGCAAAAGAACTATGAAAGTTCTATGAGAACCTCGCTCTGTGGTGTACCACAAAGCTTCACAGAAGAGATTCTCCAAGGATGAATAGGAGTTTGTTGGAGAGATGGGGAAGGCTATATAGAAAAATGTGAAGGCTTAGGTATGCTCTGGGGAGACAGGCAGATGAGACTTTTGAAGAAGTTAAGGCCCAAATTGTGAAAATCCTTGAATGCCATTATAAAGGGTTTGGACTTTGTTACAGGCAACTGAGAGAACATTTTAAGGAGAGAATGATATGAAACCAAGAGATTCACAGTTCCATTGAAAAAGTTCACCAAAGGGCCGGGATAGTTCTCTTATATGTCTTTTATTTTGAATATACCAGAAGTGTTAAGGGAGTTGAGACTGACAGTAGCCAAACTCCCTTGAACACAGCCAAGTATCTTTCCTGGAAAAATAAGAAGCATTTCTAAGCAAAAGCATAAAGCTCTTGAAAATAGCAGTTCCCAGTAGCTGTTTTCTAGGACTGATTCTACAGAAGTTTACCCAAGTGATTAGAAAACTCTTTGCTCTTGCAAAGATGAGGTCTCCTTACCTACCAAAAGAAAGGTAATAATTCCTTACCTCCATAACATTTCTGCATTAAGAGGGGAAGGAAATTCTAGAAATGGAAGAAAGTAAAAGAAACCAGCCCTCTGATTCAGCCAAAATCAACTGAGGTTGGCTGTGTTGACAGGAGGCTGCTAACAATTGTTGGGCACCTTCTAGGTGTCAGCACTATGCTGGATGCTTTATACACGTGATCTCATTTAATCCTCACAATAACCTACCAAGTAGGCATTTTTACTCCCAGTTGAATTCAGGGCTTTCATCAGTCTAATTACTAGTTTCTCAAATGTTTTCCTTTAAATATTCTTTTTGTCCATAACCATCATCCCTTACATCTTGTTCAAGTTTAGTTTGGGTACAAATTTTACTAGAATTATCCAATAAGAAACAAGAAAATATGTGTAGAACAAAGATGAAATAACTAGATCTTACACTTTCGGACCTGACAGGGACTCTGATTTTAGCATTGATCGGTTTCCTTTCTTGGGCTGTCACTTATTCATTCAGCAACTATGAGCGAAGCTCCTGGCACCATGCATCTGGCTGAGGTCAGACTTGGCAAAGGGCCATGCCTACTCTTTCTCACTCAGTCCTGGCACTCTACCCCTTATCATTCCCGTCTGCCTCTTAAAACACCCAAGTGTAACTTTGCCTTGAATTTCCAAGGCAAGGTAAACTTCTTTTTTCTTCCAAGTTTGATGCAATATTGGATTACCCAAGTAAAACACCAGGATGCTAATCCTTTTAGTAAGATCTGATGAGGTTTTGTTAAAGCTGACAAAGGAAGTTTCAAAGAAATACTGTTGACACTGCTAAACAGTATTTAATAATGAAGCTTACTATCATTCAAGTCTTGGTAAGTGAAATGGTTGGTTGGTCTTGCAATAGAAGAAAAGGCATTAAACTGGATAGGAACAGGGACAAAGTTCTCAGGTGTGGGCCTCAGGTGAGCACCTGTTTTTGATCAAGAGTGCTCTCTATCCTCAGGTGAGCACTTGTTTTTGATCAAGAGTGATCTCTATCCAACCTCAGTTCACATAGCAGCTGGACAGTGAGGGGTTAAATCTTAGGGCTGGCAGCCCTGGGACCTACAGCTGCCAGCAATTACATTTGTCAGCATTTCCTCTGCAAATCCCACTACCTCCCTGGGGCTCAGTGCCAGCAGGTCTCTTACTCCTGTGTATGTGGGGACATGAATCTGTTTGCAGGAAGCAGGAACTAAGCTAGGTGCTTGAGTAGATGAAGTACTTAAGAGCCTCAGGCGAGCAATGCAGTGCCACTCAGCTGTTTATCTGCTAATGACAAAATGCATTGCTGATCTGCAAGCATGGAGGTCTCTAACTGCGCAGTCCTTGGCACTCTGGGGTAGCCCTCATGTTCCTCCAGGTTATAGCAGTAAGATGCATCGTGCAGATTTCATTACAAGCAAGGGATTCAGGATCCTGTAATTGGAGAGGCCATAAAATGGTCATTTATCGTAAAATATCTCCTAGCCGGATGATATAATTCTGCCATTAGGGACTCAGGCCCTGAGATAAGCATCATTCTTCCTGCAGTGTCTTCCTCCGATACAAGCCTCTGGGAGGTGGAGCGTGCAGGGGACAGATGAATGGAAGAAAGGACAAAGAAGAGGGAGACACAGAGTGCGGTGAGGGAAGGAAACAGCCTATGCTGCGTGCACAAGCACACTGCTGAGCCCAGGGGACAGGGAGCACGTCTGTCTATCAGCCATTCCCCCGCTTCTTGCATAATACAAGGTGGGTATTCAATAAGGACGTGCTGAATGATGTGACTTAAAAGGCAGAGGACCAGCTCTCTCCTGCCTAAGAACGGGAACCCATCAGAACAAGGATCCCAAGGTGCCTGTGCTCCTGGCAGAGTCTTCCCCAGGGCCGATGCTGTGGCCAGGTGGGCCTCCTGCTCTGAAGTTTCTGCTGTCAGGTGACACCTACACACAGCCTAGTGTCATTGAGTGTCTTGTGGTTGGATTTTTTTAGTGAAGTTTCATGCACATTCGCCTTCTATCCTTGCTTATGCATCCTCTCCACTGAACGGCCTGGCAGCACCCTTGGCTTGCCCAAACCTGGAGACAAGTAGCGTTTGCACATCCAGAGTTTCCAAAGAACAGGGCAGACGCCTCTAACTCATTCTCCTGAAGCCTCGCGAGAAGTGGCAGCCAGGGTGAGGCCAGGCTTGATGACCGCCCCCGGGACTAAAATTAACCCAAATGCCAGTGGGCCTGGTGGGACGATGGAGCCAAACTCCTGGCCCTTCACTGAGAAGCGGCCCCACCCTCTCCTACAGGGCACAGAATCCTGGCAGACCTATCACCTAGGTGGCAAGAGCAGTTAGAGATGTTTTTTATGGGATCTTTTATGAGGGCAGAGTGTACTTTCTCCCCATCTAAAGCCCACACCTTTGAAAGTCAGGTTTCTGAAGAAATGGTTTATAGCCCTGAGCATGTGAAAACCATTTAGCTCACAAAGATATATGGATAAAATAGTGGAAGGTGCTCAGCTGCTGAATTAATACGTTATGTACTCCGAGCAACTTAACTGCCAGAATGCTATATATCCTCATATGTCCTTGTGGAGAAAGGAGGGAAGAAAGACAGGAGGAGACCCCACATCATCAGCGTGGTAGGTAAACGTGAGACCTGTGAGTTGCTGGGCTGCAAGGTGCTTGTGAATCCGTAAGCAGCTGCGTTCACAAAATAGAGAAAACTCACTGCTAGGGTCCGATCTAGTCTATACGAGCAGGGAAGCAAGGAAACAATCAGGTTTTCTCACTTTACGCAGATTTGGCAGAGCTGCCTTAGGCTCTGTATCAGTTTGCTAGGGCTGCCACAACAAAGTACCACAGACTGGGTGGCTTACATAACAGCAATGTATTGTCTCACAGTCCTGGAGGCTGGAAGTCCAAGATCAAGGTGTCAGCAGCGTTTGTTCCTTCCGAGGACTTTCTCCTTGTCTTGTAGGGGTCACCTTTCCCTGTGTCCTCTCAGGGTTGCCCTCGTCTGTGTGTCGTCTGGGTCCTAATCTCTTCTTATAAGGACACCTATTAGATTCGGGTCCACCCATATGACTTCATTTCACCTTAATTACTGCTTTAAAGGCCCTGTGTCCAAATACAGTCACATTCTCAGGCACTGGGAGTTAGGACTTCAACATGCAAATTTGGGTAGGTGGGTGGAGAAACAGTTCAGGCCCTAGAAGGAGGGGACATTCTCCAAGGAGGAGGGAGGAGAACCTCCCCCATCACTGTACCAGGAATCCCTTACACCTAAATCACACGTATGATGAGCTTCTGGTGCTTCTAAGAGTTTCCTGTGCCTCTAAGATCTGTGACAGAGGATGGTGACAAAGATGGCTTTATTTCCTCATCTAATTAAAAGGTGGAAACCTAGATATTTTCTCTCCTCAGCTCCTGAGCCTGCTTTGAATAGTGGGACAGCAGGGTGTCCTGGCAAAACCCATGGTGTGAAGCCAGACTCCCTGCATTTGAATCCTATGCCTGCCATGTATTAGCTTAACCCATTAGTGAAAAACAATCATGACAAGGGAAGGGATGGAACAATTAAAATCCTCAGTTCCAGCCAGCACCTAGCAGAGAGTTGAAACTCTTAAAGAAGCCCAGATTTTGGAAACATAATACTTTTTAAAAAAGTATTTATTTACCTATTTATTTGGCTGCACCGGGTCTTAGTTGCGGCATTTGGGATCTAATTCCCCAGCCAGGGATAGAACCCGAGTCCCCTGCATTGGGAGTGTGGAGTCTTAACTGCTGGACCACCAGGGAAGTCCCAAAACATAACACTTTTGTTCGAACAAGCCAGCCAGTTTGTGATGGAGATTGCAACAATTCTTAGATCAAGAGTTCAGTACTTAGGATGCAGGTCAAGGAGGCCATGTCAACTCTTCCTAGTTAGTCTTTGAGGTCTGCAACTTGCAAATGAGAAAAAAGAAAGTGATCTAATTTAAGTGACCCCGCCACCCCAGGGCCTGCGAGGTGAGCCTGAGTGTGCTCTTTGAACTAGACACAGAAATGCACTGGGTCTACACCCTTCACCTACATCCCCTCCTGGCAGACAAATAATGGCTTATGAGGCTTAGGAAACACTGAAAAAGGTATAGGATTAAACAAATGGGCTGAAGGCCTCCTGTGAGCCAGGACTTAGTCACACACATCCTCTCCCAACTGCCTCAGTGTCCAGAGGAGGAAACCAAGCCTCAGGAAGAGAAGAGTTTGCCCAAGTTCATTGGCTCATAAGACTTGAATACAACCTGTGATGTCTGATTCTGAGTCCAGTGCTCTTCCAGTTTCACCAGATTTGGTCCCAAGCCCACCATCCTGCTACCCACCCTGCAGCTGGAGTGTTCATTTAAGCCCATGTCTGATCAAGTCTCCTCTTTGCTTCAAGGCCTTCGACAGCTCCATGGCTCTTAGAATAAACACACAGCTTCTTATCCTGACTTGTGAGACCCTCCTCCCTGGCGTCTTTCACATTCCATGCCTGCACCCCTCCACTTGCTGTCCTCTTTCCAGGCCTGAGTCCTGGTCAAGCCCTCTCCCTGCACAAGAGCTCTCTGCAGGCTGGCCCTCCTCGGGCCTCCATCTTTGCCTTGATGACCAGCACTCATCCTTCAGTTCTTAGTTCCATTGTCCCAGGTCCAGGGAAGACTTCTCTGCTATCTGGGATTAGACCACACCCTCTATTATGCACTTGCATATGACCCAGCACTGCTCCTTTCCAGCACTTTCCACAGCTCATACTTATTTGTGTGATTAAGGCTAGTCTTCGATTATCTACAAACTCCATGAGTGCAGGGACCTTGCTTGTTTTCACTCATTAGGGGGCCTCCAGCACCCCGGTAGTGCTGACACATAGTAGGCACTTAATAAATATTTTTTGAATGGATTAATGAGTGTATTTGCACGCTTTTTTTCCTTTTCTATTTATTTTGCTGCTGGAATAGGGAGATTGGCTCTGGGGCAGTAGAAGGGCTTGAAGAAATTAAAATCCCCCATCACAATAATTGCTCCTTCCTGGGAATGCCTGTAGAGCTATTTGTCATCGTGTCGTGCTGACTTACAATCAGGTGAATAGCACATTACCATCTACCCCTGTTCAACTGAGGGCAGGGGCCATACTTTATCCTTTATTAGATGCACTGCACCTAGCACAGTGCAGGCACTCACACACTTGTTGAAGGAGGAAAAACACAAAGAGCTAACTGAAAATGACAGCTACATAAGATGCTGGAAAGAGATGGCATGATACAGGAATAAGATCTCTCAGCTCAGATGTCAAGAAATTTAGAGCACATGTAGCTGGATTAACTCCAGGAAGGAATAGGAAAGTCTCTTCCCTTGATACCACAACAAAGGAAGAGGGAACAATTGTAGAAATAAAAATAACGATGATGGGGATGGGGGTATTCACTCCAGGTGCCTATGTTGCTTCCCTCTAGTCTTTCCTTGGTGAGATCCTCAAGTGGGAGTGAGGGTGGATGGGAAAAAAGACAGACTTGAAGAGAGCAGAGACGGTCTGGGAAAGCTACTGTATAAGAAAGCCAGAAGGTTCATTAAAAATATAGAGAGTTATGAAAGCAAGTGTCAAGGGCTGAGAATTGGCTTGCTATAAATATGTGTACCATTTCTTGGGATTTCTTCAGCTGTGCTTCAATACCTAAA
Source organism: Balaenoptera acutorostrata (assembly GCF_949987535.1). NCBI lineage: Eukaryota > Metazoa > Chordata > Mammalia > Artiodactyla > Balaenopteridae > Balaenoptera > Balaenoptera acutorostrata. The sequence goes on along the minus strand of NC_080084.1, from coordinate 4,586,417 downwards.
TCCAGAGCTTGATGAACGGGGTGGAGGCTCGGGGTTAATACAGCTCATCAAGGGGTCCCAGTTGGGGAAGGAGACCAGTGACTCCAGCAGGGAGAGATGGTCCATGGGAAGTGGGAGGAGCCTACCCATGCACATGCATACACACGCACACACACACACACACACGCACACACACACATACACACAGTCCTCTCCTCCTAACAGAGAGAATAGGAGAACATAAGGTCCTCATGGGAGAGAATCCCAGGTCCTGGGACAGAGTTATTTAAAGAAAGGCAAGTTTCTTATATGATTAAGAGATGAAGTAAGGATATAGAGAGATGTACAGTAAAATGGAAAACACCCAAAGCACAATCAAGAGAGAACATACCCCATGATGAAACCATTTTACTAAGAAGCAGCTTGGACCAAGATCATCTTGGCTGATCCTAGTCTAGGGCTACATGTCTGGAGCTGGAGCTGGTAAATTGGTGTCTGCCCACAAAGTTACCTCGGATCACCTGGCTTGTGCTTGTGTTGTCCTAGGCTCAAGGAGAACAAGGTCACTCTGATGGCGAGCACGGTTATGTAATAGAGATCAGGGAGCCAGACTCGCTTTGCTGATACAAGAGTTAACCTGCAGTCAAGGTGACTGGGGTGGTTTGGCACCTGCCCAGAGAAAAGACAGATATTCCAAGGAGAACAGCCTGGTGACGGGAACCCTTAAAGTCACAATTTGTTGAATCCTTTGAAAATAATAAAATTAATGGGGTCCCTCCCATTAGAAGAGTTATAGAAGCACCCAGGGTGCTGGATTCTGGATGACCTTTTCGCAGCCAGAGAGGGGAGGTAAGCTGCCTGACCCTGTTCCCACCTACCCCCTTCACCCCACTTAGAAGTCAAATGCCCTCTCTCCTTCTCTCTCCTCCCTCCTTCCCACTAGTGGCCTCCCTGCACTGCCTCAGATGCACCACCTAAGGGCAAGAAGGGAAAATGTCTCCCCTGGTCAGGACCAGTAGTTGAGACACTGATCAGGGGATACGTAGGATGTTTGGGGAGGGGGCTATTTGGGAAGAGGCTAGGAGGAAATGAGTCTAGTTAAAAGGCTACCAAAAACAGTTCCAATGTAAAAACAAACTACAAACTAGAGAATGACATGCTGAACACTCACATGCTTACCTCCGGCTTTATCCAATCGAAACGTTATGTCATATTTGCTTCAGATTTTTCTAAGGGAGATCATACTTTATAGACACACCTAAGGCCCTCTATGTATCTCTTCCTCATCCATTTCCCTCTGTTGCTTCCTCCTCAGAGTAACAGCCACTATCCTGAATTCTGTGTTCATCCTGCTCATGCGTGTTTCTAACTTTTAATATAAATTCACCTCCATAAAGAGCACGTGGTATTGTTCTTCAGGGTTTTAAAACTTTTTAAAACGTAACCTGGGTCTATTACTAATCAACTGCAATTTGCTTTTTTTCACACAATATTTTGTTTTTGAAAATATTTTGAGATAGTTTTTCAGACTTGATTTTGAGATTTTTTGAAATTGTTTTTGAGATGTTGATAGTTGTAGCTCAAATTCTTTCAGTTTATCTGCTTTGTAGTATTATTCTGTTAAATAAACGCATTATAATTTATCCATTTTTCCCATCAATGGACATTTGTTTCCTTTTTTTTTTTTTTTTTTTTTGCTTTTACAAACAATAATGTAATAAACATTTTGTACATGGTTCCTTGCTTACATATACAAGATTTTCTTAAGAGTATAAGACCTAAAAGTAGAATTTGAGGCTAGGAACAGTGGAAAGATTTTTGTCTGTTTTGTTCACTGTAGTAGCCCCTGTACCTAGAGCATTCCCTGGAAAAGAAAAAAGGGAAAGAAGAAAGAAAGAAGGAAAGAAAGAAAAGGAAAGAAAGAAAGAAAGAAAGAAGAAAAGAAAGAAAGAAAGGAAGGAAGGAAGGAAGGAAGGAAGGAAGGGAGAAAGAAAAGAAGAAAGAAAGAAAGGAAGCAAGGAAGGAAGGAAGGAGGAAGGAAGGAAGGAAGGAAAGAAGGAAAGGAAGGAAGGAAGAAAGGGAGGAAGAAAGAAGAAAGGAAGGAGGATGAAGGGAGGGAGGGAGGAAGGAGGAAGGAAGGAAAGAGGAAGGAAGGAAGGAAGGAAGGAGGAAGGAAGGGAGGGAGGAAGGAGGAAGGAAGGGAGGGAGAGAAAGAAAAGAAAAGAAAAAAGAAAAGAAGGCAAATGGGTTTTTGTTGGACTAATGAATAAAATTTTTATTTTTGTTTCCCTAAGCTAAAAGTGGACTCCTTCAGGTTGTGTCTCTCTGGTCCATGAAGTCTCTTCCGCTCTGACCCTCCCACCTGCACTGGGACATGGAGCGGTGTGCAGCCCTGCCGGGCCAGGCCTGTAGAAATCTCCCACCTGGAAACATCCACACTCTTCCCCCTTCTGCTGGCTTGCTGCAGTTACACATCTTGGAAGCTTCATGTACTATTTGTGGAGCCATGTGAATCATATGACTGATAACAGCCTCCCCCTGCCCTGCACATACATTCTGGATTGTACATGAATTAAAAGTAAACATTATTGTGTTGGGCCGCTAGGATTTGGGGATTTATCTGTTAAGCCCCCAGTGTTACCCTAACTCATCCAGGGACGGTGACAACGCGGTGATGACTGTCTCCGTGGTGCCTGGCAGAGTTTGTGGCATGCGACAGAGACTGAATAATACTTGTCGAAGGAAGGGAGGGAGAAAGGGATGAAGGGAGGAAGGAAAGGAGCGAAGAAGTTGTGTTTCCAGAGCTCTGCAATCATGTTGCATGGCGTCAACTCCTCTGCCCCATGTGCCTCCATTTGCTTCCTCCCATCGCCTCAACTTCTCTTTATGCTGAAAAATGCAGTGAGGAATCTCCACCTGGGCATTTGCCAAGTGTAGTCTGGGGAATTCATATTTTTGGTAAATTTAGTTTTAATAATACCTGTAAGCTGATTAAATGGATCTAAACCTATTTTATAGAAATAGGATCTTAAAAAGGCCTATTCTCAAAGAGGAATCATGATCATAAATTTTCCCCTTAATAACATCTAATAATGCAAACAATTTTTAATCCTGATATATCTGCAGTTCTAGGCTTGAGGGACTTTTGAACTAAATAATTTAGAAAGCAAGAATATTACATACATTATACATTGTAGGTGTATGTGATATTATACACATTGTACACTGTAGATGCATGTGATATTCTATACGTTATATATTACAGATGTATGTGATATTATACAGTACATTGTAGATGTATGTGATATTATGTAAATTGCACATTGTTGATGTACATATATCATACATTGCAGATGTATGTGATATTATATACATTGTACATGATAGATGTATGTGATATTACATACATTGCCAGCAGAAGGAACATTTGTGTTGAAAGCTTCTCTACCCTGTTTTCTCCTCCTTCCTGGGCATGTGGAAGATGCCATATTCAGATCCTTGGCAAGTAGGAGGTACCATGTGATTAGCCTCAGCTTGTGTGAGTGGAAGAGATGCGTGTCGCTTCTGGGTTTGCGACAGTGAGAATCCTCTGCTTGAACTCTTGATCTCTCTTCTCTTTGCCTATTTGATTTTGCATGAGCAAGAAGTAAATCTTGGTTGTGTTGATCCACTGAGATTCAGGGGTTGCTGTGTTGCCAAGGAACGGTTTAGCCTAGCCTGACTAATACAACAGCTGAAAAGGGAGTTCATACGTAACCCACGACACGTGTACGTCCTAGACGACTTGTAGCCTTTTTCACTGATCTACATCCCTAGTCCTGGGCTGAAAGAACTAAGCTATGTATTTCAGTCTCGACACAGCAAGGAAAGGCAAAGGTTCAGAAACGGTAAGTGTAGATGGTGCTCAGGGTAAAGGGTGTTGACAAAGCAAAATTACACAGTTAGGCCCAGTATGTTGAAATTTTAGACCCAACAGAATCCACACCCCATTCTGTGACCTGTGGCCACAGAGATTTAATCTTCTCAGTGGTCCCTGTTCCTGTGTTCAGATTACACTAAACATGACTGGAAAGCCATTCCACCAAACAAAGTCAGACACAGAATTCAACACAATTCAGCTTTAGTCTCCATGCCAATGATGTGGCAAGAGAACACACTGATTCCCAAGATCATCTGCTCTCATACTAAAAAGGCTTCCACATGAATTATTAAAGATACAGTCTATGAAAGGTAGTTCTATTATCTTGAAAATCTATGTTTCTTGGTCTGATTTTTTTCTTCCTTGATGTTAAATACTGCCTCTTGTGGCTGTTCTTTGTTTGAGTTTTAATCTCATTTAAATGTGATCATTTACAGCAACTTTCTCATGGGAGAACTTCCTTCCCTTTCATCTTTTTCAAATACAGGCCAACAAAAGATGTTATTTCAGAGCAAAATCTAAAACTCAGGAGCCACAGAGGAAACCTGTTCCGGTCTCTGGGTAGTTTGCTATGTTGCAGCTTTGCAAATAAGGAAATCTGACCCTCCTCTACCATAAGTAATCAGACCAGGCAGAATCTGCATGTTTGTATTATTTGGGACATTTGTATTAAAACTAAAATGTGTCTTGGAACTGTTCCTCTCAGTAGAAGAGAAGTAAGCCAGAGTTTTGACTCATTGTACAATTACAAGGTAAAGAGAAGGCTCCTGATGGAAAGATTGGACAGATTCCTCATCTGCAAGCTGACAAGCACAGAGAGATGCTCGGGCAGACCAAGCTATGGCTAAGTGGAGTCCAAGTTAGCAAGGCATAGTATCATTTTAAAATTTCAACAGGCAGCAAGCATTCCATTCAGACTCCAAAATACACATTGTGTCTGTGAATTTTTCCCATTACCAGTCATTTTTTCCACCAAGACTGTACATACTATAGGCACAATTTGGAGACTTTATGGGTTAGCGAATTGGTGTCCTGTCCCTGACCTGAGACCAATGCCCAGGAACGCATGAGAGCAGCAGACAGAGCGACAGGAGAGGGAACTGTCACTGTGACCGTGCCTGGGTGCAAAGTGGGCATAAGCAGATGGGAGAGCAACACCCACATGATGGACGGATGGAACACCTTTAGGGAATCGCAACTGAATATATATAACTGTTGTAGATTTGAAAAGTAAGTCTGTTAGTGCTTTCCCAAATCAGGGGAGAGGTTATAGGGAATCCTAATATTTTCAGCATTTAGAATTGAGTGACTTTTGGATTCTTCCTAAATTGTTCTTCAGAGAAACAGTAAGTTATATATTCATCTAATAAGAAAACTCCTATATGCAGTAAGTTTCAAGGAAAATCATGGTTTGTTTTTATAAATCGGCATCTATAGTAAAGGAAAAACTCCAAATTTTCATTTGTGTTTTAGTTGTTTAACTTTTACATATAAATTTCATATAATTTTTTTTAATTAATTAATTTACTTATTTATTTTTGGCTGTGTTGGGTCTTCGCTTCTGTGCGAGGGCTGTCTCCAGTTGTGGCGAGCTGGGGCCACTCTTCATCACGGTGCGCGGGCCTCTCACTGTCACGGCCTTTCCCATTGCGGAGCACAGGCTCCAGACACGCAGGCTCAGTAGTTGTGGCGCATGGGCCTAGTTGCTCCGCGGCATGTGGGATCTTCCCAGATCGGGGCACGAACCCGTGTCCCCTGCATTGGCAGGTGGATTCTTAACCACTGCGCCACCAGGGAAGCCCAAATTTCATATAAATTTTACGTGCTTAACCTTCACACGTAAGTACAAAATTGATATTTTGTTTGTCATACATTTTCCCTACAATCTATATAATTGCTTAAAATTTGTCTTTTTACCTCTCATTACTTATATATTTGAAATATCAAAAATAGATCTCATCTTACAAAAATGATTAATATCTTTTTGATTAATGCTGTATGGTGATGATACCAAGTGCCTGTATGATACTATATTTAAGGCACAGTTCTAAGAGCTACACATACATTACCTCATCTAAACCTTATAACAACTCTGTAAAGTGAGAATTATTATTATTCCCACTTTACAAGAGAAAGCTGAGGCATGGAGAGATTATAGATCTAGTAATTTTCTTCTTCCAGTTGGATCTAGTGATTTATTATTCTGATTCAATAATGATGCCTTATTGACAGTTCTTCTTCGAAACAAAATTGGTTGGGTTAAAAAAAAATTATGTCATGCAAAAAAAACAGCCAGAAGTTCTGGTTCCAGGTGTGATGGAGTAAGTGCATGCCACACTTTCTCTCACTGAATACAACTATAAAACCTAGACAGTGTGCCTGCCTTAGATGTTTGAAGACCTTACAAATGAAGTATATACTAGCAGGCAGATCGGGCAAAAATGCTAGAATTCAAAGTAGTGCTGGACTGGTGGTGAGTTTACAGTTTTGTTTCCCCTCAGTATTCCCCAACCTGAACTTGAGGTAGCTGGAACTGTGAAAGTGAGCACCGTGGTGCAGACAGGGAGCGATCAGGAGAAGCACTCTAGGTCTGGCTTGAGAAGAACTTCAAGACTTACAAGGAGAGGCACCTTTCTGCTCAGTGGGGTTGCAGCTCTAAGAGGTGGAACCAAATCCATTGCTTCCCTGACCCCCACCCCCACTCCTCCTGCCACATGACCCCAGACATGATGCAGTTGTGAAAGTGGAGAGTTTCTGGCTAAGGGACCAAAAGGGGAAACTAGTGAACTGGAAAACATGAGAGAGACAGTGAAGAGGGAACATATTGTTTATGAACTCTTAGGCTCAATCCTGACATGCCTATGTACTGGTTTGGTCCTCATTAGCATATCAAAGACTTTGAGAACTAAGTTAAAGCATAGACTCTGCCCAGGTTCCACACTGATATGAATGGTGCACGAATAGGACAGATTCAGTCAGTGCTCACTGCAAAAGGTTTGAAAACTGAACTGATGTTTCAGTCACAGACCACAAAAAGAGGGTTGGAATTTGCAGCCTGAACTTAACTAGGTTGCTTATCTGTTAAAACAAAATTAATGTTCTTCATATGATTTAAACAAATCTGAGTCTCATAAAGTAATATGCAAAATATCCAGGATACAAACAACCCAAATTACTTGGCCTACAAAGAACCAAGTAAATCTCAAGTCATAATCAACAAATGACAACAATAAGATGACATAGATCCTGGAATTATTTGACAAAAGACTTTAAAGCAGCTATTATAAAAGTGCTCAAATAAGTAATTGCAAACATTCCTAAAAGAAATATTAAACAGAACATATCAGAAAATATAAAGTAGAACCAAGTGGGAATTTAAAAAATGAAAAGTAAAATAATCTAAATTTAAAAACTCAATGGATGGAAAGGAATCAATAAAACTATCTTTCTTTTTAGACTGCATGATTGTCTATGTAGAAAATCCCAAGAAATCTGTAATAAGGCTCATGGAACTAATAAGTGAATTTTGGAAGGTCCCAAGATACAAAGTATACACACACATGTCATATTTCTATATAGTAGTAATATACAGTTGGAAACTGAACTATAAAAAACAGTACCATTTACTTTTGGGGTAATAAAAATTCTGGAAATAGAGAGTGCTGATGGTTGTATAACACTGTGGATGTACTTGATGCCACTGAACTATACACTTTAAAATGGTTAAAATGAAACAATGGGTCAATGGTGAAATCAAAGAGGAAATTTAAAAATTTCTTGAGACAAATGACAATGAAAACACAACCATACAAAATCTATGGAACACAGCAAAAGCAGTCCTAAGAGGGACATTCATAGTGATACAGGCCTTCCTCAGAAAATAAGAAAAATCTCAAATAAACAACCTAACCTACCACTTAAAAGAATTAGAAAAAGAACAAACAAAACCTAAAATCAGCAGAAGGAAGGAAATAATAAAGATCAGAGAGGAAATAAATATAATAGAGTTTTGGAAAATGATAGAAACAAATCAATAAAACCAAAAGCTGGTTTTTTGAAAGATAAACAAAACAGACAAACCTCTGGTGAGGCTCACCAAGAAGAAAAAAGAGAGGACCCAAATAAACAAAATAAGAAATGAAAGAGGAGAAATAACAAATGATACTGCAGAAATACAAAAAAACATAAGAGAATACTATGAACAATTACACACCAACAAATTGGACAACCTAGAAGACATGGACAAGTTTCTAGAAACATACAGCCCACCAAAAGTGAATCAAGAATAAATAGATAATTTGAAAAGACCAATCACTAGAAATGAAATAGAATCTGTAATTTAAAAAACTCCCTGCAGACCAAAGTCCAGGACTGGATGATTTTACTGGGGAATTCTACCAAACATACAAAGAAGAACTTACACCAATCCTTCTCAAACTCTTCCAAAAGATTGAAGAAGACTGAACGCTCCCCAAAGTAATTCTAGGAAGTCACCATCAGCCTGATACCAAAACCAGACAAAAACACTACAAAAAAGAAATTTATAGGCCAATAGCTTTGATGAATATAGATGCAAAGGTCCTCAACAAAATATTAGCAAACCGAATCCAATAATACATAAAAAGGATCATACACCATGATCAGGTTAGATTCATGCCAGGTTCACAAGGATGTGTCAACATAAGCAAATCAATCAATGCGATACACCACATCAACAAAAGAGAAGACAAAAACCACATGATCATATCCATACATGCAGAAAAAGCATTTGATAAATTCAACATCTATTCACAATAAAAACTCTCACTAAAGTGGGTATGGAGAATACATATCTCAACATAATAAAAGCTATTTAAGACAAACCCACAGCCAACATAAAACTCAACAGTGAAAAGCTGAAAACCTTCCTGCTAAACTCTGGAACAAGACAAAGATGCCCACTCTCAACACTTCCATTCAACATAGTATTGGAAGTCCTAGCCACAGCAATTGAACAAGAAAAAGAAATAAAAGGTATCCAAATTGGAAGGGAAGAGGTAAAATTGTCATTATAGGCAGATGACATGATACTACATATAGAAAACCCTAAAGACTCCACACAAAAACTATTAGAACTGATAAACAAATTCAACGAGGTAGAAGGATACAAGATTAACATACAGAAATTTGTTGCATTTCTTTACACTAACAATGGAATATAAGAAAGAGAATGTAAAAAAAAAAATTCTTTTAAAAATAGTATCAAAAAAAAAAAAAAAAAGAAAGAAACCTGACCAACAAGGTGAAAGACTTATAAGCTGAGAACTATAAAACATTGATAAAAGAAATTAAAGACAACTGAAAGAAATGGAAAGATATTCCATGTTCTTGGATTGGAAGAATTAACATTGTTAAAATGGCCCTACTACTCAAAGCAATCTACAGATTTAATGAGATTTCTATCAAATTACCCATGACATTTTTCACAGAACTAGAACAAAGAATTCCAAAATTTATATGGAAACATAAAAGAACCAGAATTGCCAAAGCAATCCTGAGGAAAAAGAACAAATCTGGAGCCATAACCCTCCCAGACTTCAGACAATACTACAAAGCTACGGTAATCAAAATGGTGTGGTATTGGCACAAAAACAAACATATGGATCATTGGAACAGAATAGAGAGCCCAGAAATAAACCCACACACCTATAGTCAATTAATCTTCAACAAAGGGAGCAAGACTATACAATGGAGAAAAGACAGTCTCTACAGCAAGTGGAGTTCAGAAAGCTGGACAGCTACATGTAAATCAATGAAATTATAACATTTCTCACACCATACACAAAAATAAACTCAAAATGGCTTAAAGACTTAAATAAAAGACCTGACACCATAAAACTCCTAGAAGAGAACATAGGCAAAACATTCTCTGATATAAATTGAAGCAATGATTTCTTAGGTCAGTCTCCCAGGGCAAAAGAAATAAAAGCAAAAATAAACAAATGGGACCTAATCAAACTTAACAAGTTTTTGCACAGGAAAGGAAACCATTAACAAAATGAAAAGACAACCTACGGGCTAGGAGAAAATATTTGCAAATGCTGCGACCAACAAGGGCTTAATTTCCAAAATATACAAACAGTTCATACAACTCAATATCAAAAAAAATCAATCCAATCAAAAAAATGTGCAGAAGACCTAAATACACATGAAAAGACCTAAATAGGCACATGAAAAGATGCTCAACATTGCTAATTATTAGAGAAATGCAAATCAAAACTATGATGAAGTATCACCTCAGACTGGTCAGAATGGTCATCATCAAGAAGGCTACAAATAATAAATGCTGTAGGGGATGTGGAGAAATGGTAACCCTTCTGCACTGTTGGTGGGAATATAAGTTGGTGCAGCCACTGTGGAGGACAGTATGGCAGTTCCTTAAAAAACTAAAAATAGAGTTACCATATGATCCAGCAGTCCAACTCCTGGGCATATTATCTGGAAAAGACAAAAGCTCTAATTTGAAAAGATACATGCACCCCAATGTTCATTGCAGCACTGTTTACAATAGCCAAGACATGGAAGCAAACTATGTGTCCATTGACAGATAAAGAGTAGGTGGTGTGTGTGTGTGTGTGTATATATATATATATATATATATATATATATATATATATATATATATACACACACACACATATATATATATACAATGGAATATTATTCAGCCATAAAAAGAATGAAATAATGCCACTTGCAGCAACATGGATGGACCTAGAGATTATCATACTAAGCAAAGTAAATGCATCTTTCAGACAAATACAAATATCGTATGATACCACTTATATGTAGAATGTAAAAAAATGATACAAATTAACTTATTTACAAAACAGAAACAGACTCACAGGCATAGAAAATAAACTTATGGTTACCAAAGGGGAAAGGTGGGGAGGGATAAATTAGGAGTTTGGGATTAGCATATACATACTACTATGTATAAAATAGATAATCAATAAGGACCTACTGTGTAGCACAGGGAACTCTACTCAATATTCTGTCATAACCTATGTGGGAAAAGAATCTGAAAAAAGAATGGATGTATGTATATGCATAACTGAATAACTTTGCTGTACACCTGAAACTAATACAACACTGTAAGTCAACTATACTTCAATAAGAATTTTTAAAAAAAGAATAAATGAAAGAGTTGTGCAATTAAAGAGTAAGTGAAAAAGTTTTAGACAGTATAGGAAAACAATTAGTTTATTATTATTATTTCATTTAGAACTCCAATAAAAATCCGCTAGTTGAATCAGCAACCCCTCTTACATCCCCACCATGTGCAAACATAAATCCATTAAATATTTAAAAAGCAAAACAAAACCACAACAAACAAAAACTAAACATAAATTTTTAAAAGGTAGAATCTATGAATAAGTTTGACTCAACTCTCCTAATATATATTTTTGTATATTTATTCAAGATATAAATAAAAATAAATAAATTTTAAAAATGATTAAAATGGTAAAATTTATGTTTCATGTATTTTATGACAATTTTAGAAAGGAAAAAACCGGCACTAAAACAAAACGTATACTGTTTAAAATAATTTCAATATTTAGGTAAAAGTCTAAAAAAATGTTTAGAAGCTAGATGCTGAAACCTACAAAATGTCCATAAAAGAAATCAAAGACCAAAAAAAATGGAGACATACTGTGTTCATTAATTGGAGGACAGAGTAAAGATGCCAATTCTCCCCAAATTGATCTACAGACTTAATGTAATACCAGTCCAAATCCAAGCAGAAGTTTTTGGAGATTTAGACAAGCTGATTCTAAAGTTTATATGGATGGCGGAGGAATTAGAAGCTAAAACACTTTTGAAGAAGAATAAAGTTAGAGGAATCACAGTATCCAGTTTTAAGACTTTAAGCTACAGTAATAAGAAGAGAGTGGAATTGTTGAAGAGCTACACTTAGGTCAAAGAAACAGAATAGAACCCAGGAATAGACCCACACAAATATGGTTATTTCCTTTTTGACAAAAATGTAAAAGCAATTCAGTGGAGAAAGTGTAGCTCTTTCAGCAAATGATATTGGAAAAGTAGGTCATCTTTATAAAAAAAAAAACAAACCTCAATTTAAATCTCACACTTAAACAAAAATTAACTAAAAATGGACTTAAATGTAAAACCTACAAATATAAAACTTTTAGAAGAAATCAAGTAAAAATGTCATGACCTAGGATTAGGTAAAGAGTTTTTAGACATGATATTCCATAAGCATGATCTATAAAATTTAAGAGGTGACAAATTGTGGTTCATCAAAAAAATAAAAACTTTCATGCTTGAAAGACAATGTTAAGAAAATGAAAAGACAAGTGGCAGACTGATAAAATATTTACAAGCCACATATCAGACAAAGGTCTTGTATCCAGAATATATAAAGAACACTCAAAGTTCAACAAAAAGAAAAAAAAAAAACCTCAATAAATGGACAAAGAAAAAAATGGGTGAAGGACTTGAACAATTATTTCACTAAAGAGGTTATAAGGATAGCCATTAGGGAAGGGCAAACTAAACCATGATGAGATACCATCATGAATGGCAAAAATAAAAAACAGTGAAAATACCAAATGCTGGCAAAGATGAGGAGAAACTGGATCTCTCATAGATTGCTGATGGGAGTACAAAATGGTAGAGCCATTCTGGAAAGACAGCTTGGCAGTTATTTTTATAAAGTTAAACATACACTTACCATATGACCCAGCAATCTCCCTCCTGATTATTTTCCCCCGAGAAATGAAAACATGTTCACACAAAACCTGTGTGTGAATGTTTACAGCAGCTCTATTCACACCACCAAAGCTTGGAAATAACCCACATGCCTTTTAAAGGGTAAAAGGATAAACAAACTGGGGAACATCCATGCAATGGAATGCTTAGCAGTAAGAAGGAACAAACTCTTGAACATGCAATAACTAATTACTCGGCTGAATCTCAAAATATTGAGATTTGCTGGGTGAAAGAAGCAAGTCTCAAAAAGTTACATACTTTGTGATTCCATTTTTATGACATTCTTGAAGAGACAAAACTATTGTACTGAAGAACAGATGAATGGTTTCCAGGGACTAGGGGTGGGGGAAGGAGTAAGTATAAAGGGATAGCATGTGTTTTTTGGGTGTGTTTGCATAATTATGTGTGTATGTGTGTGTATTATATATGTATATGTGTGTGTGTGTTAAAATTCATAGAACTGCACACACACACGCACACCTGCTAATTTTACTTTATGATAATTTTTTTAAAGTGTTGCCTACTCTAGCAGCGAGGCCCAGCTAAAATACTACCAGTATCCTTTCCCTTTCCTTGAATTGAAGTGTTAAGCACATTGTTATAAAAGTCCTCTGAAGTTTGGAGATGTTTCTGGAAATTAGGGAATGGTGCCGGCTCCTTACCTAGATATTTTTGATGGTGAGTGGCTGATCGGTACCTAGGCCAGGAGGGTGAGAGGGGTCCACAGTGCGGAGCACGCTTAGGAAAGGGAAAGTGAGGACGTGGCCATCCCAGTTCTCCAGGGCTTTGGGGATCAAGGCAAAAACCCAGCTGGTTTCTGTGACCCAAGTGAGGTTAACCGAGGGATGGGAGCCCACAGCTTGCCCTTGTGATCACTCTGCAGAGCAGAGTTGTGGGGCCTGAAAGGATATAGCACGTACTGAGGGCAGGAGCCACAGGAAAGCTTGACCACCCTCCAATGGTCTTTTGGTTTAGCTGTATTGGAGCTGAACGCTGACCATGAAAACTCTGTACGCCACCTACAATGAAATCTCCATTTTAGCAGAGACCGTTACAAACAGAATAATCGAGGTCTAAGTCCTGAGCGCGTCCTCCACCCAGGTGGCATCCAGCTGCGGCCGAGTCTGCATCATTGATGCCGGGAGCTAGACCAGGGAATGGCACCAGAGCAGGGGCCGAGAAAGGAGTGGCCATGCCCAGGCTGCTAGATTCTGTAGACCGCCATCAGCCTCGTAAGAAGATGGTCCCCTGCCCTCCAGCTCTATTGCTGCTTCTGTAGACAGTGCAGCTCAAAGGGAAAACAGGACCAGGTAAGCAGGGCAGGCCAAGCCCGGCAACTGTCTATTTCCAACACAGAGCAGCAGCTGCTCCAGAACAGAAACCTAGCCTGAGCAGGATGGCGAGAGACTGAAGCTTCTAGAAAAGTCTAGGGTTTAAACCAGTATCAGATGCGACTGAGGTATTTTATTCGATGAGATGAAACAGACCCCTCCCCACCTGCCCCAGTACCTAGGGAGATTATGAGAGCAAGCTGATGATCAGGTATTCAAAACCATTAAAAATGTTCTGTGTTTGTGTAGTGCTGAGTTGAGACCTTCAATCACTC